>NC_139222.1:147275303-147875303 GCF_055691185.1 Crinia signifera | reverse complement strand
GTCAAGCTGGGGAGGTTAGGTGGCTGGGTGAGAGAGAGGTATGCTATGAAAAGGGCTGCAGGCTGGGCTGATTCGAGCCCTGAGAATTTTGGGGTCCCGAGAGTCATCATATTCCACCTGAGTGGCAATGACTTAGGGCGGGTGACCGCTCTCGAGCTACGCTCAGTGATTGTGCGGGACCTCTATTTTATTTCTTTGTATTTGCCTGCATGAAAGTTTGTGTGGTCCTCCATTATATCGAGGATAGTGTGAAGGAATGCGATGTCCTGCCCCCGCCTGGAGCGTTCACGGAAGACGGTGAACGCTGCAGTTGAGAAGTATCTGCTGACCAATGGCGGGGGTGTTATTCGCCATGACGCCATCAGCTTTCAGCGGAGTGCGCTGTATAGGAGCGATGGTGTTTATCTGAGCCCGGAGGGCGTGGCTCTGTTTTTGGGCGATGTCTTTAGTTGGTTAGATACACAGTGCTGAGCGTTTTTCCTACTTGGTGGCGGTGCTGCGGCTTAGGGCCTAGCTTTGGCGGTAAAGAACGGTCATCCTTGTAAGATCTTGATGTGTGTGTGTGTAGATAGTGGGGTGTCGCTCTCTCCTGACATCGATGGTCATCGGCCATGCTCCCGCCCGGGGTGGTGGTCACCACTAGCACGAGTGGATGACCGGGGAGAGCGATCACCAGCGATGGTGTGTATGGTAACATCTTTAACCCCACTTTCCTATAATGACCGTTCTTTGGTGCCGCCACCATTATATATATAGTTAGTTTAATTGTCAAAATAAATTGACATTCATTTTGAAACGCCAGCACTTGTGTCTGTGTCTTTTTATTAGATAAGTTAGTGTTAAGGTTTAGGTTAATTTTATGGTGAGATGGAAAGGTGTGGACCTGGGGATACCTGATGGGGAGTTTAAGAACCACGAATGCTGATTAAGCACTGAGTGAGCATAAACCCCTAATGGTTCCCCAAGTTACGCTGGAAGGTCAGCTGATATGTTAATAGGATGGGCACAAGGCCTATCAGAGCTGTGGGAGGAGTATAGACAGGGAAGAAAAGGAACATACTCACAGGAAGTTCTTCCTCTGTCTGAAAAAGCCCCGCCCACCCTTCCCTATTTCTTTTCTCTTCGGCGGCGGTAAAGAACGGTCATCCTTGTAAGATCTTGATGTGTGTGTGTGTGTAGATAGTGGGGTGTCGCTCTCTCCTGACATCGATGGTCATCGGCCATGCTCCCGCCCGGGGTGGTGGTCACCACTAGCACGAGTGGATGACCGGGGAGAGCGATCACCAGCGATGGTGTGTATGGTAACATCTTTAACCCCACTTTCCTATAATGACCGTTCTTTGGTGCCGCCACCATTATATATATAGTTAGTTTAATTGTCAAAATAAATTGACATTCATTTTGAAACGCCAGCACTTGTGTCTGTGTCTTTTTATTAGATAAGTTAGTGTTAAGGTTTAGGTTAATTTTATGGTGAGATGGAAAGGTGTGGACCTGGGGATACCTGATGGGGAGTTTATGCCCATCTTGTTTAAGCATGTAGGCATTCCTCATCTGCTGACAACATGTAAGTATTGCAGCAATGTGAGTAAGCAAAGTAGCATTGGGTGTATGTAAAACATTATGGTATTCACCAGGGTACAGAACTCAAGTAAACTCAATAAAACATTTTTGTTAACATGGACATGAGAACTTTTACCTTATCAAACAGCATAACCAGTTATTTAGTTCTGTTTTTTAAAGGGAGTTTTAGATAAGAGTTTCAGGGCCAGATTCTCTAAGCTTCAAAAGTGATAATATGGATAGTGATAAACAGCCAGCCAATCAGTTCCTACCTGCCATGTCACAGACTGTGTTTGAAAAATGTCAGACAGGAGCTGATTGGCTGGCTGTTTATCAATCTCAATTTGATCACTTTTGAAGCTTAGTGCATCTGGCCCATAATACTTACACTATGTTATCTGATATTGGTGCAATTTTGTATAGCAATTCATTTATCAAGTAAACCCACTTAGCACCATGCACTTGACAGCAGTTTTTTCTGAGGTATGCTTTACTGCAAACATAAATTGCAAACTGAAGTTACATAGATCATTGATCTCTATGGTAACCATAACCAAAACACTTGCTAAAGGTGAATCTAAAATAATACATATCACATTTCAAGGGCACACTGTGGCTGCATTTAAAAAACAAACAAACAAAAAAAAACATTAATGATGGACATCTTTCTATGTATGAGTAAAGAGCAGATGCCAAAGGGAGGAGTTATTTGGAAAAGAAACAAACAGAAATATACCACAGCACACTACTGTAAACCAATTAAAAACCCAGTGCCCCCCCCCCCCCCCATGGTCATCAATCCTTGTGTGGAAACTGTTCTACAGATTTGGCCATGCTCAACAGCAGCCCTGGTACTGTACCGTGTAACATCTACATAAAGATGAGATAACCATGATATGGTAGTTGGGCCCATATTTATTTATATTTATTCATTCTAGGGTTTATTTTGTTGGCAGCTAATTGACCTACCCATATATTTTTAAATTGTGGGAGGAAACCGGAGTACCTGGAGGAAACCCAAACAAGCACGGGGAGAATATATGGGGAGCATATCAAAAATTTCACAGTTAGGGCCAAGGTGGGAATTGAACCCATGACCTCAGTGCTGTGAGGCAGCAATGCTAACCATCATACCATCCATGCTGCCATATTTATGGCTTAAGTTCTGCTAAAAACTTACACCAATTTAAAATGGTAGAGTTTTATTTAATTATTTTGATTACCAGAATTCCTAGTGCCTTGAGTGTGCACCTGTACTTTCCCTTTTTTTCCTGTGATACCATCTACAGTGCATCTCTTTGCTGCAATCTTTTTTTTATTACATCTTAATTTCCTGAAAGTTGCCAACTATGAATGTGTGGGGAATGCATCTAACTATTGCCATTCAATTTGGAGGGAAAACATTACTTCAGTTTTTAGAATGCAGAGTTTTAAGTAACAAACATTACATATTTTCCTGAGATAATTGAAATGTGATATTACTGTTCATTGTGCTATAATGATGCTTTTTTTTCAATTGGGCTGATGTTACTATGAGGTCATTTACATCATTATAAAATCTAATTTACTTAAGTAGGCATTGAATTGCAATTTAGATTTTTTTTTAAGTAAATATAAATATTGAGGGATGGATTAAAAAAAACAACTATGTTAAATTATATTTTAAAATTTAAAACCTTCTCAAAACCATTGGAAGAAATAAAAAATGATGTTCTGTATCCTCTCCTTGGGGATGATCTGGTTTCTATTACTTTGATGGATAAAGCAGATGCTCTTATGAAAATATTTTTGCCAAAACTTTAGCTATTATTTCTATATTCTGGTTACATTTAACTCATTTGTTGCTCATTTAGCTATAGTGTCTGAGACAAAATTATTTTAATCATGTACAAATTAATAATACATTTATCTGGAGACATTCATGGTGACTTCTTGATAAATAAATTAGCCATGATATACAAGATAGATTCTGAAATAAAATAATTAATAAAAAAAAAATGTCTTTTAGATTAACCTATAGTGGGACCAGTATCAGGATTTTATGGGTGTCCCCTTGAAAATGCTGGGCATTCCCCTGGAATCACAAGTGTGGCGTTCCCTGCTCGGAGTGGGCGGCTGATATCAATCATATGACATTGGCGCCCGCCCCCCTTTTTGCCGTTCTCCGATATAAATAAAAGTAATTTGGAATGCCTATGGGCATCAGCAGCTTCTGTTGATTAAAATGATATGCAGCATGCCTATATTCTGTGTGTGAGTGAGACTGTATCTGCAAATGAAATAGTGTATTCATGGAAATCACTGTAACATAGCATTCCGTATGCATTGAATAGGTGCCCACCATTATTTCCCCCATTGAAAATAGTGGCAGGGATTAAATACCCCCCTAAGGGTACATAGTTTGAGAAAGGAATCTACACACATTACATATATTGCAAATTCAAACGTTTGCATTGTCCGCAGAGCTTATTGAAGATGAAGTAAAGATGGCTAGCCATAGGTGTACACAGCCTTATTAACCCTTTCAGGTCCAGCGTATAGTCAGGCTCAACAGCCCTAGCGGTAGTAGCAGATCCAATGGTGAGCCACTTTAAAAGAAGAATATTAACATTGTTCAAAATTTTATGTACTGTAGACCATTTTTGAATATAAAAAAGATTATTAATTTAAACATTTAAACCAGACCAAAAAAATTGGACTGCAAAAAATTAAGATATTTTGGCTCATGTTTCTTTTTTGCCTTTGCAGCCCACCTTCTATTTCTTCCATGTTACTATAAACTCTTTCCCTGGTACATGGATGAGCTTCAACCCTACCACATTACAGTACACGCATAAAATTTCAGCACAAAAGCAGCATGATAATTTTATATGCTTAATAGTGAGCCACGTGTAATCTGACTTTAATATATAATCATAACAATGATGGGGTTTCATCTTTGAGTCTAGCAAAGTGATATACAGTAACGTACAGTAGGAATGGTATACAAAATGTAGGTTTCTCTGCGTGGTATGGTTTTGGTAGTGGAGTTAGCAAGTACATTTTCTTTTGGAGACATCATAATGTTTTTAAAATGTGGTTGGCAATTAATTATAGCAACAGCAGTGTCATGACCACCAGGTCAGCTACCCTAGCTCTCTGTGTTGTCCCAAGCCCACAGACCTCTGACAGGTTAACTCCTGCCCTGGCGCTCACCTCCACTGCTGATTCCCATGCTGGCTGTCTGTGTCCCGTTGCCTTGTCACCACCAGGTGACAGTGGTGGCGTGCAGTCTCATGCCATGCAGGGTCTGGGCGGCGTGAGGCATGAGACGCCATGATGGGTCCACGTCAGGTCAGGCCTCTGGCTGTACACGCCAGCTGCAGCGCCTCCGCGCACAAACACCGCCGGCTGGTTTCTGTCACCGCATCCGGCGGCCATCTTTTAGGATCCTTCAGCCTATGCTGCACGGCTCATTCAGTGAGGTCATATTCACAGCCATTAATCGTGCAGCTCACACTTCAAATACTGACTTGCCAGGCAAGACCGCCAGTCAGTACAATGATGTCCAACCGCACACATCATTGATCCCTCCTGGCTATCTGTAGTTCCCACTACAGTCCTTGCGCTTCTGGTGAAGTCTTCTCCAATCTCCTGCTGATCGTTGTACTGCTACCATATCATCATAGAACCCGCTGCCGCCTGTACGGATAGTACAAGGTTAACCCCCAAAGGGGTAATATCTTCTTCTTCATTCCTGACGGTTATTCTCTGTGGTCATCCCTGGTCCTGCAGCTACGATCCTACTCAGCACAGATTCATCTGGACTTCATCTTTCCAATCCTTCATCCAATCATCCAATCCTTCATCCAATCATCCAATCCTTCAACCAATCATCCTATTCTTCAACCAAACATCCAATCCTTCTTTCAATCACCCAATCATCCAATCTAGCAGTCATTCAATTATTCAATTTATCAATCATCTCCAAAGCTCTTCAATAAGCATTGTATATTATTGACTTTACTATTTATCAGAATCTACAGTTTATCATTGTGTCATCATTCATTTCCTGTATCGCAGTATCTTTATTAAATAAGGTTTTCTTTTATCCGATTGCTTCACTCCCTTCTGTTGTTCATGCAACAGCCCTACATCAAAGCACCCAGCCTCCGTTACACTCCAGCTGGTGCTTCAGGAAACGTGAAAAGCAGAAGGTAATAAAATAAAAAGTTAGTATTATTGTATCTAAAGGTTTAGCAATACAAGAGTCATTTTTGTTTTGCAGCCCACCTAAATCACATACTTGCCTACCCTCCCGGAATGACGGGAAGGCTCCCGCAAATCGCGCTTCCCTCCCGGCCCCCTAATGAAGGTGGGCAAGTCTCCTGCATTGCCCTGCAGCCCCTGGTCCCCCCTTCCCTGCTGCATCAAGTTCAGAATTTTGCGGGTCCGCGGGGAGGAGACGGGGCTAAAATGATGCGAATTGCATCATATCGCCTCATTTTAACCGTGAATTGATGCTGCTGATTGTCATGGGGGTGGGGCTTGGTGATGTCTGCCTCCTCTCACCCCCCTTGTTCTGCCCCCCTTTCATTTCTCTCCAGGTTTCTCCCGGAGAGGAGTGTAAAAAAGTAGGCAAGTATCATAGAACCCACATTGTTCACAGGGTTTTTTTTCTAATCATGTACTACACCATGGCCAAATACATAATGAGACTTAAGGTTGAGATGTTGCCCAAAGCAACAAATCAGATACAACTATCTTCTAGAAGGTGCTAAATAAATAAGAAGTACAGTAGAATCTTACTGGTTGCTATGGGGAACATCCCATCATAGAACTCCCATCTTATTAAATTTACTCCTTAATGTAAATATTTACAGGGAGGGTTTCCAATGTCAAAGAGAGAATTTTAGAGGCATGATAGAAAATAGGCTGATGAGAAACAACAACAGAGTTTTTAGTCTCATAACAGAGTTGAACCAAAGAGAATTTAAAAGATTACAATGCAGATTAAGAGGATTCTGTATTAAAACAGTGAAACATTTTTCTATATTCCTATAGTATTATAGTACTTTACATTTTGGCGATCACAGTTGTAACTGTTGGAAAACTTGTATACAGTGGATTACCATGCACATTTCAATCTTTCATAAAAGTAGATGATCTTCAGAATCTCATACCATCATATTCCCGTGGCAGCATCTACCTGGGACCACCACTCGGTCTGCACCGGTCCCCGATCCTCCCCTCTGCTTCCAACAGGAGTCTTCTGGTTCCCACCAGATCTCCACCAGTCCCTGACAGTCCCCGCTGTAAGGGTCTTGGCGCCTATACAATGTAGTTGTCAGGCATCAGGTCCGGCACATGCGCAGTAGCAGCGTCAGTACTTTGCATGCGCAAAAGCCTGGCTTCTGTGAACTGCATCAGCTGAAGCCCATAGAAGCCAGCTAGGGCTGGCACAGGAACCGAGTTCTCTACCTTTTGCATCTCGGCTGGGTACACCTCCCAATGGGACTGCCTGTCATGTGGGTGGTAGCAGGTAGGACTTCCAGTAGGAAGTCACTGCAAGTCAAAATTAAGCCACTGGCTTCACTAACGCTGAGAAGGTGGCACTTTTTACCTAGGGGGTTAATCATTCATGCTGCGGCACCATTTTCAGATGAGTTATTGATGCTAGGCTCCATGTACTGTAAATGGGGGATATGGTCATTAGGTTGACCCTATTAAGGTTGACATGCATTGGCTTGACCACTGAAGGTTGACATGCATTGGTTGGACCACTAAAGGTTGACAGGCCTTAGATAGACACCTGAAATAGGTCGACATGGCTAAGATCTACAGAAGCATTAGGCTGACAATAGGAAGGTCGACAGTCAAAAGGATGACATTAGTTTTTAAGCCGAGCTTAGTGCCCGAAGCATGATGAGCGCAGTGTGCCATGCAGGGGAACGCATTCAAATTAGACTGTTTCCATTTCAAAAGTGTCAACATTCGGGACGAAAAAACTGAAAAACTCATGCCGACCGTTTGACCTCATTATCAACCTAATGCTTGTGTCGACCTTCCGACCCTGTCAACTTTAGCCATGTCAACCTATTTCAGGTGTTGAATTAAGGCCTGTGTATCTTCAATGGTTGACCTAAATTAGGTTGACCCAATGACCCATACCCGTAAATGTTTATGTAATAATGTGTTTGACTTTGAACATGCTATACTTAGTGTGCTGTGTGCAGTTCTGAAATTGTGGAAATTTATGTACAGTATACATGTATGTACTTTGAGTTATACTAGGAATGTATTTCAAAGGTATTTTGTTTTAGAAGATTTTGATATTCATGTCGATCTTCAGACATGTTGACCTTGATGCATGTCAACCTTCAGTGGTCAACCCAATGAATGTCAACCTTCCTCTTGTTGACCCTATGACCCATACCCCTTTTGAATAAGTCAGTGTGTATATATATATATATAGAGAGAGAGAAGGGGGGTTGTGTCCCTACCCTGCGCCTATAGGTGAGCAGCAATCCTCTAAAGGCTCCGCCGCTAATGGGAGTCTGATGTACAAGATAGAGAGAAGAAGGTGTAGAGGTGCGCTCAGAAGGTGATATCACCAATCCACAATTGTAAAAATACAAAATTTATTTCATACAATAAAATAATTTAAAATACATTTGTTATGAGTGGTATATATATATATATATATATATATATATATATATATATATATATATATATATATATATATATATATTGATAAAATGCAACTTTTATCAAGGTAACATTTGGTAAAATGGGGGCAGATGTATTAAGCCTTAACAAGAGATAAATGCAAGGGTGATAAAGAGAGATAAACGTCCAGCCAATCACCTCCTAACTGCCATGTTACATGCTGTGTTTGAAAAAAGTCAGTAAGGAGCTGATTGGCTGGACGTTTATCTCTCTTTATCACCGTTGCATTTATCTCTTGTTCAGGCTTAATACATCTGCCCCAATGGGTGATATCTCATACTGGATACAAACATTTGTGAAATAAATACAGGATGTGCTCTATTACCCAGTCACACTAATATATTCTACTTCTTATTTAGCTTCTAGAAGATAATCGGATTGGTTGCTACGGGCAACATCCCATCTTCAATAGAACACATATCTTAGTAAATTTACCCCTTAGTAGGTGTAATGTAAATTTGTTTTACCACAGTATACTGGTTATGTAATATGCAGGAAGGAAGGAACTCACATGCTGCTGTTAAAACTGAAATAACGCATCAATAATTATATACTTTTGTTATACTCTGTTTTCTTAAATATTGTTATTTATTGCTGCAGGTGGCGTTAGCTTGTTGCACAAGGTACTAGCCACGCCGTATGAGGCCTACCCTTTGCGCTAAGCAGCAGGTGTTTGTTAGAAGCAGCAGCCATTTTGTTAGGCATGACTTGCATAATAATATTATAAAATGGCTGATCATTCAGAACAGTGCTGTAAGAGTGATTTCTTATAGAGAATTGTTTTTGGTTTTAGAAGCTTAAGAATGTGATGTTGACAGTATAATGTAGCAAGGACAGAAAGCTAGTCTCCACAAACTGAATAATATGGGAACAAGGCCACACATGCGTAGAACCACAAGGCCACTGAAGTTGGGTGTTGGGTTAATTATGACATCATGATTGAAAGCAGAGCTTGCCAATAAGACTCAATGCTTATGAGTAATTAATTAATTAATGTGATAAAGGTTTAAATATCAGAGTGATAGAAGGAGGGAGAAGGCAGTTGAGGAAGAACAAGGAAGCACGGGGGGCTGGAGGTAATTATGAAGGAGGTTTAATCATTGCTGATCACTGTCCTTGAAAGGTGTCCATTTTGATTTGATTTAGAATTACTGTTTAAGTATTAGCTAGTCAGTTTTATGTTTCTTGTGTTAGTCTGCATTTGCAAATACCTGTAATGAAGCTATTCTTTAAGTAAAGCATTGTCATACATTTTCTAACAAGGTTGTGTGGGTGTGCAATCATTTCAGCGTTGCCGTTATATTTAAAGGTAATAAAGTAAATATATACAAGTTTGGGTTATCAATCATATCTAATCTTATCAAACAAATCTCTGCGTTATCACCGCCCACGACCAGCCTCTCTCACTGTTTGATTTAGTCAATCAAGTGGTGAAAGGAGGTAGAAGTGCCCTGGATCTGAAGTCTTTGGGTGGAAGGGGATGTACGAGGCTAGGGAGGAGGCCACTGGTCTGGGCAGCACAGCAGAAGGCTGCCCGGAAACAGATGAGGGGGGAGCCGCTGTGCTCCGTGCGGGGTGGCGGCGTGTTGCGATAAGTAGCTTCTATGGGGTATCGCCAGCTTTTGCTGGTGATACCCTCCGTCATGGTAACCCGGCTAGGCTATCATGTTTAGTGCATTCCAAAATGTGGTAAAAACCCTGATAACAGGGTTTTTAACCGCATTTTTGTGTTAGTGCAACCTGCCTATTCTCACCAAAGTGTACTGTAATCAGGGGCAAACCAGACCTTTGTGGGCCCCAAAGTAACATTCTTAAAGGGTCTCCTTGTAGGAAGTGGCAGAGTGGGAGTGGTGACAGTTTACAGCACCCTGCAGTAAATATATTCAGCGAATCTTGAACTTTCGCAGTTCGAGTTGGGGGCCGGCAGTTACTTGAGACGAGAAGGAGAAGCAGTGTCTTCTAGCAAATTCAGAAGCTAGTAGCGGAACGGATGGTGAGCAACTGACTGAATGTAAAAGCACAATCAGTGCCCGTACATCGGCTGTGCACCACCAGGGCCACTATTAGCTTACGGAAATACTGTAGCAAGAAGAAGCTTCTCCTCCTCATACTTCCCAGTAAGCAAACAGCTGGGGCCCCAACTCATCCTGGGGAACCAGTAATTGCAGGGAAAAAATGTAGAGGGTGCAATTGAATGCCTTGAGGCCTCCCAAGCTGCCAGGCCCCATAGAAGTTGCATACTGTGCACCCACGCCACTGCCTGTAAGTATTTACTATGTAACAATAGATTTCACTCACATTAATTTTAAGGAATGGGTATAATTCTCCTTTTAAAAACAAAATAAAATACATGATTGGGGTGAACTTTTTTCACAATATTGTTGTAATTTTATTCCTATTTTTGTAATCGTTTGATAAATTGTCACAAAACATTATTACCTCATGTGCTGGCAATATTCCTAGTTTATACAAATAAAAGGATACCGCAATGTCATGTAAACACGATGACTTCACTTCTGGAGCAGTGGTTAAGAAGAGGCGTAGAGTTGCAGGCTATTTAAGTTTGTTTCCAGAATGAAATTCTATATGTTTGATTTTGAACAAACTGTAATAACATAGTCTGAAGCTGGCTCAACTTTTCTAAATAAAGCCAAGTTTAAAAACAGATGCAGAATTTAAAATATATATATAGAGAAAAGCAGCAAGAGAGACGAAAAAGAGACATAATATGCTAAAGCATTCAGTCTATAAGCTGTTATTTTCAATACACTTCCTTTAATATACAGTTATTCAATTTTATTTGTTATGTTTGGGTTTAGAAAGGGCAAGTGTAAGTTCCTAAGAGTATCATTTGAAAATATTTAATGTATCTATTAAATACTTAATGGACATGGAAGTATCATAAGTATCATGGTTCAGATTCCACTCTCTAAATTAATACCAAATTTACAAAAATCAAACCTTCATATTGGGGTATATTCAGGGCCGGTGCAAGGTTTCTTTGCACCCTAGGCAAATTGTCAGCCCAAATACTGCATATAGGCGATAACCCTCTTGTTGGTGAAGCTCTATCCATTTATTGTTCTGAGCTAGGCTTTTCAGGTAATATGCACCATTGCCTTTCACTGCTAAAGTCCTTATACACATGGCCATTAATAGCTCTGACCTTATTGCAAACTAAGCAGTACATATAGGCCCTTATTCTGGTTGACTACGTAAGTTGCAAAGCTCCTAGCTTAACGAGTCCTAGAGTGTCCTCCCCTGCAGAATCGCCACCTCCCCCCACTCCGTATCACCTCACAACCATGCGGTGAGACTTTTATGAAATTGTGTGCGATTTTCTGAACAAATTACTATATAGTGGTACCTACAGTATATCCATCTGAACACTGGCCCTTATTCTGGTTCATTAGCAGCGGGTGTGAATTTGCATGAGGACCGATGTTTGTGGGTATGTGCATGCACAACAGCATTTCTGCGCATGTGTATACACTGGGTGCGTGCGAACTGGGCAAAAAGTCTGTTCGCTGGGTGCACGCACCTAGCCTTGCGAGCGGGGGTGGTGAAGGGTGTGGGCTGCCGGCCTGGGCCATTTGCATGAAAACACTGGTCATACACATGCTAATGTGTCCATGATGGATGTGCGGGGGGGAGTGGACAGCTGACATAACCGAATGTCAGCTGCCTGCCCAATTCCCTGCAATGCAATTCTACACACTTATGTAAGGGTGGTCTGGACCACCCTTACATATGTGAGCGCCTTCACCATCGTTCGATGGTTGACGACAATTGAAAGATAGGGGAGGCTCCAATTGGCATGCGAATGAATGTGCATGTAAAACATCCATTCGCAAGCCTTGCAAATGAATCCCGCTTGCCAGGGGTGGGGGGAACCTGCTCCAAATGGCCGCCCTCCAGTGGCCGGCGCCCTAGGCAAATGCCTAGAGCTGCCTAGTGGTGGCGCCGGCCCTGATTGTACTTACCTGTCATCCTTAGATTCTTTCTCCACATATTTTATGGATTTTTCAACCACTAGAACTGATTTGGCCTATGACATTGACAAAAATCAATGCATTTAGTGCTAGTTCACCAACTTATGGAACAACCTGAAAGCGTCCTGTGGTTTGGGAACCACTGCACTACTTGATAAAATGGCAAGTCAAGATTGCTACAGTATAAATGCAAATGTTGGAGACCTGTCAATCATCTATAGCATTACTCATTTTACTTCTAAAAGTTACACAATGTATGCAAAAAATTGCACAGCTACCGTATATCCTTAAGACTATGCCAGACTAATCTACTGACACAGCCTTTCAAGTCTGGCTCTGCAGCTGCAAACCAGAAGAGAGCTTTAGCCATGACCTAAGTTTACTTTTACCAGACACCTGCTAATGTAATGTTAGCTGAAACAGACTCTTCCGGCCGAGGAGGATGAACATTTTATTAGAAAAGGTTGGACTTGGAAGCAGAACTGGTATTTTTAAAAAGGATCCATTATACTGGAGAACAAATAAAAATGATAGAACCCAAAAAAAGCTAAAAGCTGTGTTAATGTTTCCTGACATCTTGCCCATTCTTCTAATGTTTTTTCCAGTGTAACAATTATTGAGTTTATTACTACATAGTGCTTTAGAATTTAATAGCAGATAAATTGCTTTCTATCGTAAATCCTGTTGTGCTTCATTATAGTGATCTGTTAGTAACGTGAACGTTCTACCTTTGAATATTGCTAGGGTTTGGAACATAGTATGTTATGTATCAGTCCTCTGCCTGGGCAGTTCTCTAACTGAGAAATCTACTAAGTGGGAAATATACAAAGTGGATTTACTTATAAAGAACAGTTATAAAACAGTTATCCTGCATGAATTTCCCTGAATATGGACTGATCTTCTGTTTATTTCTCTTCTCACAGGTATGTGATTTAAACTGGTCCATTTCTCTACAAGTCGCAGCATTCTGCTCTGCAAAAATCCCTATGAGCCCATTGCAGCAGTATTACATGTATGTGATTTAAACTGGTCCATTTCTCTACAAGTCGCAGCATTCTGCTCTGCAAAAATCCCTATGAGCCCATTGCAGCAGTATTACATGTATGTGATTTAAACTGGTCCATTTCTCTACAAGTCGCAGCATTCCGCTCTGCAAAAATCCCTATGAGCCCATTGCAGCAGTATTACATGTATGTGATTTAAACTGGTCTATAAAACACTATAACTGCTAATCTGTATTTTTGCCCTTTGCATAACAAATGCTGTATTATTAATGTGTTTCTAGTCTTTATTGTACCTGTTTGAAGCTGTGGTCAGTGAGGCATACTTTATTGTAGTAAATGTTTTGGCTAGTGTTTATGTTACACAGGCCTTGATTAGCTGGTCATGTGACCTCAGCTGTAGTCTATCTTAATTAGACCTGCTATATCTGGTCATATAGAAGGCAGTCCTCTGCCTGGGCAGTTCTCTAACTGAGAAATCTACTAAGTGGATTTACTTATAAAGAACAGTTATAAAACAGTTGAAAAACATTGAACAACATCAACCAAGGTAAATACTATACTTATTCCACACTTTCTCAAACAATCTCCCCTTTACCTGGTCACCAACAGACAAACTATCACATCATGCTCACCACAATGCTACTTCTCATTTCATTACATGGCATACTTACCAAACTTCAACCATCCTATAATCTCCCTGACACTCACCACTCTGTACACATTGCCTCTTCCATTATTCACTCCCCTCTTCTAAACACTCATGAGCTCTTTAATTACTTCTCTACTTGTACTTTCACATCCACTTCCCATCACCAATACAAAAAACTGCAAACATCCACCTATCTCTATCTCTCCTTTCTAATCTTATTAGCTGGGGACATATCACCTAATCCAGGCCCCAACCACCTGACCCACCCAGATTTAATGGCTTCTAAGCCTAGAAATTCAGCTAACCTCATAAACATCACATGCCTCCCACCACACACCAAACAACTTACATGTGCCCTATTGAATGCACGCTCTGTTTGCAATAAATTAACATCCATCCATGACCTCTTCATCTCCCACAACTTCAATCTGATGGCAATTACAGAAACCTGGCTCACACAATCAGACACGGTCTCGCCTGCAGCACTGTCACATGGTGGTTTCCACTTCACTCACACCTCTAGGCCTGGTAACTGTAAAGGAGGTGGAGTTGGTATATTACTGTCACAAGACTTCACATACTCAGTTCTCCCACCAGTTCCTTCACTCACATTTACATCATTTGAAGTACACTCCATTAGGGTTTTTTCCCCTTTCTCTCTGCGTGTTGCTGCTATCTATCGTCCACCTGGGCTTCCCAAATCTAAATTTCTGGAAGATTTCTCTGCCTGGCTCCCCCATTTCTTATCCTCTGACATCTCCACTATCATCCTGGGTGACTTCAACATTGCTATTGACAGTCCACCATCTCTGCATGCCTCCAAACTCCTCTCTCTAACCTCCTCTCTTGGCCTCTCCCAGTGGTCCGACGCCGCTACTCATGAGGAAGGCCACTGCCTTGACCTCGTTTTCACCAGGCTGTGCTCAGTCTCTGATTTTACTAACACTCCCTTCCCTCTCTCTGATCACAATCTCATTACTCTCTCACTCTCCTCCATTACCTCAAGCTCACTGACACAGAAATCATGCAAGCCTACTCTAACCCGCAGAAATACTAATGCTATTAATTTTCCACAACTTTCCACCTCCCTGCAACAACAGCTCTCACTAATTTCTACATTTACCTCTCCTGACTCTGCTGTTTCCCACCTCTACGAGACTCTTGAAACAGCCCTTGATGAAGTGGCTCCAGCTACCCATTATACCCCACGTAGGCTTAGATGCCAACCGTGGCACTCCAACACAACAAGACAACTACGAAATCAGTCACGTAAAGTTGAACGCCAATGGCGTAAATCTCGTAATATTACTGATTTCCTCACATATAAGACTAGCTACCACTCCTACTGCAATGCTTTGGACACGGCCAAACAAACATACTACCAATCTCTCATCTCTTCTCATGCCACCAACCCTAGGCGACTTTTTAACACATTTAAGTCTCTTCTGTACCCTCCCCCTCCTCCCCCACCGGCTACCATCAGTGCACAAGAACTTGCCTCCTACTTTAAGGACAAGATTGATAACATCCGAGATGAAATGGTATGCTCCACAATCTCTAACCCTCTTTCTGCCACACCTGAACCCTCTGGCACTTTCTCTTCGTTTGAGCCCACAAATGAAAAGGAAGTATCCGCACTCTTCTTATCCTCCTACTCTACTACCTCTCCTCTTGATCCTATACCTGCACAAGTCATTAAAAATCTATCTCCTGTGCTTATTCCAACCTTAACTAAAATCTGCAATCTCTCTCTTGCTACTGGTACTTTTCCGTCTCTGCTCAAACATGCAGCGATTACTCCCATTCTGAAAAAACACAATTCTGACCCTAACTCTCTCTCTAACTATCGTCCTATCTCTCAGCTCCCATGCCTCTCCAAGCTACTTGAGAGACTTGTCTACTCTCGCCTAACAAACTTTCTAAACTCCAACACCCTATTAGACCCGCTTCAGTCAGGCTTTCGCTCTCAACACTCCACTGAGACAGCACTGACTAAAGTGGTTAATGATCTGGTAACAGCTAAGTCTAAAGGCCATTACTCACTGCTTATTCTTCTAGATCTTTCTGCTGCGTTTGACACTGTGGATCACACTCTCCTTTTACAAACACTACACTCCCTAGGTCTTAATGATACAGCCCTTTCCTGGTTCACATCTTACCTATCTGATCGCTCTTTCACTGTTCGCTTCTCTGACTCTACTTCCTCTTCACTACCTCTGTCAGTCGGAGTTCCGCAAGGCTCAGTCTTAGGTCCTCTGCTTTTCTCAATCTATACCTCCTCGCTTGGCAAACTAATCAGCTCCTTCGGATTTCAGTATCACTTATATGCGGATGATACTCAAATCTATCTATCAACCCCAGAGTTGTCACCAGTGGTTTTGGGCCGAGTCTCTGAATGTCTCTCTGCCATCTCACTTTGGATGTCTTCTCGCCAACTCAAACTCAATATTTCCAAAACTGAATTACTTATATTCCCGCCAACTAAGAACAGTTACCATCCTGATATCTCCATCACTGTTGACAACTCGACAATCTACCCTACCCAACAAGCTCGTTGCTTAGGGGTCACCCTCGACTCTGACCTGTCCTTTGTTCCCCACATTCAATCTGTCTCCAAATCATGTTACATGCATCTAAAAAACATATCCAAAATACGACCGTATCTCACACAAGACACTACTAAATCTCTTATCCATGCACTCATTATATCCCGCATTGATTATTGCAATAGTCTCCTAACTGGACTTCCCAAGAACAGACTCTCACCACTGCAATCCATTTTAAATGCTGCTGCTAGGCTGATCTTCCTTGCAAGACGCTCATCGTCTGCTGATCCGCTCTGCCAGTCCCTCCATTGGTTGCCTGTATATTACCGTATTCAATATAAAACACTTCTACTTGCATATAAAGCTATTAACCATACTGCACCAGCATATATCTCTGCACTTATCACACAATATCTCCCATCTCGACCACTCCGCTCTGCACAAGATTTGCGTCTCTCATCTGAGCGGATCACTAGCTCCCATTCACTATTACAGGACTTTCATCGGGCTGCTCCCATCCTATGGAATGCCCTTCCATGCACAATTAGACTCTCCGCTAGCCTCCAAACTTTCAAGCGTTCCCTGAAAACTCACCTCTTCAGGCAAGCCTATCATATTTAAGTTCTACACGCATAACCCTCTGAGGCACTTATGTATTATATAGCTTCCCTTCTGGACTTGTAACTTGTTGGGACTGCTATGCTATTACTGGTGCCTGTCCTTGTGTTTCCCTCCTATATCCCTATAGATTGTAAGCTTGCAGCAGGGCCCTCCTACCTCCATGTCTGTCTGTTGTTACCCAGTTTGTTTTATCACTGTTTACTATTGTAAAGCGCAACGGAATCTGCTGCGCTATATAAGAAACTGCAAATAAATAAATAATAATAATAAATGTATAAGATAAAGAAGATTCAGTTGACATAAAAAAGCTTTTTTTTTTTTGTATATGTCCACATTTTTCTGCATTCCACTGGGTCCCGGGGATGGTCGCATGCCCATCCTCTGCTCCCCACTGTACTCTCACCCGGCATTCCAGTGAGCTCCTGCTGCTGCGGAGATGAAACACTGCATCCTCCGATCCCTCCAAGCCCTAAACTGCCCATTACAACAGTGCAGCCTCTGTACAAATTTCAGCATCACTGGCTCCCTGCGCAAATACCGGCTCAGCCCACCACTGCCCCCAAGAGGATGCCTGACCAGCCCTGGAGTGCACACCTGGTTGCACTGGCAGAGGATGCATCCCAATCACATGGCCCATCTGCTGCTAAAGGAAGAGATGGATCATTTTTCCCTCAAAATATGTCCTATTTTGCCAATTGCCATGTGCACAGACTCTAAGTGGCACCCATCAAAATGGTGTAACGGGACTTCTGGGACTTCCGCCACCACTTCATCTGCTGCCCAGACTGTGCACCAGGTCCCACCACTCCAACTGTTTCCTCAGCCTGGGACCTTGCTGTTACACTCCAGTCTGTTGCCCAGCCTGCTGCAGCTAATTACAGCCCAGGCTCCAGCACCACATGCTCCATTCCTGAGTCCCAGCACAGCTCAGTGTCACCTGATCAGATCATCACTTACAAGGGGTGTGCCAGGGGGAGAGGAAAGAGCATGGGGAACTGACCATAACTGCCATCTTACCACCCCCACAGGCATTATTTGCTGACCCGGGCCACTACATTTTTCTTGGCCATAGAGCCTTTTTACCCCCTCCATCACCTGATTTTACCATGTATTTCTACCCCATTGTATGTTATGCATGATTGCCATACCTCCACTGAAGTGCATCCTCCACTCCATGTACTTCTTGTGGATCTATTAATACAGTATATATCATACTGCAACACACCAGTTTTCTCATATAACTTATCTCCCACAGTGTATCCACCATAGTGCACCTAACATGACTGACTCACTTGCTTTTCTGATGGATAGGATAAAAATACATGGACCTGATGATTATGGTGGGACATGAGAGCATGCAGAGACATGGACAATTACATTAATAAAATGTTATCAGCAAATTACATCTATAGGAGTCCAGATGGACAACTAGGGGTAATTATGGCATTGCAGCTGAATCTAATACCTGAATTTTACTTCTTAGTGGTGGGCTAAGCTATTAATGGAGGTCATGAGGGCTGAACTGCTGCAATTCCAAGAAGAGAAAACTGTAGCAGACGTGTGCAGGAATAATTGCTAGTACATGGATCCAGGAGCCACAAGGCATGTCAGTTGCAATAGAGAGTAGTTTTCATTATTAAACACAGGTGATCCTGTAACAGTCAGAGAGAATGAAGTCCTTACAGGCAAAAAGTCAGAATACTTACTGTACAGTGCGCTTACAAAACTAAGGTAGTCACAATTATACAAGATGTGTCATTTTCTCAAGATCTGGGGATTAACCTCATTGTTTTAGGTGCCTTTGACTAGAGAGGATACAGAGTAAAGTTTGCAGAGTTCAAAATAAAAGAGAAACTGTGATAGTGACAGCAATCGGTTGCAAGCACCGATACGCCCTAGGAGAGATGTCCAATTATGGTCTCTGAGAACAGGAGATAGAGACTTTGGAAAACTAAAATTAAAAACATGTACAAGTTCAGAGCTTCAGTGTTTTCTGAAACAGCGCCGTCTGACATAACAGCAAAAGCTTGTGTATGGAAGCGTGTCTGAATAGCTATGTGGATACCCAATAACAGTATTGGAACTCCATGAGTGAACATTAAAGAAACCGGTACTTATGTAATATCTGGGCTCCCGTTTTTCTTATGAGACCGTGTCCCCTCGCGGGGCTCGCTGCGCTCACCACGCTTCGGGCACGGTGTCTCGCTGCGCTCGCCACACTATATAAAATCAACTCCATGCGTAGTTGGATAGTAGGGGTATGAAAAAATGGGGTGCATTTAACATGGGAGTCCAGATAATACATAAGTACCAAGAAACCCCCTGTGATATCATGAGGAGTTTGCAGGTATTGGGTTCTATTACTGTAATGGATGAAACCCCATGCCTATATTGGATTTTAAGTGAGTTAAGTATTCTTTGCACAGATTAAATCATCAACATTGTGTGCCTGATTGTAATTGCTTCGGCGTGTTCAGACCGGTGACAATATTGAGCCTCTGTGCATGCACATATGCAGGGCTGTTGCGCAGGCACCCTCAGCAACTTGCACAGTCCCCGAATCGAGGCAGGCAGGGTGCCGGCCGCATACCCACAAACATTAAGCTCATACAGTGGCTCATGACCCCAGAGTCATTATATACCGCTCTGCAAATTAATTTGATTGTGTAAAATGCCAAAGTCAATTTGGGTAACAAAAAAGACCTGGCCATGGCCTGTTTAGTGTAACTGAACCCTTCTATTGTGTACAAATGTCAAAGTCCTCAACTGTATCCAGCATATTCTGTACTTCACACACATGTGCTGGAATAAAATTACTTTTCATTCTTCTATTAATGTATCCAAATAACAAAAATACTACTAATTACACAAATCAATTTGTAAAATGAAATGTAACAAGGTTGCTCATCTTTAAACACACAACATTTATTATTTTTTTAAATAATAATATAAATATTGTTTATTATTTATTTAGTACAGTATTTTACTATTATATACCTTGTATTTGTTATTATTCTTATGTACTGGAATAATTTATTTAAATAAGGCAGTACAGATAGTGTAAAAATTTGCATTACTGCATCACAGAAGTGAGGTCAAGGGTTTAATTGCCACCAAGGCACTAACTGTGTGTAATTTATATATTTTCCCTGTGCAAGCATGGGTTTCCTCTGGGTGCTCCAGTTTCCTTCTACAATACAAAATACTGGTAGGATAACTGGCTCCCAATAACAAATTAGTCTATGTGTGTGTATGTGTGTATATGTGTGTGTGTGTGTGTGTGTACATGTGTTTAGGGCAGACTAGATGGGCCAAGTGGTTCTTGTCTGCTCTCAAAATATAAGCTAAAAAAGAAAAAAGGTTTCACTAAAGGGAGATTAGACTTGAGAGATAGGATTGGCACTGTAGGGTACATAAAAATCAACAGTGGATACGCCGACATTACCACAATCCTGAAGAGGTCTGAAACCTGAATTTTACAACTCTAAGGGGCTGATATGAAATGAAAGAAGACGTTGGGCCTAATTGAAGCCTGATCGCACTGCTTCAAATTTGCAGGCTGGGCAGTTATTAATAGACTGTGCATGCGTATGGCCCGTAGTACGCATGCGCAAGGCTGTCCTGAGATAAAAGCCTGCAACTTTTTATAATTGTTGCCAGTTCACAAGGTAATTGACCAGAAGTCAGAATTTGGTAGTGTCAGGGAAAATGCAGGCATGTCCACACGACATTTAAGGGTAAGGGCCAGATGTATCAAGCTTCAAAAAGTGATAAAATGGAGAGTGAAAACAGCAAGCCAATCAGCTGCTAACTGACTTGGTACTTCCTGAGTTTGAAAAATGACAGGTGGGAGCTGATTGGCTGGTTGTTTATCACTCTATAATTTATCACTTTTGAAAGCTTGATACATCTGACCCTTAGTGACACATACTTGCCTACTTTTGAAAACTAGTTTCAGGGAGATTATAGTTGGTAGAATTTGCCCAGTGCCCCATTGAGGGGGCATGTCATGCTCCCCCCAAAGGGCGTGTCTAGTTCCATATATGGAGAGATTGTGAAAAGAGATTGTAAAGTGGCACCTAGAAGCATGTACTGCTACATCTGAGAGGAATCTTCTAAAATTACTTATATCCAAATGTAGATAAGCCCCAAAGCAGTTAGTAAGAGCCACTATACTTGCTAAAGTGCTGGGAAATGGTGCTGATGATTCAATGTAAATGTAGCTGTCTCTCATTTATTTTTCCCAAAATATGTGTAATGTGGGCTATGTGACATGAGGGAGATTGCTAGACTAATGAGGGAGAGAGGGAGATTGCTGCTATTTCAGTGAGTCTCCGGCAGAATGCAGGAGGATAGGTAACTACCGTGTTTCCCCAATAATAAGCCCTACCCCGAAAATAAGCCCTATCGGAATACCCATTTTTACAGGTCCATGCACTAAAATATTGGTACAATTCCCCCCAGCTCGACCCACGCTATACCCCTCACCTACCCTGCATGATGAATGCTGCAGCAGTACAGTAGCACGGTACCGCTGAAGCCTCCCGGTCCCAGGGATGCATTGCATATAGCGCATGATGTCACCGCTTCTTCAACGCAGTGCTGTACAGACTGACGGGAGCGGAGTGTCAGGAGCGAAGTGTCGGCAGCAGTGGCGGAAAGCCTGACAAACGGGAAAGGTGAGGGGCATGTACCGGTAAAAGCAGCAATGGTGGCATGATGGGGATAAAGGCAGCCATAAGGGGATGATGGGTGCCGTATAAAAGCAGTAATGGGGACATGATGGGTATAAAAGCAGCAATGGAAGCATGATGGTTCAATGCTAATTAAAATAAGCCCTACCCCGAAAATAAGCCCTAAGACAGTGTTTTATTAATGGGGAAACACGGCATGAAGTGATGTCAGCTCAAGCCCAGAACAGCCTGTTTGTATGTAGCCACTGAGTAAGTCCTGGGCTACGCACAGACTGTTTTAGTGGGGAAAAAAAGGGGGATGGGAGGGGAATCTGGGAGGGGATGTAACCTGAGCACAAGTGACACTGAGATGTTTACAGATGTACATGCAATAGTTCTAACTATATGAAATTACCACAGTTAAGTTCAATTGTCAACCTATAGTATGGTAGATAATGACGTGGCGGTGCTCCCCTGAGAGTATATATACAGTACCAAAGTAGAAGAGAAAAAGTACTCTCTTTTGTTTGGGAGCACTCTTTTAAATTGTCAAAAAGATTTTATTACAAAGAATAATTATAATAATAATAATAGAGATTTTGTAGACATACAGACATACAACACCAAACATAGGGCCTTATTCTGGTTGGTGCGGCCGGGCCGTACGCGTACGTTCCGGGGTTTTTCATGATCTGCGCATGCGTACAATCGCCAATGCGCAGGCGCGAACACTCCACAACGCTTACGGACGGGTCTCTCCGTGCGAAAAAACCTGTACGCGAGAGTACGGGCATTGGGGGCGGCATAGGGGCGTGTTGAGGGGAGCGGACGAAATAATGAGGGAAAATGGGCGTAAACATGGGCCTACACAGGGGTGTGCACCAAAAATGAACGGTGCTACTACCGCACGATCGCCTAAAGCACCGTTCATTTCGGACACAAAACATGCGGCCGCCAACCGCCAGCTCAGACCACCCCTACAGATACCGCATGCCTGCGTGCGCCTGGGTTTGCTAATTTACGCTGATTACTACTCAAACACATACACCTGAATGTAATAAGCAATGCTGCAGTCTATTAAGTCAAAACCATGATTTCACTACCTGCAAGCCACACACAGCACTCCAACACATTGAAAGCTTATCTTTCTATACTTCTCGACATTTAAAGGTTTGTTTAATTTAAGGTAAGAATCTTTTTAAGACCTGCTTATATATGCTAAGGTAGGTATTTGTTAAACAGTTATACACATTCATTACGTGCTTTCATAGACTTTACACAGTAGCACACTCAATCTACACAAGTCGACATGTGTCAACGTGTTCACTCTAATACAAACATAGGTTTTGTATTTATGATACAATAACATAAACCACATCTAACACCTACAAAGGATGTTTCAGCAATGTTTTAAGCCCATGCCCACTATTTTGCACATTAATTAATTCAATCAATTAATTAATTTTCATAATTATAGTTGAAAGGCAAGATTTGCAGGTCCATATATGTGAAGGGTATGCCAGCGTGCACGGACGTACGCTCACTCTCACGAGCGGTGACATAAGCTGAGTTTTCTATTGAAAACAATAGGGACCCGTCCGTGCAAGCTGGCGTACGCTCAGATAGCCGCAAGAAGTCGGTGGGAAGACGGACGAGAGACGTCCGTAAACGGTGGCGTACGCTCTGTTGTACGCCAGTTGTCGGAGTGTAAGGGCTGGTCCGTCCGTGTACCTTGGCGTACGCTCAATTGTACGCCACTCCCCTTCGACGTTGTTTCTGGCCGTACGTATGCGGCTGAGTTGTGGGTGGACTTAACCCCAACGGCCGCGTACGGAGAGCGTACGTTAATAGTGAACGTACGCACGTTTGGCCGCTCCGATCAGAATAACCTCCATAGATATCATAGGTAAAGTACAGGTTATTTTATAGCATAATATTGTACTGTCCTATGGATTTCATAGACTCCTGAAATTAACAGATTGGAGGAACAATGATATGAGCAATATAAACGGCTGTGCTTTGTGTTAGCTTATCCATATATTATAGTTCCTATTCCTATCTGGATGGTATTGGAAGTTTAACTAGCGAAATATGTTTTTTCAATATTATGACCAAAGAGGAGTACTCCTGCTCTGGTGCAGTCCGGACAATGGCAATTTAAACTAGTGGCAATTATGACTGTATAATATTGTTGCCGTAAATTGTGAACAGAGAGATATTTACTGGTGCTGGGTATTTGCCCTTATTCTGATCGGTGCGTAACTTTCCGTATACTTTCGGATGCCGTTTTTTAGCCGTCTGCGCAAGCGCGAGGAACACTATGCGCATGTGCCACGCATGGTCGCCGTACTTGTTCTCACTAATACCGCACAGAAATGTGCACCGCAATCACTCGTGAAATATGGGCGTATTATGGGCGTCATTCGGAATGACACAGGGGCGTAGTTTCAAAGTGGGCTAAACAGGGCGGAAACATGGGCGGACACGGGGGAGTGCACTTATTTTGGTAGGCGTGCATTCGGACAGCACACCGAATGCACGCGAACAAAAAGGGAAGAAATGTGCGGTGTCCAAAAGGCTAGTATTGCTTTGCGGACACCACTCGGTCATGCGCTAGGCATTCGGAACACCTAATCACTGAAACCATTGTCAGGTGAACACAATCAATCCACTCCTTTACTCATTCCTTGTTAATTACACGCTTGTCACTGCTTCAATTGGAACCATTGCAGCTTAAATGGAACATTACTAAACACACACATATATGCTGCACTTTTCACACACTTTTAAACTGCAAATAATGAACACAACTTAATAGTAATATATATGGTCACTGAGTATTAGATCGACGGTGTTTTGGACGAAGCCGTTAGTCAGACTGTAGGGTTTTATCGAAAGTGTATAGATAGACAGTAGCATATGGTCCATCATAGTTAGATCGAAATATGCAAGGTCTTACGGCAGAAAGGTAGACCGCTATTATGTCGACCTGTATCTAGGTCGACCGCATTTTTATCGACAAGTACGAGGTCGTTAATTGCTAGGTCGTCCGCTATTAGGTTGACCGTTAAATATGTTGACCGTTTCCATGTCGAAAATTACAAGGTCGATCAACAATAGGTGGGCCGCTATAAGGTCAACAAGTGCAAAGTCAACTGTTTATAATTTGAGCACATTTAGGACGCCTTACACAAGGGTCACCGTTAATAGGTTGACACATAAACCACGTTGTACAGCAGTATTCTGACGTGGCACCACAAGTGCCACAATGACCTGGCACTGCTTAGCGATGCCCACCCCCATTACACCATCACCCATGAAGCTCGCCACCCCTGGGAACCTTCCATCTCACTAGCTGCACCCATTAAATACAGCACACCTATTGCCGGCTAAATGCAGACTCCCCAAGTCTCCCCATAGAGTCACACAGCCTCCCGTCTACATTTAGAAGCTCAACTCCACTCTAGCGCATTGCCGGGCCCTATCATGACTGCGGCGCCCAGTAGGCAGCTGCCCAGGTTGCCGGGATCTCGGGGGGCGCTAAAGTGTGTCTATCAAATATTCCAGGATTTCTTTGGAGGATCCCTGTTGTACTTAATGCAGCAGGCTGCTCTGGAACCTCTGAGACCTCCCCCACACTTTCCCTAGAGGCATACTTCCCTACTTTGGTGCCTAAGAAGACTTATACCGGCCCTTGTGGCACCACAAGTACCACAATGACCTGGCACTGCTCAGCGCTGCAAACACCCATTACACTGTCACCCATGAAGCTCTCCACCCCTGGGATCCCTCCATCTCCCTAGCTGCACCCATTAAATACGGCACACCTATTGCCGCCTAAATGCAGACTCCCCAAGTCTCCCCATACAGTCACACAGCCTCCCGTCTACATGTAGAAGCTTATTCCACGCTAGTTGATAGCGCTTTGCCGGGCTCTGTTATTACTGTGGCACTACAAGTGCCAGAATGACCTGGCACTGTGCAGCACTGCAAACACCCATTACACTGTCACCCATGAAGGGCTCCACCCCTGGGATCCCTCCAACTTATGTTACATTCGACCTATAAGGTTTCGATGTAATGTAAGTGTCGACCTTTACAGTGTCTGTGAAGTGGTGTCGACCTAAGTTCGTTTGTTCTTCCCGTGATCGACCAAATGACCGGATACCACATTAACATATACATTTCATGTCTGAACTCAGTTTTATTTGGTCATTGGTGTACAAATCTGCATTTACCTACTAAATCAGACTTACTGTACTAAGTTTCCCGGGTTTTTAGCCATAAAATTTACTCACCTAGGGGCGTGGCCTATGCGCCGCACGGTTGACGCTGCCGTACGGAACGCAGGGTGTCGCTGATGTACGCCAATTACAGAAATAGGATATAAAGGTGTGTTAGACCAATGCAATGTGGTTGCACACATGTCTGCATCTCAATCTGAGGAGGAGCAGGAGTTGCAGGACCTATTTGCCAGAATGGATTCCAGCGCCACCTATGTCCCCATCAACCCAGACCAGCCATTGGGGGAAAAGCAGCCAGATGGGCCTTCTACATCATCCCAATCGGTAGCTGGCCCATCTTCAGCCTCAGGAGAATCATTGGGAACACAGCAGGTGGCTTCCCAACAGAGTAGCCTGCCCAGCACTTCGAGTACAGCGACAGGTGGCCGTGGCCGTGCCAGTGGCCGTGGCAGTGGTGGTGCCAGTGGTCGTGGCCGTGGTCGAAATAGGGCAACAGAGGAACCAACCACCAGAAACATGGCATACGAACCGCAGGAGCTTGCCATCCTGGTGACCCGCGCACGGGATTGGATCGAGTGTCCACAGGACCGGCTGAAACACACAAGGAGATGGAAGATCTGGGAGGACATAACGGCGGAGATTAATGCAGTGGCTCCACAAGTTCGTGAGATGGAGCACGTTAAGAAGAGGCAAGTTCATGTGTGTTACATTTGAGCAGTACAAGACCAGTAATGTTCACATTAGATATTTGATGAAGTTGGTCAATGGCTGGTCACGTTGCTTGGAGGCACAGACATGTTTGCCATGTCATTTAATTGATAGTTATTGTAGGGTCAGTGTGAGAGTATCTTGTAAGCGTTGGTTTTCAAATTTAATATAATGTAAGTTTGGTGTCAGGAGGCACATGTTGTATTATGTTGCAGATTGCAAGGGGTGCTACAGCAAACATGAGGAGTGATATGTATTAATATGTAAACTTTGCTTGCAGGTGGCACGACTTCAAAGGCAACCTCAAGAAGAAATTGACCCAGCGGTGGGAACACAGCCACACCTCTGGGGCTGGCCCCATGCCATCTAAGCTGAAGCTCACCCCCCTGGAGGAGATGGCACAGTGCTGCATTGCAGTCGAGGAGGTCCGGGGGGTGAGCAACATAGACAGCGAGTCCCCAGCGGAAGTCATGGCTTCTGTGCTTGAAGGTAATTATTTGCCATGCCATAAGTAGCTGGTTCTAATTTTGCATGGAATGTGTTGTAATTGTAATTTTCTCTTTCACCAGCATCCCCACCGCTTGGTCAAGAATCTCTTGAGGAGGTTGAGGAGTCTGTGCCACCTGCCACCACTACCAGGCCCCTGCAGCAGCAGCCACTGTCCGCAGCTGAATTGTCCACGTGGGGGCATGTGCTTGGCAATATTGTGCAGCAGGGAGAGTCGGCATCAGAGCAGGTGCGTAGGACCGAGGAGGTGTTGCAGGGTTTGGTCAGCAGCCAGCAGACTATCGCTGGGAGCCTGCAGGCTATTGCTGAGGCCCAGCAGGCCATGGCTGGCACCCAGCAGTCAATTGCTGCTAGCCTGCAGGTGCTGGCTGATCAAGCCCTGCGGCAAAACGACCTCCTCCTCCACCATAATGAGCTTATGGTGGAGCTAGTTGCCAGCAATAGGGTCCTAATGTCATCCGTTTCTGGTGCATTACCACCATCAGCACTCCCTGCTGCCAGAGGGGGAAGACGATCCCCCCCCTCCCCAGCATGTGCTCCACCTGGCCCACCATCTGACCGTGGCCGTGGCCGTGGCAGAAGAGCTGCTGCACGTGGCAAGGAGCCTGGCAGGGGCAAACGTGCCCGCAAATGAACTTGTGTCCGCATTAATCTCCACCCTTATGTCTTCCCAAATCTTTCATTGAGCTGTGTGTGTCAGCTTCCTGTGTCCAATTCCGTGCAGAGGGTACCCACATTTGCCCTCGGTTCGAATGTCATGTTTGGTTCCCCTGTTGCCCTCTTTTGGCTACCATTACTGTCTGCTGTGCTTGAAGTGTTGGTGCTCTACTTTTGTTGTGAAGCCACCTGATGTGTTCCTAATGATTCTGCTGTGGCTATGTATGTCTACAATACATGTTTTTATTATATATTATTTAATTTTCTTGCTGCTATGCTTCCTTTTTTTTGTGGCGAATTATAATTTTTTTTGCTAAGTTCATTTAATAAATGTTTTTTTGTTTCCCCCAAATGTGTGGTTTAATTGCTACAAAACCCAGTCAGGGTTGAAGTGGCCTGCAGAGGGAACTAGGTATTAGGCTGTTCACTTGAATTCTAATATATATATATATATATATATATATATATATATATATATATATATATATATATATATATATATATATAAGGAATAATGAGCGTCACTCAGGAACATGTGGTCTTGATAAAAATACAGTTTTGTATTGAAACGTCGACTTCATGTACATGTATCCTGCGTTGACTACTTTATAAAAGATTATGACTTCTGAACTAAGCCCTCCGGAGTGACGCTCATTATTCCTTTCCTGTTCTATACCAGAGAAGGCACCCGGGGCATTTACACTCAGCAAGCGGGAGTGCCGATTCTTTTCGCCTCTTCTATATATATATATATATATATATATATATATACATATATATATATATATATATATATATATATATATATATATATATATATGTTAGCTCATACTGCACAGGACTATGGTGTAGCTAAAAGGCAAATGGTATACGGTCATTTGGTCGATCACGGGAAGATCGAACGAACTTAGGTCGACACCACTTCACAGACACTGTAAAGGTCGACACTTACATTACATCGAAACCTTATAGGTCGAATGTAACATAAGTTGGAGGGATCCCAGTGGTGGAGCCCTTCATGGGTGACAGTGTAATGGGTGTTTGCAGTGCTGCACAGTGCCAGGTCATTCTGGCACTTGTAGTGCCACAGTAATAACAGAGCCCGGCAAAGCGCTATCAACTAGCGTGGAATAAGCTTCTACATGTAGACGGGAGGCTGTGTGAGTTGGGGGAGTCTGGATTTAGTCAGGTATAGGGGTGCTTAGGGGTGACGTCTTTATTGGGTGCAGCTAGGGAGATGGAGGGATCCCAGTGGTGGAGCCCTTCATGGGTGACAGTGTAATGGGTGTTTGCAGTGCTGCACAGTGCCAGGTCATTCTGGCACTTGTAGTGCCACAGTAATAACAGAGCCCGGCAAAGCGCTATCAACTAGTGTGGAATAAGCTTCTACATGTAGACGGGAGGCTGTGTGAGTTGGGGGAGTCTGGATTTAGTCAGGTATAGGGGTGCTTAGGGGTGACGTCTTTATTGGGTGCAGCTAGGGAGATGGAGGGATCCCAGTGGTGGAGCCCTTCATGGGTGACAGTGTAATGGGTGTTTGCAGTGCTGCACAGTGCCAGGTCATTCTGGCACTTGTAGTGCCACAGTAATAACAGAGCCCGTCAAAGCGCTATCAACTAGCGTGGAATAAGCTTCTACATGTAGACGGGAGGCTGTGTGACTCTATGGGGAGACTTGGGGAGTCTGCATTTAGGCGGCAATAGGTGTGCCGTATTTAATGGGTGCAGCTAGGGAGATGGAGGGATCCCAGGGGTGGAGAGCTTCATGGGTGACAGTGTAATGGGTGTTTGCAGCGCTGAGCAGTGCCAGGTCATTGTGGTACTTGTGGTGCCACAGGGGCCGGTATAAGTCTTCTTAGGCACCAAAGTAGGGAAGTATGCCTCTAGGGAAAGTGTGGGGGAGGTCTCAGAGGTTCCAGAGCAGCCTGCTGCATTAAGTACAACAGGGATCCTCCAAAGAAATCCTGGAATATTTGATAGACAGACTTTAGCGCCCCCCGAGATCCCGGCACCCTGGGCAGCTGCCTACTGGGCGCCGCAGTCCTGATAGGGCCCGGCAATGCGCTAGAGTGGAGTTGAGCTTCTAAATGTAGACGGGAGGCTGTGTGACTCTATGGGGAGACTTGGGGAGTCTGCATTTAGCCGGCAATAGGTGTGCTGTATTTAATGGGTGCAGCTAGTGAGATGGAAGGTTCCCAGGGGTGGAGAGCTTCATGGGTGATGGTGTAATGGGGGTGGGCATCGCTAAGCAGTGCCAGGTCATTGTGGCACTTGTGGTGCCACGTCAGAATACTGCTGTACAACGTGGTTTATGTGTCAACCTATTAACGGTGACTCTTGTGTAAGGCATCCTAAATGTGCTCAAATTATAAACAGTTGACTTTGCACTTGTTGACCTTATAGCGGCCCACCTATTGTTGATCGACCTTGTAATTTTCGACATGGAAACGGTCGACATATTTAACGGTCAACCTAATAGCGGACGACCTAGCAATTAACGACCTCGTACTTGTCGATAAAAATGCGGTCGACCTAGATACAGGTCGACATAATAGCGGTCTACCTTTCTGCCATTCGACCTTGCATATTTCGATCTAACTATGATGGACCATATGCTACTGTCTATCTATACACTTTCGAGAAAACTGTGCAGTCTGACTAACGGCTTCGACCAAAACGCCATCGATCTAATACTCGTCGACCATATATATTACATTCCGATGGCGCAAATTAATTTATTTATTTTGTCTTAAATTTCTATGTTTCTTAACATTAATAAATAGTTAATTACAGTTCGAAGTTGTCTGTGTGCTTTTTAAAAATGTAAAAGTATATGTGTAACTTGTGTATAATCTTTTAAATAAGCAAACTGTACATACTGTATATAGAATATGTTATGTTCACATGCTGTAAGGGTTAATGTGTGTAATGAATATAGTAGTAATGTGTTTCAGTATATATTAGGATTTAATTGATTCAAATAGACAACAATCCCTTTTTAATGAGGTTGCCTAACTGCATACGTGGCTCATGTGTTCGCTGTGTGTGTTCCGAAAAATACTGTTGTATTTCAGCGTAAATACTCTGCATCGGTGCCTACGGCCAGGTTCCCGTACGTTCTAACGCGGTAAGACCGTGCTTACACTGTAAGACCGTGCCGAATCTGTACGTGTCCACCGCACACGCACGATTTTTATGTCGTCCGTACACACGCCCTGTTCTTAAAGAGTGCGTCCGTCCGAATGCGAGGGCTCAATGGGCGTTTCTACGGTTGATGTCCGCATAGCGTTGTGTGCGGCCCGCTCCGTAAGAATTCGGTTATGTACGCACCGATCAGAATAAGGGCCATTATGTTGTGACGGTAACCGCACAAAACAAAGATGCAGGGTATAGGTACTCAAGACATAAACAAGTGACACTCACAGTGGTAAAGATCACTGAAGCTGCTGCTGACCCTCACAACAGTCCTGGTTCCCTGAAAGTCAGTGAGCGTTCAGTGATATTCTTTCTGTATGGAAAGAGTGTCAGAAAGAGCAAAATTGGGGCATCTGCTGTCTCCTTTCAGTATATCAAATACCCTGTTGTACTCTGGTCAGTGCAGGGTTAAGTAATTTCAATACCTACCGACCCTAATGGTCGGTAGGTGTGTATAGAGGGGAAATATAGGAGGCGTCTTACTCTCGGGGGTAGGTGTGCTGCTTTCTGCTATGTGCTTGTATGCTGGAGCATTGATAGCAGATGAGCGACACCTGCCACCTGTCTGCGTGAGTAGAAAAATAGACCACATGAAGTGGGGAGCAGAAACAGAGAGCGTACAGAGCTGCTGTATGTACAATGTGGCAATGTGGCAATCAGCAGTGCACAAATGTAAAGTAGCGGTTACCGCCGCTTACCCGTCAGCTGTACCCAGTCTCCTAAGGTCCGGATCTGCTAGTAGCCGCTATATGCGGCAGGGTGTCGGGATGAGCCGCTAGTGCGGCTTAGGTCAGATGGCCGTTTCGCTGGGGGTGGAGCTTCCTTTATCTATGTTTGGTGTTGTATGTCTGTATGTCTACAAAATCTCTATTTTAAAATGATTATTAAAAGTTAAATTTTATAATTATTCTTTGTAATAAAATCTTTTAGACAATTAAAAAGAGTGCCCCCAAACAAAAGAGAGTACTTTTTCTCTTCTACTTTGCTGCGCACAGACTGCACATATTAGAACAATCATTTGATGCTGAGCAGCTTGTGAATGGATTTGCAGCTATTCGCAGGCTGTGCTAAGCAAGTGACAGGCTTGCATGGGGCGGGTTTTCAGTCTGGCGGGCAAGGAATATCTGACCACTGGGCTCCGAAAATTAGCAGCCAAGCAATCAGGTCTGAATCACTCCTGTTGCCCATAGTAACCAATTTGCTTTGAGGTAGCACTGATTCTTTAAAAAACGGAAATGGCCTTTATCAGTTACATTTAGTAATGACAAATTGGCCCATGAATGAAACAGAAAGTTGTCTTAACTTTAATTATCAGCATCATCTGTTACCGTCTAGCCATGACATGAGGGACTAAATATGATACATTTATATTATAGGTAATTTATTTATAATGCTGCTTATTAGACTATACTTTTTTCTATAAAACAATTATCTGTATACAGCAGTGGTTCCCAAACTGTGCGCCTAGGCTCCCTGGGGTGCCTCGGAACACTTGCAGGGGGTGCCTCGGGTTGGTCGTCCAGGACCAATTCAAATTATTTATGATCAATTATTTCTGGACAAAAACCAGTGCTGGTGGCTGCCAATCATAACATGTGTACAATCAGAACCAAATCCTGCCCTTTACCACATAACTGAACCTAAGAAGCACATATAAACACAATCTACTTCATTGGATATATATTTTTTGGGGCCTAGGGGTGCCGTGGAAAAATTCTGATACTCTAGGGTGCCGTGATTAGAAAAAGATTGGGAACCCCTGGTATACAGTATATTGCTGTCCTGTATATAATTTTACCACTAGATGGCAGGCTTCTCTACCAATTGCTGAGAATCTGGACTTACAGTACAAGAAAAAAACAGCTGTGTACTAAGGGCATACAATACCCTATATATAAATGTACAGTATTTACAGTATGTGGATTCTTAGTAAGCTTGAAATGTGAGCATGCATATTATCATTATTCCTGCTCTTCTACATATTTTAAATGTCTAATGAGGAATACTACATTTATGATAAAAAGGAAATAAACTTTTTTTCTAAAAGGTCTACAGCGTCAGATGCACAGAGGTTTAACGCTCGATACTGTTTTCCTTAACAGAGCTAATACCATAAAATCACAAAAATAAAGCGCTGCAGAATATGTGTACGCTATATAAGAAACTGTTAATAAATAATAATAATAAATAAAATAAGAGCAGTAAAACAAGTTATAAATCACTATTTACTTCTTACTATCCAGCTCATCCTACAGTATATCTGTTGTCAGCCCAGTGTCTGTTTTGCTGGAAAAAAAAATAGGATGTAAAGTAATGGAGATCAGGGCTTATATTCACTAAAGTTTGGTTTACTTTCATTTATATGGATTTCAAAACATAAAAAAGTGATCACAGTCTGTATTGGGTTTCCAGGGCTAAAGCAAACATTTACTAACAAATGATTTTATTTATTTACATTTTTTAGTATATACTGTATGTCTGTGTGTCTGTGTAGGGAAACGGTCATCTGTCAGAACAGACTTAGGTCTACAGTCATTAGGTCGACCCCGGAAGGTCGACTGGCCCCAAGGTCGACAGTGTTAAAGGTCGACATGGGTCAAGGTGGACATGACTTAAGGTGGACATGGGCCAAGGTCAACATGGGTTTAGGTCGACAGTCATTAGGTCGACATGAGTTGTTCACTGTTTTTTGAGCCGACATGTGCCGACAGGCAGTATTTCATGCATTACCATCCACTAGGGCATGGTGGGAGAATAAAATAGTGTGCCGAGCGTAGCGAGGCACCGTGCCCGAAGCATGGCGAGGGGCTGCGGTTTAACTCCAACTGTGTCCATGTCGACTGTCGACATTTGGGTAAAAAAAACAGTGAAAAACTCATGTCGACCTAATGACTGTTGACCTAAACCCATGTCGACCTTGGCCCATGTCAACCTTAAGTCATTTCGACCATGACCCATGTCGACCTTTAACCCGACTTTGACCTTGGAGCCAGTCGACCTTCCGGGGTCGACCTAATGACTGTAGACCTAAGTCTGGTCTGACAGATGTACCGATTGTGTGTATGTATTTTAACCATGGAAACACAACTTCAATTTAGATCAATTTTCATCTATTTGGAACTTTATTAAGTGCACCCTTTTTGTAGTCATACCATACTTACCTACTTTCTGGCTGCCTTTTCCAGGAGAGGGCAGCCAGTTCAGGGGGTGCGGGGCTGTGGGGAGTGAAAAGGGGTGGGGCAGGGGCAGAGCCACATGTGTGGCTACTTGTTTATGGGCGTGGCCAGAGAGCTTGTGTCATTTTAGCCATGCCCACCGCCATGTAATGCCATTTTAAAGGCATTGCACGGCGGTGGGTCGGGGCTAAAAGGGTGCGATTCACATCATTTCCCCACGCAGACCTCCCCGCAGAGGGGGGCTCGCTGGTGGCGGCAGGGGGGGATACGGGAGCCGTCCAGCTTTGCGCGAGGGTTGCCCTTCTTTCCGGATGGCTGGGAGGGGGACACGATTTCCGAGTGCAGGAACATAAATGCCCACACAGTACCTGTGCCAGCGACGAGGGAGGGGGAGTGCAGTGGGACACGGGCGGGTGGGGCGCTGCTGAGCGGGTGGGTGCTCATCAATTTCCTTGGGTGCTCGGACCCTCAAGCACCCACAGAATCGGCACCTATGCCCGGTTCCCCTCGCTGCCCCGCTGTCCCCCCTATCCCCCCTATCCCTGCCCGACCCCCTGAAGTGGAGATGGGCAGGGACCCGCAGCGGCGCCATCCTGAAACTGGGACATGCGTGTGTGTGAGACTCATGTGCATCCCAGTCATGATGGCGATCCCCGGCCAAGGATCAGAGGTGCTCCATCTGTAGATATCAGTTTGAAGTATGGAGACAGTACGGATGGTGTAATGGTTAGCATAACTGCCTCACAGCACTAAGGTCATGGGTTCCATCCCCACCATGGCCCTAACTGTGCGGATATTGTATATTCTCCTGTGCTTGGGTAGGTTTCCTCCGGGTACTCTGGTTTCCTCCCACAATCCAAAAATCTACTTGTAGGTTATTTGGCTCCTAATAAAATTGTAAAGCGCTGCGGAATATGTGTACGCTATATAGGAAACTGTTAATAAATAAGTACACACCCCACCCAAATCTAACTCTCTCTGCACATGTTACATCTGTCCCACCTGCAGTGCACATGGTTTTGTTCATTAGAGAGAGAATTTGCTTTTGCAAGTGAACCAGAATCAGGACTCATCCTACATGGACACAGGGATCTGTGTATGAGCAGTTTCAGAAATATTTTAAAACTCTACATGGGATGCCATAAGCGACCCCTGCTGAAAAAAGCCCCTGTTTTTGTGTATGTAACCAGTGATATATAGCTATAATGGGTGCATGGCATGCAGTACGTTCACCCTGCACACAGAATTTACCTTAATTTTCCTCTCCTAATTTATCCGTAATCTTTTTGAATTAAAGCCGCTTACAGAAACAGAAATAAATCAGTGAAAACACTTTAGAAATGAATAAAATAAGCCCCTGAACACGTACTCTACATGCAAAAGTAATAAAAGTAATTGCAACCCTTGCATTGAAGCATGGTCTGTTCCAGGTACAAAGTTACTTGCTTTTTTGGATTTGTTCCCAATTCAAAATCACCTCCACTGATGGAGACTCTAGTCTAGACTAACTTGTGGCCAATCCATACACCCTGACTTTAACAACAGTAGAGTATAGTTTAGGACAGAGGCATAGTGCTTAGCCATGGCACACAGAGCTGGCTCAAGGTATGGCATATTTCATCCACACATATGCACGCACACACACACACACACACACAGACAAACACATGCACACACACACACACACTTATTGTGGCACACTGAAGTGAAGAAAAAACACAGTTGCAGTGTACATCTCCTGTTTAACTAGAGAGCTGCCCATAATTGTCTAACCTCCTGCATTCTGCAGGAGACTCCCTGAAATAGCAGCAATCTCCCTCTCTCCCTCATTAGTCTAGCAATCTCCCTAATGTCACCTAGCCCACATTACACTGTTAAATTTTTGAAGAAATGGGAGATAGATACATTTACATCAGTAGCATTTCCTAGCACTTTTGCAAGTACAGATGTAGCCCCTGTCATCCTTGGCCAGGGCTCTCCAGACCCTCCCCTCCCCTCTGGCGAGTGCTGGCAGACAGGGGCTACACTGAACTGGGGCTCATCTACACTTGGATATAAGTCATTTTAAAAGATTCCTCTCAGTTGTAGAAGTACACACCAATGCTTCTAGGTGCTACATTCACAATCTCTCCATATATGGAACTAGACACGCCCTTTGGGTGGAGCATGACATGCCCCCTCAAAGGGGAACTTTGCAAAATTCTATTACCAACTATAATCTCCCTGAAACTAGTTTTCAAAAGTAGGCAAGTATGGAGCTGCCCATCATTATTACAAGCTATTATAACCCAGAGTCTTCCTTACCTTTATGTAGTTTCTCTGTAACAGGAAACCTCTGTAGAAATTGTAACTACCTGGGCAGATGGTGACTTCACCAGTGGCTATTCATGTAGGAGATCACATGGTAAGGAAGCCATCTGTTTGCCTAGGAATAAAACCATACTTACCTTCTTTGCTGTCCCATGCTATGGGTGGAGGGAGCCTGGTTAGCACATAGGGGTGTGGCCAGAAGAAAGATGGGCTGTTTGGGGCAGGGGGTAGTGATGGCACAATCGCCTCCTGCTATGCAAGAAAGCAGACATACAATAATGCGATTCAGCTCAGGTCGGGTCATCGGGTCTCCCTTGGTCCGCCTAGTTGTGCTCTGAAAGTGGGCATCTGTGGGATGGTGCAGGTGCATGTATGTAGGGGGTTCCAGTTGACTGGTGGGGGATATGGGAGATGTACACACCTTTCCAGGGGGCTGGGAACATCCAATTTTCAGGAGCCTGAAGAGTGTACTAAAGTATGATTATGACCAACATCATCATATAGCAAAGCTTTAACCAGACAATACATAGTAACATACTGTAGGTTTTGGATTTGTAATCAAACAGGATTAAGGATGCCAATCCCGGGGCATTTTTTAAATCCCGGAAATCAGGATTGAAAAATACCCAATCCCGGGATTGAAGGGGTTCCCAGCATTGGCTTCCCGAATAAAAAAACCCACCCAGGCCGCCCCGCGTATTAACTTACATGTGCGGTGCGGTCGGTAGGGTGGGCGGTGGAGCCAGGAGCCAGGTGGGCGTTTTGAAGCCGGAAGCCGGTGGGTGGGTAGTGAATCCTGGAGCCAGTGGGCAGGCGCACAGTGAAGATGGGTGCTGGGCGGGTGGTGTAGGGAAGCCGGGCAATGCAATGCAGTCAGGGTAGGAGGACAAACAGCACCCAGGACCAGAATGGGGCTGTGTGGCTTGCCTAGTTTGACCTGTGACCTTGCCACTCTGCGCAGAGCCGCACTGCCAGGACGGGAGAAGCTGGGCAGCATCTGAGCACTCGCTCAGATGCTGCCCGGCACCCCCCCCACACACACACACACACACACACAAACATACAGACACTAAAAATAAGGACAGTGCACGCCAAATATTTAGGGCGTGGCTTTGTGAGGAAGGAGTATGGATACATAATAGTACCAATTCTCCTTACCCCACACAGTAGTGTTTGCTTTTCACAGCAAACCACACATTTGTGCCACTTATACACACTGTGCCAGCTAGAGCTCCTTATGCACACTGTGCTAGGTAGAGCTCCTTAGACACCCTATGCCAAGTACAACCTCTATAAAAACACTGCACCAGTATTAAGCAAACTTATGCCACATAAGTTCCGCTTACATACATGCTTGTGGCCAGGAGTTACATGTTCGTTGCCAGGGGTTTCTTGCTCAATGCCAGGGATTACATGCTCCTTTCCAGGGGCTTCATGATCGCAGGGTGATTACATGCTAGTTGCCATGGCAGTTTACATGCTCATTGCCTGGGGGAGTTACACGCTTATTGCCACAGGGGATTACATGCTCATTGCCAGGGGGAGTTACATTGCCTGGGGATACAGGCACATAGCATGCTAGCGCTCTGGGTAGCGCTAGGCATCTTGACAGAGGTGCAGGAGGCCCTCAAGCATCTCTCTCCTCTATGGTGGTGTCCATTGTTGTAGGGGCTCAGGATCTGTACGTGCTCAGGGACTCTTAGCTCCTGAGGTGCTACTGCCCTCCCCCATCCAGGGATTCTGACATTTATTTAAATGACAGGTGCCAGATGGCTGGGGATCCAGCAGGGGATAGCCATAGGAGGGAAGAGCCTCTCTGACTTGGCACCCACCACGCTTACCTCGCTTACTAGGTTCTGTTTGGTCTGTGGAAAAAGATACATGTATATATGTGTACATACACACATATATTTTATATCTATCATATATAGAGAGAGAGAGAGAGAGAGATGAGTAGTTGTATAGAAATACAGCAGTAAGGAATAGAAGCTCTGGTCAGAGGTGCTGCCATCTGTTAAGGGACTAATATGCAGTGGCAGCCGCCATCCGAGGTCAGCTCCTGGCACGCCCAAGCTCCCCATAGAAGTTCTGCATCTTCAGCCTGGACATCACTGTGTGGGAGAGCTGCCCCAGATACTCCCTCTTACGCTCAACTGCCTGTAAACAAGCCCAATGACCACGAGGACCCTGGATGCAGTGGGGAGGAGACAGGATGGAGAAAGCTGGAGGTGCTGACGCAGTGGAGCGGGGAGAAGACTAGAGAGAGGATGGAGGGACCTGCAACAGCAGAGCGGGGGGAGAGAGGATGGAGGGGGACCAGACACAGGGGAGCCGCACTTCATGATGCCCGTGCCAGCTTAGCTGACTATCTTATAGCTTGTCTGCCCCAGCATCAGCCAGCAGAAGCAGAATAGCAAAAGCAGAGAGAGCGCCTCTCCAGCCTGGCGCCTCCCTGTTTTGCATCCTCTGCTGAGCGGATAGTGCCGGCCCTGCCCAATCTCTTTCTCTGCACCACTGCATGAAGTAATGCATGAAGTAATGCATTAATATATGTTAAACTAAACCACACCCTGGGTTTATTCACTAAGATGGGAGTTCTATTGAAGATGGGATGTTGCTATGGGCAACCAATCAGATTCTCTATTATCTTCTAGAAGGTGATAAATAAATAAGAAGTAGATTCTGATTGGTGGCTATGAGCGACACCTCATCTTCTCTGATACTTGTCTCTCGTCCTGGCACTTATACTTACAGAAATATGGTCATATACATGCAATTTGCAATAAATAGCTTAATCTACTACAACAACAAATAATGCACAGTATAAACATTTCCCTAGCATTGTCAATTATTAATGAGTGCAAAGGGCTTTAAAATAAATATAAGGCATTTATTTGAAGCCATAAAAACCATTATGCAGTTAATGTTCTGCTACAGATTTTCGGGATTAATTATTTTTCTGTTTTACTGAATTAAAGATACATAGACTTGAAAAATTAATGTTTCTACAGGTGACTATGGACCTAATTCACGTTTGTATGCATTGCCTGCTGTTCATACAATGAAGTGATTATCTGCACGCTGCGCATGTGCTGTGATTGCAATTTGTATGCGGCAAGGTGCCACTGCGATCCTACTCTCAATGAGAATTTCATAGGAAAGTGATTGTCAGGACGTGACCATGTGTAGGTGTTTATGTGTGGTGCAGTGTATATGCAGTCAGCTGCGATCATATTGGGGGTCTGTAATCTTTCCCTGCCATTTTCCCCAGTGGCAGCTGTGACAGACACCCTACAGGACAGGACACCATGGCCCCATTGCAGGTCACCAGTCTAGACCATTGTGATTTTAACCCAATCTCAGGCAGATGCAGACTTCACAGCGATTGTCTCAGGCAGATGCGGACCTGTGTCAGAGCAAGCACTTTGAGCACTTTCCCTAAGTCCCAATCATGTGATCAGCAGTGATCGAGTGGCCCACAGAAGTCCTCTCCTTTTGATATGAAGACGATGTCTTGCCTTGCATCCATGTTACAGTAATGGCAGCAAAGGACACAAATCTGTGTGTCACCAGATGTGTGTCAAGCATATTCCTGCATGTCAGTGTGTCAGTATCTGTCTGTATGTAAGTATATTAGTGTTGTTGTGTAATCTCTCCTCTGCATCCCTCAACCATACTTGCCAAGATTTCCAGCTGCCATGAAGGGGGCGGGGATTTAGCCCCACATAATCCAGCCCATTCTAGCTACTCTGCGTACACATGCGAATAGCGGGACTTTACTGGCAGGGTAGAAAGATGCGGGGAGGCCGGGGGCATGCGGGAGGCTTGCCTACCCTTCCGATGGGTGGGATGGGGACCCAATTTTTGGGAGCCTCCCAGACATTCCAGGAGGGTATGCAAGTATGCCCTTAACTCTTCACTGGAAATCTGACACCACTATAAGGCTTATTGACCAGACTGATGCCATCTTACTGCAGCCTCCCTCTTAGCTGACTTACAGAAGCAACTGGTGACTAAAGGCCCATACACCCTGGGCAATTTGATCTCAAAATCGATAAGATGTGTGCTGATGCGAGCTCCCGCATCATCGCCGGCCCCCGCCTCTCATCTGCTGTGCTTTCCCTAGCATCCTGCTTTGGAAAGCCATCCACCCTTGGGAAAAATCGCTTTAAATTTTCAGGCTAGCGATTTTCCCCATCCATCATCCCTGTGCATACATGCTGGCCAAAAACGCCCGGTGTGTATGCAGTTGCACCTTTACACTAGATACCACAGTTGGATTTCTTACCCACCACACTACCCCAATCTGCCCCACCGACCCTATCATATAAAGGGCACATCACATCCGATGTGCAAATCATTTTTTAGAGAATCAGAATTAGAATCAATTTTATTGGCAAGGTATACTCGCTTATATTAGGATTTTTGGGTAATTTATATGATCTTTTTTTGGTAATTTATATTATTTATTTTATGTGTGTAATATAATATAAATATTAAAGGTTATAGATTGGAGCATGCATTGCAAATTATGTGTAATAGGTATACAACAGGGATTTTCTGCTCAGTTACGGATAGGAATCCAGCCGTGGTAGGAAAAGCAAAAGTAATACAGTAAAACTCCTGAGGACTTAAATCTGTAGCTTGTCAAAGCTGAGGATGTTGTAGTAATTAAACCACAAGTACACTGGATCTTCTAGGGACTTGGACAATACAACTTCCTACCACAGGATGTCCTCGCAGTAGCTGGGCTGAGATGGACTTTCTGATGTAATCAGTTTACCCAAAGGACTAGTACAACTTCAGCCCTGCAAAATCACTTTAATGTAAACAGACTGCTAAATACCACTTATGCTGACACCATGTACAGCTATTACTGCTTCTTTCAAGAGCTCTTGTGTGATCAATGGCTCATCAAAATGACAACACTTCTTAGGCCATTTATACATGGCATTATTTTAAAGAGTTTAATTCTCGTTCTTAAAGCCTATTAATTGTGCTTTGGTGCTGATTGTCCAAGAAATAGTGACAAATTCACTTTCTGAAAGAGGTTAATGTTTGTGGCGACTGTAGCTCTCAGAACCATTAATGGGCTTGTGACAGAACTCCACTGATTCTTACAGAACATTCACTGCGTTATACACTATGCTGCATAGAAGCAAACAGAAAAGGAGCTGATTTATTATTTTATTTATTAACAGTTTTTTATATACAGTAGCACACACATATTCCACAGCGCTTTACAGAGACTATTTCAACATTCACATCAGTCCGTGCCCCAGTGGAGCTTACAATCTATATTTCCTACCACATGAACACCACACACACACAGACATTCTTGGGTTCATTTTCGTAAGAAGCCAATTTTTGGGGGATTGTGGGAGGAAACCGGAGCACCCGGAGTAAACCCACGCAAGCATAGGGAGAATATACAAACTCCGAACATTTAGGGCAATGTGGGGATCAAACTATGACCTCGGTGCTGTGAGGCAGTAATGCTAACCAATACACTATCTGTGCTATCCTGATATTCATCAATTGTATTATTTCTTGTAATTATTTTCTTTTTGTCCCCTACTTCATGGGTGTAAAACCTCTGCTTTGGGGGTATTCAATCCCGGCCAAATTTTCCACCAATGCTGCACTTTTTGCCCATTTTTAGGGTGAATTCGACTCACCCTATTCAATCTCTGCGTGTAAACTGACAAAATTGCCTCAAATTCAGATGGTTTTGTCAAATTCGCGGTTGGTTTTGCCCATTCTTGCAGTTTTTTTCGCCCATGCCAATTCACCCAAAAATAGTGAAATGCATTGTTCTCAAAAACAGTCGAAAACGCCGGTGATTGAATACTGATAGGCAAATCATTACCTTGTTTTTTTTACTTATTATGTAACTTGCTTGTTCAATATAACAGGCAAGAATTCCTAATTAAAGCCATTTAATTCCATGATGTATGAAAATGAAATATCAATAGCACTAGATACTTTCTGTTGTCCATATATTTCATTATGATCACATTAGAAAAACCTATTCGCATTCTCCTGAAAAACATGGATTTCCAAATATTGTATTGCTATTGGTCCAGACACTAAGGTATATAATTTGCTATCGATGCCTGATATAAAGTCAAATTTAATCAATGGTTAAAAGAGACAATGGACCTGATTAAGACCATTTTGCTGTGCGGCGAATTCGCATGCGCGAGCCATCCATCCTCATCCTTTTCCCCACGGCCTTTGCAGTTCCAAGTGAGTCTAGACTTGCTCAGCATTTGTAAGCAGGGGGGAAATCATTTGATGGTGAATGTTCTTCCCCTGTGCACAGGGGCAGTATTTACCTGTCCGCGGGGCTCCGAACATTTGCAGCACAGTGAGCAGGTTTGAATCAGGCCCAATATGAGGAATTTACTAGCAACTTGTACAGTATATATTTACAGTTTCCCCAGGAGATTACAAGGAAGCAAGCTGGCAGTATACCTCATATGAGGGGTGGAACATCCCTCGTACCTCTCAGTATGTAAAAGCTAATCAGCACCCAGCAAAGGGATCAAGGGATCAAACATTAAGAACCCCCAATTCACTTGCAGGAACTTGGGTTCCTTGACAATGGGCAGAAAACTTAAATGTGCAAACAAAATATGAAAAAAATCCCCACGTTTTTATTTGCTAGACACAAAGAGATGTGCAGTATAATATTGGTAGTGCCGATAGCAAAAGCCTTTCTAATTTGTATACATATATTGCATTAATACTGACATGCAGCTAACCAAACAGGGCATTAAACATATTTTACAAATATCAAAACTAAATGAATAAATGAAAAAAGAACTCTCTGTAAAACTACTATCTTTATATTGTTTGGCCCGGCACTATATTTATCAGAGTCAAACAAACATTGGTTGTCTGTATATTACCGCATTCAATATAAAATACTTTTATACTTGCATACAAAGCCATTACTTTGACTACACCGACTTACATTTCTTCGCTTATCTCAAAATATATCCCTGCCCGACCTCTCCACTCTGCATAAGATCTGTGTCTCTCATCCACACTTATTACTCGTCTCCCAGTTACATTTGCAGGATCTTTGTCAGACAGCACCCACCATATGGAATGCCCTTCCACGTACATAAAGTCTCTCCGCTAGTCTCCAAACTTTTAAGCGTTCCATGAAAACTCACCTCTTCAGGCAAGCCTATCATGTTCCAGAACCCCCACAACTTCCAGTAGCATCATTCATATCTAATTCCATCCGAACAGGATTGTTTTGTAATCTGATGGGACTGTCATGGTATGGAATTATATCCTTATATCCTCTATGTCAGTTTGTTTCTACCCAGTTTGTTTAATCACTGTTGTTTCCAATTGTAAAGCACAAAATAATAAATAAACCATTAATATTATATACAGTACATTGCAATAGTCTCCTAACTGGTCTTCCCAAATACAGACTCTCGCCACTGCAATCCATTTTAAATGCTGCTGCTAGGCTGATCTTCCTAGCAAGATTCTGATCGTCTGCTGATCTGCTCTGCCAGTCTCTCCATTGGTTGCCTGTATTTTACCGTATTCAATATCAAATAATTCTACTCACATATATAAAGCTATTAACCATACTGTACCAGCATATATCTCTTTACATATCACAAAATATCTCCCATCTTGGTTATTCTGTTGTGCATAAGATCTATTTGTCTTTCCTCTGCACGGATCACTAGCTCCCATTCACTATTACAGGACTTTCATTGTGCTGCTCCCACCCTATGGAATGCTCTTCCACACACACAGTAAGACTCTCTTCTAGCCTCCAAACTTTCAACCGTTCTCTGAAAACTCACCTCTTCAGGCAAGCAGGGCCGGTGCAAAGCACCAGAGCGCCACAGGCAAGTCGGGGTGGGGGCGCCCCGGTGTCTGCCGCCCGGGTACCTGTCCTGCGGCGCTGTAAAGCTGGCGGCGGCAGCGGGGGGTCCCTGCAGTCAATAAGAAATAACGAGCGCTATCCGCCGGGCTATGCGGAAGCGCTTCTGTTTTCGAAACACTGGCCGCACGGCGCACGCTGATTGGCTGAATCTCAGCCAATCAGCGTGCGGCCAGTGTTTCCAAAACAGAAGCGCTTCCGCAAAGCCCAGCGGATAGCGCTCGTTATTTCTTATTGACTGCAGGGACCCCCCACTGCCCCCGCCGCCAGCTTTTACGCACATATACGCCGCAGGACAGGTACCCGGGCAGCAAGGGGGGGCGAAATACCGCCCTCCAGTGGCCGGTGCCCTAGGCAAATGCCTAGATTTGCCTAGTGGTGGCGCCGGCCCTGCAGGCAAGCCTATCATATTTAAGTACCAAATGCATATCCCTCTGAGACACTTATGTATTAGATAGCTTATTTTCTGGACCTGCAATTTGGTGGGAATGCTATGCTATTACTGGTGCCTGTCCTTGTGTTTCCCTCCTATATCCCTATAGATTGTAAGCTTGCAGCACGGCCCTCTTACCTCCAAGTCTGTCTGTTGTTACCCAGTTTGTTTTATCAATGTCTACAATTCTAAAGCGCAACGGAATCTGCTGCACTATATACAGGGCTATTTTTCTGCAGGCTCCAGCAGGAACTGTGGCCCTTATTCTAGTTCACTCTTTCTGACAAAATATTTCTTAGATGGACAAAACCATGTGCACTGCAGGTGAGGCAGGTGTTACTGCAGAGATAATTAGATTTGGGTGGGGTTTTACACCTGCCTCACCTGCAGTGCACATGGTTTTGTCCATCTAAGAAATATTTTGTCAGAAAGAGTGAACTAGAATAAGGGCCACAGTTCCTGCTGGAGCCTGCAGAAAAATAGCCCTGTCTATATAAGAAACTGTTAATAAATAAATAATAAATGCTTGCAGCAAAGCATGTTTCATTGGAACAAATGGTAAAATTCAGCTATGCCCTAAGCATATAGAAACCAATTATTTATGTTACCTGTACTTAGTTACACATGGTGTCATGCCATATATTGTTTTATTTGATCAATTTGTAACACAAAGGTTTGCAAAATCTTGCAATATGTGGTGCGCGGGTGTGGTAAATTACAGTATGTCTAGGTCCGTGATGGCGAACCTATGACACGCGTGTCACTGATGACAAGCCGAGGCACTTTGACTGACACGCAGGGCCGGCCAACCAACACAGGTTCCTCTAACCAACCAGTGGGGAGAGTGTGCCTAGGCGCAAAAACCTGGAAGGAGAAGGGAAGCGGCTAAGCCAGCATGCATGCTGAGCCGCCAATGGGAAGGGGACAGAGGGGTCGTGGCCTGTCTGCTGGAGGAAGCAGACGTGTATGAAGCTGCCGCTCTGCTAAGCCAAAACGAGCTTATAACAGTGACCCCGAGATGGTCACCCGCCACCAATGACCGGCAGCTATACCGTCTACCCCTTCTGCGGAAGACGGGCTTGTGGAAGTGCCAGCTGGGGACTGTAGACCCGCCTGCCGCTGAGACACATCCAGAGTCCTGGCACCTGACCCGGAGGATAGACCCAGGACACAGAGGCTGCCAGAGGAGCTTTGAGCTTAGGGCAAGGTTAGGACTGAGATCCGGCGTCCTGCTGCTGTGGCAGTCATTTTAAAATGTTAAACCCTGCTCTTTCTTTCCCAGAGACCTGCAGATAACCCTCCCTGGAACACCTTTGCCACACATGGGCTCTGTTTATACCTCTGCAGGCTCTGTACGCCACACTATTCAGTGCTTCTGTTGGCACAACCTGAGAGAGAGCTGGTAGCTGCCTTTTTGAAGGACACACGTGTCCATATAAGTATAGTGGTGCCTGGAAACTGACCCTACCCAGGTCTCTAGAATTGCCACTGAACTTCAATAGGAGCTGTCCATTACCAGATATGGGCCCTTATTCTGATTGACGCGGACTTTACCGCATACTTTCGGATCGCGTGTTTTCGGCGTCTGCGCATGCGTGGAGAACGCAACGCGCATGTGCCACGCCTTGACTCCGTACCAGTTCGGCCAAATCCCGTCCAAAACTGTTCCCCGCAATCAGTCGGGAAATATGGGCGTATTATGGGCGTCATGCGGAATGACACATGGGCGTAGTTTCAAAGTGGGCAAAACGGGGCGGAAACATGGGCGGATACGGGGGAGTACACTTATGTTGGGGGGCGTACATTCGGATAGCACTCCGAATGCACGCGATCAAAAAGGGCAGAAATGTGCGGTGTCCACAAGTGTACTATTGCTTAGCGGACACCACTCGTTCATGCGGTAGGCGAACGTACGCCTAATGACTACAAGCATTAACACCTGAACCCAATAGAATCGACTCCTTTACTCATTACTCACTAATAGGACGCTTGTCAGTGCTTTAATTGAAACCATTGCACTTCAATTGCTGTAAGGGTTAATGTGTGCAATGCATGTGTTAGGCATGCTTGTAAGGATATATTGGCATCTAATTGATTCCAATTCCAAATAAGAAGTTTTTTATGAGGATAGGTATTTGAATAAGTGGGTCATGTGATGTCTTGCAGAAGATACATAATAGTGGGTTGTTTGGCGTAAATACTCCGCTTACGTGCGGTAGCACCGCTTGGCTCCCGTTCGGATGCGGTATTCCCGAGCATACTCTGTAATACTCTGTAATACCGTGCAGAATCTGAGTGTTTCTCCCGCACACGCATGGTTTGTATGTCGTCCGTAAACACGCCCTGTTCTTAAAGAGTGAGTCCGTCCGAATGCGGAGGACACGTGGGCGTTTCTACGGACGATGGCCGCATGCGGCAAAACACCGTAGCGTGCGGACCGCTCCGTAAGAATGCGGGAATATCCGCACCGATCAGAATAAGGGCCAGATATGTATGGTCTGTATTAGTGCAGCCATCTTAAATTAAATCTTGCTCTTTCACATACAGTAAGACTTTCATATTTATAATGGGCACCACAGTATGTGGCATATGTATAATGGGCATCACTATGTGTGGCATATGTATACTGGGCATAACGGAGTGTGGCATATGTATAATGGGCATCACGGTGCATGGCGTCATGTGCATTGGGACATTTTGGACATTATCTTTTATCTCTCCCTGAAAAATCTAGGAATGGCTTTACTCACAATTTTTCCCTCAACATACTTTTGTGAGACCTTATTTTCAGCATTAAATAATATTAAAACAAATAAAAGAAACAGACTGACAGACTGAACTTTTTAGCGCTTGCTTGGCCCTGAAGTGCACAAAATACAACCCTGCAATTGACGATTTAGCAAATGCAATTCAGCAACAGAAAAGTCACTAATGAAAATCGGTATTTCTTTTTTCTTTTTGAACTAATAAATATAATAAATATATTGAAAATATAACTCTTTATTAATGCTGCTCTTTATTATGCCTGCAAATATCACCAAATTATTTATATTTCTTGAATTGACACTCGATATACTTTTTTTACGATTTTCGACACACCAAGCTGAAAAGGTTAGCCAATATTTGTCTTGGTCAACACACAAAAAAGGTTGACATGGTAATATTTGGCATGGAAAAATGTGAAATTTTCATTTTTTTTGTGTCTATTTGTGCATTTGAGCACATGGACCCCATTTACTGCACCACGACCCCTTGCATTGCTCTCTATGCTCACTCATATAAACGTTAGAATAGTCAGTCAGTCAATAGAATGTACAGTGCCTACTTGGAGTCTTCATTGGTAAAAGACCTGAATCATAAAGGGGATTGGGGGCAGTAATACAGTTAGTGCTTGCATATGACTTGTCACATGGGCAGCTAGAGTATAAAATAAATGTGAATATCTTGTACTCCATATAAAAATGTATTGATGTATATTATATGAGTTGTTGCCAATGAAAGCTGGAAATCTGGAAAGCTGGTCAATAGGTTGACACCAAAAGGTTTACAGTCAATAGGTGGACTAGACAAATGGTCGACACCAGCAATATCATGACATGCAGTTTTCCTCCCGTTTTTTTGGTGTCAGTTTGTAGATTTTATCTTGCGGACTCCAAATTAGCATAAAGCATCCCTGACATTGCTCACTTCCCTAACCATGCTTTAGGTAAGGTGGTTCTCTTTATTACTGCTGTGCCCAGCACACCTTAACATTCCTGATCGAAGCCCACTTGGATGGTGAAGTATGAAAAAGTGCAATAAAAGTTGACCGTTGTCATATCCATTTGACAATGTCATCTCCACCATATGGTGTCAATGTAGTGACGATCATCCTAGACAATGACAACCTATCACCCGAATCTAGCATTGGGATATCCCATAGAGAGACATTACAGTAACCATTCCTATTCAAAGAATTCTGCATGCAAATTCATGCGTATGAATTACGCATTCAGTAGTTACAACAGGATGTTATATTTTGATATATTATAAAGATAATTCTTTATGTGTACCCCGCCACCCAATGTGATGAGACTCCCTCTTGTCAATATGCTTTGATCTATGAATCATAACTGTTGCGAGGTATGACAAATTACAATATTTGTAGTAGATAAATAACTGATTCTGATTGGTGCCTTAGGGAGATGCAAACAGTTTTTCATAAATTACCCAATAAACTTTTTTCTGTACCTTTAAAAAGAGAAAAGTAGGACACAAGCCTGAATCAATTAGTTCCACATTGCTAAGGGAAAGGAGAATCCTTCTGGGATTTCATGAGTCACATCCACTGCAGTTTTGACTCACTCTTTTTCCCCACACTTAGAAAACTAAATTATGTCTTCTTTAAAAGCTAGTAATAACCAAATAATTATAACACAGGAACAAGAGTGGATTTACATGGCTACAGTCCCAGAAACCGTGCAGTAACACAACTTGATTTGTATAAACCTATACGCAAATGTGCAATTCAAATCAGGTAAGCCCATTGTTATACTTTTCTTTACACTTTGTAAAAGGCAACCCATGTTTATTTATAGGTGTCTTATTCACATTTCTGTATATCTATACAGTATAGATGTTTAAATACAGTTTAGTACAGTTTAAACGTATCCAGCTTCATTTACCTATAAAACCTTTGTTAAGAAATACTTTAACAAAGTGAAACTTTTTTCAAAAATGAAAGCATTTATTTGAAAATGTACCACTTTCAGACAGAAATATCTGAAAATTCCGGCTTTTACCTGGCATTTTTTATTGTTGGGTAATTTTGCCGGTCCCAGCCTGACTTGAACATATTCCCATGATCAAAATTACTACCCGCTAATTTGCTGAATTACACAGGGAATCTTTCTGTGTAAAGGGGTTAATCCGGGTCAAAAATCCGGTCCTCAACCATGGTAAATTTCTGGGTCAGAGACCTGGGATTCATGACCTGGTTGACCCTTTCACAAAGAAAAAGGACCCATTTTGAACTGAAATTACCAGGTACAACTGCTTCACCCAGTAATTTGGTTTTCTGTGTGAAAGGGGCAGTTGGATGTTTCAGCATTCCATATAATGGAAATTGTCGGCACCCGTTCATGTAAAAAATAAAGAACCCATATTTTTCTCTGAAATAACTTGAAATCAGACTTTGCAACTGACTCAAAAAATAATAAACAAATTAGAGTGACATAGACAAATTATATGACCCTTATCCTAATATTTTGTTACATATCCTTTAGAGGATGATCACTCAATCAAGAGCTATCTGTAGTACTCAATGTGACCTCTGCACCTGTCAACAGGTAGTTTGGCCAACTGTTCCTTAGCAAACTGCTTCGGCTGTCTCAAGTGTGATTCAGGCTGCATGTTTCAGAAATGTACATAGATGGTTGATAGGATTCAGATGAAGGGTCATAGAAGTACAATTCTTGTTTATCTATTTTTCAGTGTTTAAGATGCAATTTTTGGGTCCCTATCCAATTGGACTCATGACTGATACAGAGCTTTAAGACATTGGGCAGCATGTTTTGCTCCAGAATGCCTTGATAGTCCTGAGTTCTAATTGTGTCCGGCACAGATTTAAGGTAACCCACAAAGGAGCCCTCAAACACAACTAAGTGTAATCCATATTTCACAATAGCCATAGTATTTTGTCTCTTTAAAAGCATCATTTTTTAATCTGTGAAAATACACAGCCAAATGTAATAGATTGTGAAAATCAGAAAGTGAGAGATTTTGGGAGAGTTTTCCCATGTTTAAAAGGCCCCGTCCACCTGCAATATTGAGTGAAGCTATTAGGCAATGGGGTCCACTGGTACCCCAGTTGGCCAGTCTGGACCTGCCTATAGGTTATTTTTTTTTTTTGCTGTGGGTGCCTGTGTGAATGCTTTATTTTTATCTGTGCCTGTGTGTGTGTGTGTGTGTGTGTGTGTGTGTGTGTTTTGTGTGGGGGCTGTCTGTGTGTTTTCCAATTAGTGCAAATAATACCAGTACCTTTTCATACTCTCAAACAGCCCATCTTCACACCTGTCACTATTGATGGGCTCTCCCAGTCACAGTCCTCTCCAGAAAATTAAATAGTTTGATTGTCACATTAAACCAGTCCTAGCTGTAAAAAGTGTTGCCTGGAATAAACTCTAGCACTGTAGAGCATTGCTATTGAGCTACATTATACCTGGTAATACGACTGTAATAATAAAGCAACTTTTACTTCTTGTTTTATTTCAAATTCCAAGTAACTAAATATATATATTAATAACATTTTACTTTCTGTTTTATTAATTAGATATCAAATAGTTGTTGCAGGGACAATAAGAATGTTTACATCACATGCAAATAAGATACTAGATAATAATTTAATCAAAACTCAAGAATCATTGCACACACAATTCTATTAATCCGGCCTGGCATTCACATCAAACACAGCTTCATATGAATAATAAAATGCTGGTGCAGTGGTTGGCGGAAAGTTCAGCTCTAAGCAAAGTGAGTTGCCATGTTTTATATTCTTTCACTGTTTCCAATGAAGTCATGATATATTAACTGTACTGTGCCAAGCAGTAGGAGTTTTTGCAACAGCTTGGCTTGAACTGTGGAGGTGGGGCTCCCAAGTCTGTCAGTTGCATGCCTACCGACAGTTCTTATCTGAAGGTTACAGTTTATCAAATACAGTAGCAGAATTTACAGTGCTTTCAGCCATCATCCATTACCCTCATTTATATAGTATTCTAACACTGTACAAAAACAAGCTGCAATTGACTGATTTCAGCTGGTCAACATACATTCCTGCTTCAGTAGCAAGTGTACCTGAAATGTAATATCATAGCAGTAATAATAGGCTTTATTGCAATAGTATTGTGATTAACAGGCTGTGCTGGATAGAAAGTACATTCTGATGAATTGTAAAACTATAGTAACTCTATAAAACTATAGAAAAACCATAAAACTATAGTAAAAAAGAATATTTTATTAGGTGGACACTTCAAGGGTGTTAATTACATAAAGGAGCTCTTGGTTGCTTTTTGTCTTATGATTTTGATTGTGGTTTTTCTATAATGCTCAGCCTAATTTCACTGGATTAAAACAGGGTACTTACAGTATAATAAAAATGGAAAAACATATAGTAGGAGCCTATTTATTAATACCATTTCCGCCTAAGATCATTGAAGATTTATTTTCCACATAATTGAACTATCCCTGATATTTTCTCAAATCTGAATGCTGGAGATATCACAGATAACTAATTTACTCAGATAGGTTACCCAGGAAACCACAGTCCCACTATAAAGCGTGCAGGCTGTGCAGTGCCCCTTGGACCTGGTGAACCGCAGTGCCAAATTCTGTGGCAGATGTATTAAGCAGAAGAGATAAAAATCAGAGGTGAAAATGCAGCAGCAGCCAGTCATCTCCTAACTCTCAAGTTATATACTAGGAGAAGAAATTGGGCTGAAGAAACTCAGCATTCTTGACAAAGGCTTAATTAAGCCAAAACGCGTTGGGCCACCACAGACATCACCACACCTACACAGGGAGAAACATTATCATCCTCCGGCACAGTCTCCTCCAGCGAGAGTAGAGCACACCGGCACAGCCTGATACCCGGAAGTGATGCCGCGGCCAGTGTCCGTGGAGCCAGGCACCTGAGGGAAGAACCGGGATTAAGACACTGCAGCACTCCCTGGGCACCCAATAGACCAAACATCCACGAGGCAGAAGCAGACTCCCAGAACGGGCAGTCTGTACGCCCGCATTGAGGTTTCACCTTGAGGAGCAACCTAAGTGTGTGAGCACTGAAACACCACCGCACCACTCCCTGACGTTGATAGGGTAAGAAGCAGGGCAGCGGGACGTCGCTCCCTGCTTATCTCCACCACCCACTCACTGCACCATTCCATAAGAAGGGAATCTATCAGCACTGCAGAGAGACATAAACCCAGGGGCGTAACTATAGCACCGCAGCCCCCCCACCGCGGGGGGCGCTGTGTATGTGGGGGCGCCGGGGGCTGCGGTGCTATAGTTAAACCCCCCCTCAATCCCCCGCAGACTTACCTATCGCGCTGGTCCCGGCGGCTCCGTTCTTCTGCTGAGGACCACCACAAAATGGCCGCCCCCATATAGCCAGTTCTCTGAAACTGTCTGCTGTATGGGGGCGGCCATTTTCTGGTTGTCCTCAGCAGAAGAACGGAGCCGCCGGGACCAGCGCGATAGGTAAGGCTGTGGGGGATTGAGGGGGGGTTTGCATGGGCGGCGGGGCGGCGGTGTAGGGGTGCTCGGTGGGGCGGCGACAGGGGGGGGGGGCGCCCAAAACGTAGCTACGCCACTGCATAAACCCAACCTGGGCTTATGGTCTAAAGGGATCTGTTGATGCCCTCATTCCCCTCGGGGCTCTCAGCAGTTATATACAGAAGGGCTCAAATTCGGAGTGGTACACCAACCCATTTGCATGCCATTGAAATTTGTATCGTACACCTGTATAAATAAAACACTCTGTACTCACTTTGTATAAATAAAACACTTTAACTCTCTTTACTACACATAGACATAGGCAGCTCTTCAGCCCAATTTCTTCTCCTTTCAATTAATGACCCATGTGGGGTACGGGACACCCCTGAGGCTAAGCAGCGCCTACCGACATAACTCAAGGTAAGCGCAGTATATACACCTGTTACCAAGTTATATACTAGGTTTGAAAATGGCATTTGGGAGCTGGTTGTCTGGCACATTATCACCATCGATTACATTTTTTCTACAGGCTTAATCCACCTGCCCCACTGTACTTTTTTCACGTGAATATATTTACCTCATCACCATCACCAGATGGCTACACTTCAGAACGGCTGAAGTCACAGGGAGAATGGTGCAGTGGCCAAGTATCCTGAGACTAACAAAGAAGACCAGAGTCTATTGTACTCCAGTGCTGGCTGAAGCACCAACCACATAGAGCAGGGGACCACTTAGCATGTTATGCTGTATGTAATATATCTGCAGGCTGTTACCCCAGGGATTGTCAGTGCTGTGTAACACAGGCACCATGTGGCAACCGGAACTCAGTATTCCGCTTCACTGTCCTTCTAAGCCTGAACCCAGTCTCCCATTAGCTAGTTTCACAGGAGTCTCAGGGCAGGCTAAGAAGGAGACTGTGGGGGCCCTGGACAGCAAAATTGTGGGGGCCTCCACAGAAACATCCCTCCCCCCCGCAAACAAATCCCAACCCGCAGACACATTCCTCCCCCACAGACACATACCCCCGCCCAGGGGAAGTTGGTACCTGGTCTATGCAGTGGTCTGAGCAGTCAGGGCCATGGTCTCTGCAGCGTATGGGAAGTCAGCGGGCAGGGATCCTGCAGCAGATAGGAACTAATAGCGGTATATATGTAAATTATTATTATTATTATTATAATTTTAGTGGAGGAGACACACAGAGAGGGTAATTCGCATGTCTGTGGTGTTATGCTGTGTACACACGGGGCGATATGATTACTGGCAATATATTGCTAGCAATATATCACCAGCAATCATATTGCTCAGTGTCTCCTTTACATCAGCGATGAAAAGAAGATACTGCTACTGTCACGGTGCGGGGGTGGGAGAGAGACCTGAAGGGAGGAGCAGCAGCAGCAGCACACACTGCTGCTGTCATGGGGTGGGAGGGAGGGAGCACCAGTAGCCGTCTGCTGTCACGGGGAAGGGGAGGAGCAGCAGCGCTGATCTCTGCAGCGCTGACCTCCTGCTGAGTGCCGGGGGAAGCCGCTTTTCGCAGGAGCATGCTCCTGCGACCAGCGACCATTAGGGAGTACACACGGAAGCACGCAGCTGGCGATTTATCGCCAGCAGCACTCCAAATCACTGGCAATATGATCGCTCAGCGACCATATTCCCAGCGATTTCAGCCAATATCACCCCGTGTGTGCGCACCTTTAGAGTTGCAACCCCAGCCTTCTGGTTATCATTATCTTGGAACCTTGATACCCACCATACATTGATGCCAGAAGGAGCACAGTTCTTTTCTGCCTTGTACTTGAACAATATTTATAGGTGTCAGTGTCTATTTTTGCTTGTACTACAGGATGTGGCTATAAAGTGATTCTGGAGGGGGCTGGGCTTGTTGCTTACATTGACCCCCACAGGCTGAGGTTTGGGCTCAGACTGGATGTAGTAACGTGTTCCGCACATATTATTATGTATGACAAGCCCTAAATTTAAAATGTTGTGTACATAAAAAAGTGTGGGTGTGGAGTCTTCCAGAGAGAGGGTACTGCACATACAAATGAGTTCTCCTAAATTCCAAATGCAATGTAGTGTATAAATCTAAAAAACTAAGATCACATGCCAATATATTCTTGAATCAAAACATGCTCATTACAGCTTTTTTATTGAAGCAGAGCAGATTTACAAGGTGACATCTTAAAAAAGTGGACATTTTGAGGCCAAAAAATACTTCTAGATGTATAAAAGTTATAGGGAAATGTATGCCTTAATATAGGTATAGCACATGTGAACACAATTACTGTAATCTCTGTAGATAAATAAGGTCAGGTGTATTACATCAATGAAGTTCATTGTAGCTAAATATCAATAAACTTTATTAATACATTGTGTTTCCTTCAGAATGCTTTTTGTAGCTGGTTTCCTTCTGGATGGTGCTTTTAATTTTCATGCTTGATTCCTCTAGGCTGTGTTTGAAAACTGTCAGACAGGAGCTGATTGGTTGGTTGTTCATCACTCTCTATTTTATCACTTTTGAAGCTTCATGCATCTGGTCCTATATATGATACACTATATGCAGTCCTTTTGTGTGTAATATATTGTATGCAATATCACTCATTGCAGCAGGATCCGATGCATATTCATGGCAGCCACGACGATCTGGGACCATGGGAACGCACCTCGGATCGGAGCCAGATAAAAATGACATGTGATGTGGCACTTTTTATTCGATCCCTCATTCCTGAAACTCATGGGTAGATTTATTACCTGTCGATCAGGGGAATATGCGCTATCCCCGTGCATTGTGGCAGGGGATAGCGCTTCCCCTGATCTATGACACCCGCCGAGCATGTGTCTAGTGTGCGGCAGTGTGGGGCAGGAGGCATAGCGCAGCTACGATATTTTGTAGAGCACCCCTGCCTCCTGCCTAATTTATGAACGGTCAGCATCGCTGACAGTTCCGCCGCCAGCAGCTATAGACTTCGACAGCTGCAGGTGGCGATGCCCTATACCCACAGCAGGGACAGCACTGTCCCTGCTGCTGGCTCTGAGCTGCGCTGGGGATCTCGCGAAAGTAGCGAGATCCCGTGCATGCACAACCAGCCAGCCGGGAGGGGGGGGAAGGCCAGCTGATTGCGTATTAACTGATGCGCTGTCTCCAGGAGGGACATCGCCGGAGGGGGGAGTTAGCGCTCCACCGCTTCGGCTGCAAGATGTTGATACATCTTGTCGGTGTCCCCTCCTGCTTTACCTCGCTAATGAGGGGAAGCAGGAACTGTAATAGTGGCACGTTTAGCACTGCTATAATAAATCTACCCCTCAGAATCTGATGAAAAGTGGCCATATCGCACTAGTGTATGGGGCCTTTAGCTTATTATGATTTTTCTTTTATACATATACCCCTTTATGTACTTTAATTAAATAGTAACAACTATGAACAGTTCAAGACATAATTACCTACTTTGCTGCCCCCTCCTCCCTGGAAGCCAGGAGCGCAGCTTGCATAGAGATGGGGCGTGGTTGGCATGACAGCACAATTCCATCATCATGGCTCCACCCTTCACTATGTTTTGTTTTTGGATGGGGATGTAGTAAATGATTGGTTCTGGTCAGAGTTTTTCTTCACATTTAATGATCACTGTCTTTTGATTGATTACAGACTTAAATAATGTAAATGAGCTCACTAAACTGTAATCCAACTCTGCTTACAATGTAATTAAGGAGAAAATATATTCCGAAAAATATAAAATAGTATGAACACTTTACGACTCAGGTTCTCTAGAATTCAGGAGGATTGTTAAAGGCACAGATTTCCAGTGACGTCATTAATTCGAGTCTTGGGATCCCACCTGAAAGGCAGCACGGGGATACTACTTAGGACATAAGATAAAAGACCCTTTAACTTCGCACAAGGGAAGTGATGTGATCTAATCACTGGGTTAGTGCTTACCCTAATTTTTTTCACACAGAGAATTCCTCAAAGTATGACCTGTCTGAATCATTTAAGAAACTGTGCTGTGGAAAGTTGGCAGTGATGTATTCTTTTTCAATCAAAATCCCCTAGTGGTTGGAAAACTTTATGGAATAATTAATAATTCTGTGACAATCAGATTTTTGGGGGCCGATGCTAAATACAGAAGTGATATACAATCAGATCAAGCAATACATTTTATAAAAAATGAAAAGAAAAGTTTATGCAGAAAATCAGAAAAACACTGACCACGCCCCTGATCAGTGCAGTCATCCAGCAATATACAGTATTCAACCACACCTAGACTAGTTAGGTCTGACTCTTCAGATAACCAGAATTCAGGACTGTTCGGGTTACACACAGTAGGGATCCGCATGATAAGTCAACAGCCAATAGGTTGACACAAAAAGGTTGACGTCAACATTGATAAAAGATCAACATGCACAATGTTGACTTTGACAAAAGGTTGACACAAGCAAAAGGTCAATGTGACAATGGTCAACACATGAAGAGGTCAACATAAGTTTTTCATGATTTTTTACATCCAAGTGAATTGGAACTGTAAAGGGTGTTGATTTGCGCAAAGCGAAGCAAGCCATGCCAGTGTATGCGGTACACTAGGTGGGGGTTCACTTGATCAGGTGTTGTTGACACAAAAACCCTGGAAACTCATGTTGACCTTTTCATGTATCGTCCTTTTCCATGTCAACCTTTTGCTTGTGTCAACCTTTTGTCAATGTTGACCTTGTGCATGTCAACCAACCTTTTGGTGTTGATCTATACTCCTACAGTATACAGTCCCACTAGTGGAAAAACTGTGCAATTAAAATAAGTTGGCTACATTTCTGAGAATTATCTTCTGACTAGCACCGTATGCTTTTATTACGCATTAGCGGACCTTTTTTCATACTATCTTGCATAAAGAGCACAAAGCCCAGTCTCATAAATAGTATGCTTGTGTTTATTGTACGTTGGGCAGATGTATTAGCCTTAACAATAGATAAATGCAAGGGTGAGAAAGAGAGAAAAACGTCCAGCCAATCAGCTCCTTACTGACTTTTTTCAAACCCAGTCTGTAACATTGCAGTTAGGATGTGATTGGATAAACGTTTATCTCTCTTTATCCCCTTTGCATTTATCTCTTGTTGAGGCTTAACTCCTTGAATGGTGGGTTTTGCTGGGGCAGGACAAACCTACCTGGGAAGGTTTGTCCTGCCCCAGCAAAACCCACCACAGAATGTAGGAGCCTCCCTCACCTCTGCTCCGGGGTTTCAAAGCCAGAGCTCCCATGCCGCCGCTGCCCCAGCCGCCAGTCACTTTACAACAGTGACCACATGCGACAGACTCTGGGATGTTTGCGGCGGCTTGGGAGGACTCGGGCGCCTGAACTCCTGAGCACTCCCGAGTGCCCGAGCCGCCCAAAACATCCCCGAGCCTGCCACCTACGTCACTGCTGTAAAGTGAATGGGGAATGGGGCGATTCAGGCAAACCTACTAAGCAATTTTGATGATGTAGTCCAAATCTCTTAGTAGAATTGCCCCGTGTGTACACCCCTTTAGTCTGCACAATGATTCCACATGGACAGTTATTCTTCCATTCTGCTCTCTGTTTAGTAGAGAAGCTGCTGCAGCTCTAGGCGTGGTACATTTTGCTGAAATTTATGATGACAGAAAGAGCTCAAATAGAAGATGATACAAATTAAATTCTCATGCTTAGTATCACAGCACAGATTTTTCCAGAAAATAAATGTATTTTTTTCTTTATAACAAACAACCTTAAATAAAAAACAGATGCATAAACAGATGAGCAACTGGAACAGGAGTTTAATGAAAACTGTGCCATACAGCAGCACCTTTTTCAAAACTCTTGGATAATCTGAAGGTAGCATTTGCATTAACTTATACAACTGGCAGCTGGTCATCCTCAGCTTTACAAGCACTGGCAGCAATACACAGTTCATATATTTTGGAGAATGAAATGTTCCTGACCACTTTGGGTTATGGACAAGACCCAAATAGCCTATTTTAGTACATCAGTCATGCATGACTTTTCTTTATGTTGGATATGAAAGAATGAAAATGAATGGAAGAGAAGTATTGCACTTGCCTAAAAGAAAGAAAATTATTAACTTTCTCCTTAAACCAGCACCATATGCACTGATGTAATGTTAGCAATATTGTAGTATTCCTATTGGCAAGATTGGCAGCGTTGCTCTGCCCACATCTGGTGTAGTTAATATTACATTTATATATTATATATGTATATTGAGAGAGAGAGAGAGAGAGAGAGAGAGAGAGGGAGAGAGAGAGAGGTAGATACATATTGTAGATGAGTGGTGTCAAACTCATGGCCCTCCAGCTGTTGTGAAACTACATGTAACAGCATGCCCTTCCACAGATTTTATATAATGGGTTGCTAAAACTGTGGCAGGGCATGCTGGAACATGTCATTCCACAACAGCTGGAGGGCCAGGAGTTTGACACCACTGTTGTAGATCATGTTGCATTTTTGCAAACATGGGGACAAATTCGTTAAACTACAACTGCCAGCCAGCACAGGGCAAGGCCACTCCCTACTCGCCTGGTGTCATGATGATTCGCGATTCACTAATCATCTGCACTGTTCGGGGTTTATAGGATCGACCCCACAAAGAATGATTGCCATCAACTGTTTCACACAGGTTAATTGATAAGAAAGGTGATTCAACATGGATGATGGCAGCCATAAATTAAGGGAGAAGTCCAGAAACAGAGCAACGTGTCCCTCCTGGAGAGAGTCATGTTGGGAGGTATGATACAACATATTGGGGCAGATGTACTAAGCCTGATGAAGTGATAAATTGGTGATAAACTGTAAATTGATAATGCACCAGCCAAACTTCTCCTATTATTCAAACATAGTTGATGCGTTATCACCATCCACTTAATCATCGCTTTATCACTTTACCAGGCTTGGACATCACAGTTCATTGGGAAGATAATCAAGACAACTGCCAGCATAAAAAAAGGCAGATATATCTTATGTTGCAGCTTTCAAAGAAACGTTCAGATGCTTCCATGCATTTTAGTCCCCTTTAAACTTTGCTACAAACTGTAGCAGATTAAGCTCATGGTCATCTTAATAATTGAACATTGGCTGCAAAGTATTCCAACTTTTGCTTCCTTCCAAATTTACCTGTGCCAAAGTTTTAGTCCTTGATAAATTACTAACTAAAATATGATGGAAAACAGGATGCAATGTTTGATAAACGGTGTACTTTATCATTAACATCCAAGACAATGTTTCTCTGAATGTAAAGGGTTGTTGATAGGAGTGATAAATCGATATGTTCTTTTGCCTTGCCCTGTTCTTTCCAGGCTGTTGTCCTAAATCTACTTATGATAAAAAAAAACACATTTTGGGAGCTATAATCAACAGTAGGGTAGGATGTATCAACAGTATTGTGCAATAGCGTATTTGCAAAGTTTAACAAATTGAGACAGTAGCTAGTAACATCAGGGCCATTCTATACCCATTGCAGTGGGGAAGGTTTTGAATACACATTTCTTTAACCCCATCACGCTTCAGGGTTTATGCTTGTGTAGATGTATTGTGTTCTTATGTTTGTGCTCATCATATAACAACAGCAATATCACAGATTATTATAAACAGGGAACACACACTAGATTGTAAGCTCCTCAGAGCAGGGCCCTCTTGTTGTCAAAGCTCTTCTTCACATTTCACTTACATTTCTCCCAATACTAAAACATTAAGCAACCATCTTCGTGCACATACTCATCTCCATCTTTGGCCACCAGCCCCTAGTAGTACATTGGTCATGTCCTCACTATTTACATCTAAGCTGCAGTGTGTATTGAAATGTGGCACTCTTTTTGATTGTATTCTATTTTTGTTATTTATTTACTGTAAAGTTAAGTTTTGTCTCCCTGTACTGTTCCATTGTATTCCCATTGTACGGCGCCTTATAAATAAATGCAATAATAATAATAATAATAATAATAATAATTCAGTGTCCCTTGTATGTAGAACTTGTATCTTTATAAAATACCATTGGACTCTTTCCACATTCTTTCTGACATATCAAATAAAATGTATCTTAAATACTGTAGGTAAAAAAGAGGGTTTTTTTGTAATTGAAATTTCAAGAAAATCATGTGCTTATTTTTCTAATAAACACTCCAAATATTTTGTGCTTATTTGTTTCAGTGTTAATTCAAAATTGCATTCATGAGGATACTATTGGGGGGATTTAAATGTTTGCCGCCCTCCTCAGCACCTGCTGCTGGTTTTCAAATGTTTCTGCCAATGGGCGCACAAACCTCATTATAGCTCACTATCCCAGGTTTTGTCAGTCAAAGAAATTGTATGATCATTGACAGATAAAACAATGATGGTCATCCATTGCATAGTATGGTATCATTGATGACTGTTTGTGTTCTAGATACCGATAGCAACCATCAATGGCAATCATGATTTTGGCCATACCTACATATACATGCTCCTCATGTAGGTGTGCACTGTCGGCGCTCCCCCACACACACAGCTCTCACCCTGTTGACTGCATGTTGCCCCTGCCACTGCTCCTCCTGCTAATTGCCTGGGAGTACAAATGTGCCCAAATGCTCCTAAGCACCCCAACACCCTATTACTTTAGTGCCTGAGTGCCCAAGTACACCGGAATAGCCGAATGCCTGAACATGCTTAAACGCCCCCACTTCCCAAATAGTTAACCTCCTGAATGTGCCCGAACATGCCCAAGCCATTGAAAACTTGTGTGCCCAAACACCCAAGCACCTCAATGCGCCCAAACACCCAAACGTGCCTGTGCACAACGACTCCCAAATACGCAACCATCCGAACGCACCCAAGCACCTGAACACATGCATCTTCTGATCTTCCCTCAGGAGGTAAAATCTGGAGATGCAGCTAAAGATACGTGGCAGTGCTCATCGGATCATGATCATTCATGATTGCGGACATTTTGCGGTGAAAATCCGCTGTAGAGTGTGGGCACCTCTACTCTTCCCTATCCCTGCCTCCTGCTTCATTAATGCTTACTGGCTCCAGCTTCTCACTATCCCACTTCCCTGTCACATATGAAGTCACATATGTACAGTTGAATTACAGTAATCCAGGATTTCAGCAGCTGGAGACTGCATTGATCATGGATTCAGTGAAGGTAGCCTTGTCCCATTCCCAATGTCAAATATAGTAAAAAAAAATTGCAATTCATAATTTTATACAGATAAAATAAAACAGAAGAAATATTTCAATGTTAATATGCTGTACACGCAACCCTTTTCTAGTGACTTTTATTGAAATGGAACATATGGTGAACAAGCACTGTACAAATAAACATGGCTGTGTATAAAACCATAACTCCCTATCGTCCCAATTTTCAAGGGACAGTCCCATTATTTTGTGAGTGTCCCGCTTTTCCACCCATGGGCAGTGATTTCCGCATTGAGGGGGCAGTTGGGAGTCCCCCTGTTACTCACTGCTATGCTTAGCAGAGCACCAGTGAAAGCACAGCATCTATTAAAGCCACACACCATTTTGGAAATGTCACGCCACATTTTGGGCACCGGTTCCACGCTCAGGAGACCCAGTGCCCACATTGGGTATTGGGAGGAATATAAAACTGTGTGGGGTGGCATGTCATAGAGCCCAATTTAAAAGTTTTGTACCCTTGTTAAGAACCGCTGTATTAGACAATCACACTGAGGGGTAGATTTATTAAGCTCAGTGAAGTGATAAACTGTCTGGTTTTTATCACCGTCCAATCAGCTCCTACCTGTGAAGCTACAGGCTTGGTTTGAAAAATGAGAGGTAAGAGCTGATTGGCCTGTGATAAAAACCAGTCAGTTTATCACTTCACGGAGCTTAATAAATATACCCCGGAATTACTAAATTCAAAAGAAACAGTGCAGAAAATTACACCACATCTATCTTACACCAAAGTCCATAATCCACGAGAACTTGACATTCATGAAGTTTTTACTTTGTCCATCAGTTTCCAAAGATGTATTGTGTCATTGTGCTGCAACATTGCATTCCACTTGCTTCACAGAGGTGCAAACATAGAGCACTTCAGTATATACAGAAAAGCTCTAAAGCAGAATACGTTCCTAATTCAATGTGCTCTCATGATTTTCCAAACTCAGAATGTTCTTGGACAAGCTGTCCCTTTCATAAGTAAATCTGCAAGAATAATGAATGTTCCTAAAACATTTGCTGTAGAGAGAATTGTGGCCATCTTGGGTCAACCACAGCCAAATAAAACATCTCCTAAGTCAAGGACAAACCTTACTTTTTGGTTTTATCTGTAAAATGGCATCATTATTACTGTTTATTAATTACTATTATATTGAATTTCAATTGTGTAAATAAATATATCATGTTAGCTTATTTTTGTTAAGATTTGAAAAGGTAAATAAGTGTAAGATTGTAGTTTCGATTTGATAAAAGAACTGTCAAACACTAGGGGATTAATTTAATAAAGCTTCTAAAATGTGATGTTGCCCATAGCAACCAACCAATTTTATGTCACGGCTCCCAAGAGTTGTTAGAAGAATCCTTTATGTCAACCTAAGGTATCACAGTCTCCTTTTAAGATATGTACAAATGGGGCCGCTCTGGCGATTTGGCAGATGGGGACAGGACCAGGACATACATGCGAGCGTCTCACATGCTTGCGCATTTATCGACTTGAGGTGCATGCACCCCATTCTGGTGGACACTGACGGGTTACACATGGCGGTAGTCGCGCCGGGAGCTGCTCTGATGAGAGTGGCTCCATCTGTAGCAAATGTTAAATGACAGTCCATCTGCTCTGACGCGTTTCAACACACACAATGAGTCTTTTACAAAGACCCATTTTTCAGGTTCAAACGCGTCGGTAGCAGGTGGACTGTTGTGCTATATTCCTCTCAGGGACTGTGGAAAGTACTGTGAGACGGGAACAGAGAGTGGAAGTACAGATGGAGCGGGACTTATCTATCCAGGGGATGGCGATGGCGACGCAGCCGCCATCCCCTGCCCCGCACCATCTGTATGCCGGAAGGGGACGCGCGCGCACGAGGTGCGTGCACGTCCCCTTCCGACAGTGCTGCCGGAGGTCGCCAGGTGTCTACACCGGGTCCCCGCACCCCCCGCAGCCCCCTGAAGCCCCCCGCAGCCCCCTGAAGCTGGAGGTGGATAGGATTGCGTCCGCCTCGCCGCCCGGATACTAAGACGCGCGTGTAATGGGGGACGCACACGCGTCTCAGTCAGATGGAGCGCCGTGTTGCTGGCGGATCGCCAGCAACATGCTGCTGGCGATTCGCCAGCAACAATAAGACCCGCTACATCTGTAGCGGGGGATGCTGAATACAATACAATAGCTGGTGAGAGTATATAGCATTAAGGTCAGTGACTTTCTCTAATAGCTGCAGAGCGGGAAATTTCTGGCAGTCCAGATACTGATGCACTTAAGGATACTGTGATAATGCTTGATGCACTATGTTATGTGGAATTTTAAAAGAGTGACTTTCTAATTTATATCAAGAAAATATTTGCTACGTAAATCGTAAATGAGGCTGCAATACTTTATGTGGACATAAAGGAAGGAAAACATTCCATAATTATTATTATTCAATAATAATTGACAGCACCGGGTCTCTCTGAGGGGTTTTAATAAGATGGGAGTTATATTGAAGTTGGGGTGTTGCTATAGGCAACCAATCAGTGTCCTTTTTTATTTAGCACCTTTTAGAAGATAATAGATAGAATCTGATTGGTTGTCCATAGCAACATCAGATTTTCAATAGAACTCCCATCTTAGTAAATAAACCCCTGAGAGGTCAAATAAACCAACCCAATGGTCAAGTCCCGGAGTACAGATGATACAACAGACACAAGTGTGCAGTTGAAGATTCAGAGCCTCTCTGATTTTATTATTATTCATATGTTAAAAGCATTCTATCAGGCATTGCATAAAACAAAAGAAAGTCCAAGCAACCAGGCATTGACTGAGATTTATAACTGTAAGCATGTGAACCTCTTTTCTGTAGCCTTTCTCACAACACATTCTTAACAGATCTGCTGGTAGAATTTCCCCAATTATATCTGAATTAAACTACAAAAGAACAATTATGGCTGCTGAAGAACAAAATGGATTCTGCGGATTTCCCAATGTTGACAGTCAATATGTCGACATTGACAAAATGACAACACATGCAAAATGTTGACATGGCAATGGTGGCACATGAAAGGTCGACACATGTCTGTCACAAAATTGTATTAAAGTTTTTGGGACTTTTTTATACACCCCTCCCAATCGGAGTCCACGTGGATGCCAAAGTGTGCTGAGAGCAGCGAGGCACCTGACCCGGAGCATAGCATGCACATCGAGCCAGGTGAGGGTACACTCTACACTTAGGGCCTTATTCTGGTTGGTGCGGCCGGGCCGTACGCGTACGTCCCGGGTTTTTTTATGATCTGTGCATGCGTACATTCGCTAATGCGCAGGCGCGAACACTCCACAACGCTTACGGACGGGTCTCTACGTGCGAAAAAACCTGTACGCGAGTGTACGGGCATTGGGGGCGGCATAGGGGCGTGATGAGGGGAGCGGCCGGAATAATGAGGGAAAATGGGCGTACACGGGGGTGTGCACCAAAAATGAGCGGTGCTACTACCGCACGATCGACTAAAGCACCGTTCATTTCGGACACAAAACAGGCGGCCGCCAACCGCCATCTCAAACCACCCCTACAGATACCGCATGCCAGCGTGCGCCTGGGTTTGCTAATTTACGCTGATTACTACCAAACACATACACCTGAATGTAATAAGCAATGCTGCAGTCTATTAAGTCAAAACCATGATTTCACTACCTGCAAGCCACACACAGCACTCAAACACATTGGAAGCTTATCTTTCTATACTTCTCTACATTTAAAGGTTTGTTTAATTTAAGGTAAGAACACGGACGTACGCTCACTCTCACGAGCGGTGACATAAGCTGAGTTTTCTATTGAAAACAATAGGGACCCGTCCGTGCAAGCTGGCGTACGCTCAAATAGCCGCAAGAAGGCGGTGGGAAGACGGACGAGAGACGTCCGTAAACGGTGGCGTACGCGCAATTGTACGCCAGTTGTCGGAGTGTAAGGGCTGGCCCGTCCGTGTACGTTGGCGTACGCTCAATTGTACGCCACTCCCCTTTGACGTTGTTTCTGGCCGTAAGTATGCGGCTGAGTTGTGGGTGGACTTAACCCCAACGGCCGCGTGCGGATAGCGTACGTTAATAGCGAACATACGCACGTTTGGCCGCTACGATCAGAATAACCTCCTTAGTGGGGGCCACGTGCTCAGATGACGACATTGACACCAACAAAATGGGAAAAACTCATGTCAACCTTTTGGTGTCGACCTATTGACTGTCGACCTAGACCAGTGGTTTTCCTCCTCAGCCCCCCAAGTACCCACAAAAGTTCATGTTTTCATGGTCACCCTGCAGGTGCACATATTATTCACATAGACACATTTTAACAGATCCACAGGTGGAGCTAATTGTTTCACTTGTTATTCTGTGTGGAGACCTGGAAAACGTGAGTTGTTGATGGTACTGGAGGTTGGGAACCACTGACATAGACACTGTCTACTCTATGATACCTGAATGAAACACCATGTACCAGATTAGATTCACTGTAACCTATTTGTTTTGTGTCTGGCAACTAATCATGTGTATTTTGTTTTTTTATTGACTAAGCAAACCTTACTGTCTGTTGTAGCATGTGCTACAATATCAATATGGGATGTCAACCTTAATGGAAACCAACCAAACCGCTCTCCACTCACAGCAACCGAAATGTGCACATACTGTATGTGAGGGTTTGCTCTCACTCGCCACTTGTCAGTGTTTGGGGTGAGGAATTGATAGATGGCAGTTGAGCCTAACCACTGTGCTCTGCACACCAGTGCTCTCAGTACCCTTCTCACCCAAGTGCTGGAGCCAGAAGAGAAGGAAGCACTCTACCAAACCCAGCTAGAACCAATGCTGGATATTGGTTCTAGGTGCAGCTGTATCATTCTCTTGAATGATGGAAATGGAGCCACAATGTTTGTCCCCATAATATTTGGCAGCAGTTGTTATCGTCATGTATGATTTTTAGCAATATAGTGGGATCAATATACGGAGAAAATTACCTTTCACCAATTTATCAAATACCCTTATGCAAAATCCAGACAGCACAATTGTAGCATGGCTATGTAATAATATTATATTGAGTGCATAGTAGCGTTGTCCCAGAATGCTTAGTTTGCATTGGAGAACTATTTCAGCACTGTACCATAAGCATCTGTATTTGGCCAGAGATTTATTTTATGCTGACAAAAAAAACGCAAATCTGACAAAAGTTTCTCAGTTCAAATAAGGGTAAATAATAACTCTATAACTAAAAAAATAAAAAATAAAAAAAATCTCCAACTACAGTATATGAATTGTTACCACCATTATGCATGATTCATGATCATGTGTGTAGCACAGAGATGATACAATAGTTACAGGAATTTATGTAAGGAGTGATTGCCACTCAGCTGTTTTTTTTTTCCTTTCTTCCTCCACACAAATTCCAGTTACAATCCAGCATAAATTTTATTGTCAAGTTCTCCAGCAGGCTTTTATTATGGAATATTCTGAATATATATATATATATATAAAAAAAAAAAAACATTAGTACAAGGATCTATATAGGAGCTCTTCTAAAATTGGTTTATGGGTATTCTACTAGAAAGGAATCTAGGACACGAGGGTATGAGTATAGATTAGAAGAAAAAAGATTTAATTCAGCTAGTAGAAAGAATTTCTTTACGGTCAGAACAGTCAAACTCTGGAACTCTCTTCCCAGAGAGGTGGTAACAGCTGGCTCATTAAATGCGTTCAAGGCAAAGTTGGACAAACATTTACTGGATAAAAACATCCATGGGTACAAATAAGAAATATAATCTGTCTGTAAAATATCAGAACCTACCAAATCAGCAATGGATATCTATACCAGGTTGAACTAGATTGACGCAAGTCTTTTTTCAGCCTTACCTACTATGTAACTACTGTATGTAACTATGTATTTGTCCTCCAGAAATAGCAGTGAAGTCCTTCCTTCTTAAATTAAGTGGGAAAAGAAACATTCATTTTCCAAAAGTTAAACATATATGTGCAGCACAGACTGTAATGGCTTAGATTCCCACCATGGCCCTAAATGTGCGGCATTTGTATATCCTACCAAACTCTATACACCACACTCATACTCTAAAATATGTGCCAAACAAAATTAACCATAGAAAGAATGTGTGTGTGTGTACATGTGGTAGGGAATATAGATTTTAAGCTCCACTGGTGCAGGGACTGATGTGAATGTTCAAATATTCTCTGTAAAGCACTGCAGCATATGTGTGCTCTTTAGAAATATAAATAACTGTAATAAATAATCGTCAATAGTCAATATACTGCACAATAAGGATTCTGACATCTGATGAAGATTAAGAAATCTGGACAAAAATGTCCAGATTTCTATTCCAACCAGCCAGATTGGAAGGATAATCATATAGCGTGTATGATCCTTAAAACATAACTTTTATTTATAGTTTATAAAATAAATACTTTAGTAATTTACACTTTAAACTACAATATAGAATTATAATTGTTTTCTCCCTTTTCACCTAGTGCCCTATTACATTCATTGAAAAAGGAGATCCCCCACATTCTACAAAATATTTTGTTTAAAGACACATTTGTTGCATGGCTCGATACTAATAAGGCGGTCAAGAGAAATTCCACATCCATTAGGTTTACTACCTTTCGGTGTAACCCTAGTTTTTTACCAGGCTTACACAATTCTACTTTTTGTTCTTGGAGTGAAGCTAAAATCAGTTCAATTTGAGACATTTTCTCTGAATTGCGAGAGAAATTCGACATCACAAATAAACACTTTTACATGTACTTGCAAATTACACACTTCATTCAAACAATGCCCAGGGCTATGAGTCTTGAAGGGATGGTTGACCCTATCGAATCACTGCTCACCCTCTCTTGCAATGGTTTATTGAGATTAAGATATTATTATACAGATATTAAGGGTGATAATCTAAAGAGAATCTGGAACTGTACTTTTCAGAAATGGAAACAGGATATTCCTGGAATGTTAGACATAAATGACATGCTTAAACATAATCAAAAAGTGTTAAAATACTGTATGTCCATATGGATTCTTTGCAGGAAACGCATATTAAGCTGCTGCATAGGGCACATATTACTCAAGCACAGTGTGCACATGATTGCGGAAGAATCAGGTGTTGCCCGAAGTACTCTGCACGGAGGGCAATGTGGGAAGATTGACTCATTCTGGGATAAAGTCGTAAATTACATGAACAAAATATTTCAGATGTCGGTGACAAAACACCCATTAGCATGTCTATTTTAAGGTATACAATCTGGGTCCCAGAAAATAGGAAACTATCTTCTCATAGTTAAACTTACAGTGTCTCAAAAGTGTATTTTATTACATTTGGTCTCTGAAATCATCAATATGGTAATACGAATAATTTATTACGAGAGACAAGTGACTCTACCTGATATAGAACAAGGTGTCTTACGATTTCATAAAAAATTGGGCGTGCACTTAGATACATTGGATGTGAACGTCCGCCAACACATTTATAAATTGTTTGAAAATACCTCTAGGTCCCTATTATGTCAAATAAACAACTAACCATTATTTATTTATACTTTCCCTAGCAATACGGGAGCCGTATTTTGCTAAATTATAAAGTTCTGATTTGTTATGCATAATTATATGTGTACTTGTCTATTTACCCATTCCCTCATGTGTCTTCCTTTCAACTTTGTTGGTCTTTCCTTTATCCCTTTTTTCTAATTGTTGTACCTCGACTGGGGTTTTGTTTGCTATTTGTCAATTTATTGACATTCTCACTATGCAATTTATATACCTTGACCCTTTTTGCCTTGGCCATGTTTGCTATTATTTGAAATTGCAATTTGAAATGTAAAGATTTCTTTATAACCCCTGTTGTGTTATAGGTTACAATCATCTTATCTTGTGAAAATGTAATAAACAGTTTTGAAAAAAAAAATGCTTTAATTTTAGGTAATTAATTCACCAAAACCTTCACCAGTGTGTGATTAATGCAGTTTTCCTGATCCCATCAGGCCGCATCAATCGCCTGAGCAGCTGCTCCTTAAAAGGGGCAGAGGCCCTCCGTAGACCCTGGGGTAGAAGTGTGAACTATTGCACAAGAGATAAGTGTGTACCATTGCACAGAATAACCTATAACTGTCTCTTGAATTGTTTATAATTTGTCACATTAAAGTTAATACTATACTGTATAGCAGGATATTGTCATACAATGGGCCAGATTCTCTAAGCTTTAAAAGTGATAAAATGGAGAGTGATAAACAGCCAGCCAATCAGCTCCTTTCTGACATTTTTTAAACACAGTCTGTGACATGTCAGGCTGCCCTGGGAATGCAGGCAGATCGATGCCTGCCCTGCTCAGGGCTGGAGGCTTACGTCACATGACATCACCACCTGCCCCCACTCATGCCTGCTTAACCTTTACGTGTGAATACAACACTTTGAAAGGGCTTTTTACAGGAAGTAAACTCTACATTTTATCACTTTTGAAAATTAGAGAATCTGGCCCAATATGTCAACAAACGTTTACCACAGATATAACATTTAAAACAGCTAGGAAGCACAATGCCTGCTAATTGGTTCCATACCCTCCAACTGTACCAATTTAGCTGGTACAGAACCGTTTTTTAATGGTATGTACCGGCTAATTAACAGTGTACCGAATGTACCATTTTTTTTTTGGGGGGGGGGGGGGGGCTCCTGAATCCTTCTTCTCAGCTTGATGATCGGGTGTCCGGTGGATAGGGAATCTGTAATCCGAGCATCTGGACCCGTTCCCAGTGGTGCATTGCGAGTCCCAGTGTGCATTGCGGAAACCCCAGCGCTCAGGGGCTTGCCATATCTGTAAAGGCAAAGCCTCTGGAGGCAGCTATGTGCATTTGAGGTCTCTGTCTGGATGAATGGAGCAGCAGCGCTGTGGCAGCAGCGGGACTGCTGAGGGCTTGGAGCATGTGAGTGGCACAAATAAGATACTGCATATGCTGAGCATTGGTAATATTTTTATATTGCATGATGTTAATTTCAAATTTCAAATATATATATCTGAAAAAATGCCCAGTACACATTCGGAAAGGCCCCCCTTTTACCATGACCACGCCCCTTTCCAAATGTGTACTGATTTCTGCCCTTCAAATGTTGGAAGGTCTGTGGTTCATAACACGTCATAGCAGAGTTAATATCAGAATATTTATCATGCAAATGTAGATTTTAGTTGTTACAAAATTCCGCACAGTTTAGAAGTGTAATGGTCTGCTAATTGGTACTGTGAATAGAGAGTACGAGAATATTAACATGTTATTTTTTTTATTTCAGTGGATGAGGGATGAGATAGCTAAAGAGACACACCGGATGAGAAGAGAGGAGAGGGGGAAGAGAAGATGAGCCTTCTGCTGGTTTTGGCGAATTAATAACCTAAAATTAAAGTGTATATTTAATATAAAATGACAAAAGTGTTTATATACTTAATATATAATTTTACATAAAGTGCCCCCAAACAAGTCTTCTTTTTCTCCAGTATACCTCTATCTATATGGCAAACATGTAGCTTGGTGTAAAACATATTTAAATTAAAGTTGTATCTTCTTTTTTGATACCATCAGTCTGCCCCTGCTATCTGTCTCATGTCAACCTTGTTCATGTATATTCTTATTAACACTGAGGTGTAAATTTACTAAAGTGTGAGTTTTTAGAAGTGATAGATGTTGCCCATAGCAACCAAACAGAATTCAGCTTCAGTAGTATCCTCTATAAGGTGCTAGATAAATGATAAGTAGGAATTGATTAGTTGCTATGGGAAACATCTCTCATTAGAAATTAGAAAATATATTTCTGCTTTTCTTTAAGAAACCACTTAATTTTCAGGTTTTGCAGAGCCAGCTTCTGCTTTCTGGCCTCTGCCCCTGGCCTCCCGCTTTATGTCAAACATGTTCATATATAACAATAACAGGCAATTAAATCATCCCCTATTTAAAAGCCATTTTAATTCAGCAGCAGTTGTAAATAATAATAATAATAATAATAATAATAATAATAATAATAATAATAATAATAATAATATGTATATAGCGCCCTTACACATTTAGAGATTTTTGCCTTTGATTATAGATAAACATTGAGGTATGCAGTTTCTGTTATCTATGGCACACTAATTAAATATGTACTTAACTTATATTGGCAGTCACTCCTCTATACTAACCACATTAGGGGGTGTGTACACAATGAGATTTTGGCAGGATATTTTGACTAGATAATCAAAATCTCCTAGAAGGTTAGCCAAAATCTCCCAGTGTTTCTCCTTACGGGATGCAGTCAGTTTTCCGGCGGTCGGAATCCCGGCGTTCAAAATCCCGACCGCCGAAATTCTGACACTTTCTCCCTCCGTGGGTGTCCACGACATAATAAATTAGTGGCGTGGCGATCACAGCGAGCCCGCAAGGGGGGGCAATCCACATCCCCCCCTTGTCGGGATTTCGGTGTTCGGGATTCCGGCGTCGGGATTTTGAACGCCGTGATTCCGACTGCTGGGACTCCATACCGAATCCCTCCTTACTGATGCTAAAGGGGTGTACACACAGGGAGATTTTGACTAATGGACAATTTTGACTAAGCAATTTTGGCTAAGCAATTTTGGGAGAGATTGTGGTTAAATGCACTGGGAAGCAATGATAGTCTATAATCTAGTAAAAATTGCCTTGCCTGCACAGTCAATCTATGCTAAGCAATTTCTGCTAGACAATATTGACTAAGGAGGAGAAAAATAGGGAGATTTTGGCTAACCTTCTAGGAGATTTTGACTATGTAGTCAAAATCTCCTGTTAAAAGTTCTCCATGTGTACACCCCTTAAGTCAGTATCTGCTAGCTTAGATAGACTGTGTAGGCAAGGCAATTTTGACTAGGCCATAGACTATCATTAGTTAGACAAAATCTCTTATTCAAAATCTCCAGTGCATCTAGTCAAAATTGCTTAGTCAAAATGGGTCATTAGCCAATGTCTCACCATGGGGCAGATGTATTAAGCCTTAACAAGAGATAAATACAAGGGTGATAAGGAGAGATAAAAGTCCAGCCAATCAGCTCTTTACTGACTCTTTTCAAACACAGGCTGTAACATGGCAGTTAGCCTGTGATTGGCTGAGCGTTTATCTCTCTTTATCACCTTGCATTTATCTCTTGTTAAAGCTTAATACATTTGCCCCATGGCCCTTATTTTGGTTGACTCGCTCTGTCCATGAAACGCTGGGCATTCACATATGCTAATAGCCCTGCCCGGCACCCCATGCCCCTCTCCACCCTCCACTCGAAAGACAGGGAGAGTGCACTCATTGAAGCGATTTTTTGCAGAGTTCACACGCACCCAGCATATACACATGTTCATAAATGCTGCTGTGCATGCGCATACGCAAAAAATCAGTCCCCCCCCCCCGTGCAAAAAACACACCCAAGCGAGTCAACCAGAATAAGGGCCCATGTGTATGGGGCTTTAGAGAGTCTCATCCCACTTGTATTCTATCAGATGTGTGAGGTGTTCATATGCTTTCTTCTCAAATGTAGTTGGCTGCTGGAGTTACCATAGGGAGTAGGGGATTTATAATGGCATGTTTCTGTAAGGAAGAATCGTGATTATAAAAGATGACTCAAGGACTTTGGCAAAATATAAACACAATTTTTAGTGCATGATGTTCCCTCTGAATGGAATAAATCACAACAATTTACAAATTCAACAGAAAATGGAGGCACAAAAACATTGCAAAGTAGAAGAGGATGAGTATTAAAAATGTAATCTTAAAAAAGTTTATAAGCAAAATTACAATTGGTGTGCCATGGTCATAAATTTGTGTCGCTCACTCTGTTAGGATAAAAGTCTGTTTTGCATTAAATTGTATGTATTATAATAACTTACTACTGTAAAGTTAAGTTTGCTAAAAACAAACAAAAAAACCCATAATATTCTGCATTATTAAAATGAAAAAATATTTACATTGTACTATTAAAAATACCTTTCATTACAATATAATAGACGACCGTTGGTAAAATAATGTGTGGAATATAGTTGGAATTATTTCTGTTGAAGTTTTCATATTCAAAATAGTATAACAGCAAGATCACTGGGCAATCATAGGGTATCAGGGAACTGCTAAAATATTGTTTAGATCTACACTCAACAAGCATGAAAGATGTTTCTGTATAGTCATATTTGAAAATCATATTAATGCGCTAATTAATCATTTTGCAATTAATCATAAATATGTTGTCATTACATACAACAAAACAGTGAAATTATTGAAAGTAATATCCTTACCTGACTAAACAAACTGTGTAAACGGCGAGATTTCCTAGACCTGAGTAAACTGAAACAGTTCAACCCATTAAGGACTAGGTTGCAATAGAGATGGATAATGTAATTCCAGGATAAAATAATATGCTTCATGTCAGAAAAATGTAGGAAGTGATCCCCTATGGTCCTTGTTATTGGGTACATATAATGCTGTTACTGTACATCCAATATGTAGGTACAGACACAGCATACTCCATTTGCAGAGCTGGATTAAGGGCCTCATGGGCCTTGGCTGAAAATGTTAAAATGCCTATTATGAGTAACAGAGGGGGCATGACCAGTGATGTATGGGTGTGGCCTGTACCATGTACACATGCAGACCCTTTATTAATGTCTCCCTAATTATTTAAAAGTACAAAAATTGCATCATTTTGTGTGGAAAATAGAAATACAATTAAATACTTATGATTTATGGCCATTTCTCAGCAGCTCCCGGCTCCCCTCTGCACTGACTGACAGCTGAACCTGCATATAGCAGAACAGGGTGGCCAAGCGGCTGAGCTATCCAATTGTATGTAAAAGCTCAGTCATGCTGCCATTACAGGAACTCCAGTGGCCTACAGGAAGGGGCTTTGAGAGCAATTTCACTTGTGGGGAGCGCCCAGCATTTTATGGGCATCCTCATAAAAATGCTGGACGCTGCCCTGGGAATGCAGGCAGATCGATGCCTGCCCTGCTCAGGGCTGGAGGCTTACGTCACATGACATCACCACCTGCCCCCACTCATGCCTGCTTAACCTTTACGTGTGAATACAACACTTTGAAAGGGCTTTTTACAGGAAGTAAAATCCCCCAGCAAGGGATGATAAGTACTGCTTCTGTAACACTGAGGTGAAATATAGAAATGTGAGTACATTATTTCCCATGCATCGCTATACAGGTACAAAGTCTTTGAACATTGTTTATTTCATTGGAAAAAATGTTTTAAAAGGTTTTAGCCTACTATTGGAAACTGCTATTATATGCTGTGGGCATATTTTCCTAATTCCCGGGGACAAACTTTTGAGTCTTTTAGAGACATTTTATCCATCATCTATTTTATATATTTAATTTTTATTTTTGTCTGAAGCGGAGTATATGGTCACTATTCACTTATATATATTTATTAAATCTGTGCAATATTCAATCTAATCTGCACTCCAACCTTTTTCCTCCCCTTTTCTATATTTCTTTTTTGGGCTTAGTAACCCTTATGGATGAAGGAACAGCAATTCTGACTGAACACTTTCATATGTTTTGAAAGCTCCCGTTCTTCTTTTCTTTATTTAGCAAGTGAACAGACCATATTAAAAAAATGTCACCAGAGGCAGGCAACAAGGACTTTGCTTGGGGGAAGGCAGTAAAACACTAGAGCACATTAAACAGCTAAAACTGATTAGTTCATGTAAATGTCATTACAGTAAATAGTATGAAAAGCCCTGGCATGGGTCTCTTATAAGTGATTCAATCATACCAGGCCCGGGAGTATTTGTGGGATTTATTATTCAAAATATACCTACTACATACATACTAAGTATCACATTTTATTAGGAACATACTGTATTGCTGAGAAGGGGCCTTTCCAGTGGCTGACAACCAACTTTATTTAAGTACATCATTAATACGTCTGGCTATGGCCAGGGCTGGGTTAATGGACTCATGGACCTGGGACTGAAAATGTACAAGGGTCTATTGTGAGAAGCAGAAGAGGTGTGGCCAGTGCTATGTATGTACACATGTAGACCCCGTACACTGGGCCCGATACAGACCTACTGTAATTGCTGGGCTGCGAATGTTTGTAGCCCAGCGATCAGGTAAACGCCACCCCACCAGAGTCCCCCCTGAATCATGCCGATTATCAGCCCCAGAGTCTCCAATATATATCTAATTATATCAAATAAAATTGCATAATTTTGTGTGGAATATAGAAATATAATGTAATACTTTTGATTTAAGGCCGACCATGAGGGCAGCTGGTGGCTGGTGATTATCATTCTGTCATGATGATAGGCATATTTTTATGTGGAGGCCTGGAGCTGCAGCTCCATCCACATCATTGTTAACCTGGCCCTGTGCGTGGCACTCTGACTGAAAAATGTGTGTCAGTTTTAGCTAAACTCCCAGATATACAGCTGTTATAAACATATATAAAATACTATAAACAGTGGCCTGCAGTTACATGCACCTGATCACTGAGCAATATTATCACTGTAGTCCTACCCACATTTATCTTTTCACCCTGTTTCCACTTATGGCTACAATGGTACAACAGAGTAACAGTTATTTATGTTTAGTTAACTTCTCTTACTAACAACATCTGTTAATGTGTTTCAATTGTTAGCTTCATTTATTTATTTGTATTTTAAACTAGCTCTGTTTTGATTTGGAATGTTTAATGTCTGATGTAGTTTTTGAAATGCTGTGAGTTAAATATTCCTAGATGTCTGTAGTGTACTGTATCACCAGCTGCTGCATTTAATCATCATTACTGGACACATAAACAGAAAACAAAAGTACGGTATTGTCAGAACAAAGTCAAAACTGTGTCACAGCAAGGTCAAAACAAAACTTCCCACCAGCATTCCTATAAACACAAAAACAAAAACCACTCAAACAAACAAGAAAGCAAAGTACAGTACTGGATATTGTTGTTTAGTGCTAAGAATCCCATTGATTCACCTTCCCATTGTAAATTATTTCTCATAGGGTATACATATGTCTAAGTATAAATTATTATTATTATTTTTATTATTATTATTATGACCTTACAGACATTATGGTATTGTATTATTTTACATTTTTGAACTAATAATTGACAGGATGTGTTTTATTCATCCATATAGACAATTATAGGGCTTGCTGTATTTTAATTTAAAACTGTAATGTAATATATCAAGCACAGGGCCTAACCCATGACTGCAAATTTGCAGGCTGAGCGATTCTCGGCAGACTGCACATGTGTACAGCCCGTAGTACGCATGCGCAAGGCCATCCGACAATAAAATCCTGCTACTTTTTTATCACTGGCCCTATGGCAAGTTAACTGTCAGGAAGCTGGCATTTGTGGGTGGTAACCAGCCTTTTTCTGGGAGTGTCAGGAAAATTGCAGGTGTGCCTAGGCATTTTAAGGGGGGAGGGGACGTGTGACGTCAACTGTGGTATTTCACGCTAACAGGATGACGTATGCCTGATCGCAGTGCTACGAATATTAGCTGCCGTACGATCAGTTCTGAATTAGGCCCAAAGTTTAGGACCATTAAGCCACATATTAGGTAACTCCCAAACCACTATTTACTTCAGCAGGCCATGTATTTTTTACCTATGCATTGAATAGTGGAAGTATATGGTAGTATAAATATTGTACAATATTACTTTGTGACTGTCAAATTTATACAGAGGGAGTGCGGAGGGGCGCTCCATCTGACAGGGAAGCACAAGCGTCTCACACGTTCACATGTCCCAATCACACGGCGGCGGGGAGTGGCTTCCCTGCCCGTCTCCGCTTCAGGGAGGTGGGCAGGGTTGGGGGGGGGTGCGCGGGAAGCTACGGGGGAGGACAGGGGCACAACGCGGAGGGACCGAGGGCGCTTCCAGCAGCAGGCGATTATATTAGAGCTGCTCCATCTGTATTAGGAAATTAGCATATACAGTATTCATATTTCAGCTTGTGGAAAGATTAATGATACTGGATTATTCCGTCATTTTTTGGTAAATCAGTTTGTGAAAACGTTTTTCAGGCAAAAAGTAATTTTAAGCATGTAATAATTTATCATTCTTGTAAGGACAACTTTGTTCAATAACAAAATAAAAAAAAAAATATTTTGGTCTGAGTCCTTATTTTAATATTATTGAATATTATTGTATTTTTTATGGTGATTGCTGTACAATACGATTTGCAAATTTTACATATGTGTTATGAAGAATATAAGTAAAAAAAAGTAACCTGTATTTGAAATTGATACAGTGAAAACTAATGTTTATAACCAGATGCAATCAAACCACCTTTCAACCATACTCACGTACACAGTGAGCGCCTTTAGGAAACGAAAACTATAGCAACCCTAATGTTATGACTGGTCTGGCTAAGGTGTCTAGACTCCATAGAAAGTCTTTTACTATAAGAATAAACATTCTATAATTCCAATTCACGTACTGTATGCTGCAGTATAAAGTCGTCTACAAATTTTATGCAGCTACCGCTAGCCAAAAGCTCTGATCCTCTCAACATTTTATATAGCTACTGCTAGCCAAAGCTTGGATCATTATATATATACCATCCAACGCTGCTATATATATATATATATATATATATATATATATATATATATATATATATATATATATATATATATATATATATACACACTGTATACAGTATAAAAAAAGTCTGTTATGTATTATAAAAAGTACTTAAAAGAAAAACTACCTACTTAAAGGATATTGGTGTTATTCTCGTTCACTCCTTCTGGCAATTTCCATCTTAGATGGACAAAACCATGTGCACTGCAGGGGGGGGGGGGGGGGATGTGAAATGTGCAGTGAGAATTAGATTTGGGTGAGTTATTTTGTTTCTGTGCAGGGTAAATTCTGGCTGCTTTATTTTTACACTGCAATATAGGTCTCACTTTGAAGTAAAACCCCACCCAAATCTAATTCTCTCTGCACAAGTAACATCTGCCCCACCTGCAGTGCACATGGTTTTGTCCATCTAAGAAGGAATTTGCCAGAAGAAGTGAACAAGAATAACCACCACAGTTTGTAGTTTTGTGTTCATTGAATATACAGTAATTGAAAACCGTTAACATTTAGAACTATCTACCTGTTAGCGTTATTCCAACCTTGTGGAAAACCCAGAATTGTCCCAGATCTAGAGGCAGAATTGTAGAAGCAACACTTTTGCTTGACATTTACTGACATGACCGCCACTGCACAAATGTCCTCGCAGGCATGCAAAGGGATGTGTATGCTGACACATCCAATCGCATGCGGGCACGGAAAATCATTCAATGGTCACCGACTATCGAATGATTGTTTTTCACCACTCGCGAATAAAATTAAGTCTAGACTGACTTTTATTTGCCTCGGAAATGGCTTTGGTGTGCCTGCATTTGAATGGGGACGCCTAGCCTTTTTATGGGCGCTCCTAAATGCCATGTTACAGACTTTTTGAAAAATGACATTATCTGGTTGGTTGGTAGTTTATCTCTCATATTATCACTCTCCAAGTCTCAGAACATCAGCTCCACTGTGAGGTATCTCACAGTGTATGGCACCCGATATTTGTGCTCCTTCCTCAGGTAGGAGATATTTCCCCATTCCTTTTCTGTGACGGAACAAAGCAAATGTTGGTTGGGCTGCCTTGGTACATAAGTAGCCAAGTTACAGTATAGACGAAAATATTGTTTCCAGCAGCCATTTTGTAAATTCCAAGATGACAGCCTTGTATGCATCAAGGGAAATGGAAATGGCATTGTTTTTCTGATTGCTTATACAATAACGTTTACAGAAATGTATAGTTTTAATACTCCACAAAGATCCAACAAAATTACAGAGTGAACCTGACTATAATATGGATCAGGTTTTTCCCATTGAAATTATTATACATTCACACCAGTAAGGAGCGGCACCAGTGGTTAATGATATGGGATCCCTACACTGATCCTCCATGTGCCTGCCCCCACCTTCCCTACACTCTGTGTGCCAGTCTATCATTGAAAGCCTGCATATCTGCTAGCTGCAATTTCATATACCATTTGGCAACCACCAGCAGCCCAGCAAACTGGATGAGGCCCCCTCTCGGTCTGGGCTTGGAACTCCATTATCAGCAATCCCTTCCTGATGGTGGCCCTAATTATATCATCAGCCATGCTATCTATATATAATCAGCAGCAATCTATTCCTGAAATGCGCACGACATCCCCTCCTTCTCTCAGCTGCCGGCCTCACCTTTTAAGTGGTGCTGCTGGAAATTGGCATCAGACAGCAGCTCTGTGAGGTCAGTGTGCACTGCTGTCTTCAAGTGAGGCACTGGTGGATGTGATGAGGCTGGTTGGAAGAAAATGTGTGCCTCCTGTCTGCCTATATATAGGGATGCCAAAATTAAATGTTATCTTTACCCTCTCCTGCTAACCTAAAAATATACTTGCCTGCTTTTGAAAACTAGTTTCAGGGAGATTATAGTTAGAAATAGAATTTAGCGCAGCGCCCCATTGAGGCGGCATGTCATGCTCCACCCAAAGGGCGTGTTTAGTTCCATATATGGATAAATTGTGAAAAGAGATTGTGAAGATGGCACCTAGAAGCATGGGTGTGCACTGTTACATCTGAGAGGAATCTTTTAAATTACTTATATCAAAATGTAGATGATCCCCAAAGCAGTTAGCAAGAGCTACTATACCTGGTAAAGTGCTAGGAAATGGCGCTGATGGTTCAATGTAAATGTATTTATCTCTTTTTTCCAGAAAATTTTACAGTGTAATGTGGGCTAGGTGAAATGAGGGAGATTGCTAAACTAATGAGGGAGAGAGGGAGATTGCTGCTATTTCAGGGAGTCTCCTGCAGAATGCAGGAGGGTAGGCAACCATGCCTAAAAAAACATTCTGGCACCCCTTTACCCAATATAAGATAGCATTTCAGTATAATAACTCTTTCCATTCTATCTCCTGTAGCTGACACTTTCACTTGTTGTGCTACAATTATTTTAACTTCAGAGCACAAGATTCAGTTTCAGTTTTGAGTCTGATATCAATCTTAAGAACAGTAAAATGCTATATTTACTACATAGTGCCCTTCCCCCCCCAAAAAAGATATTTTACTACATGATAAATCAAAATACACCAAATTACTGAATATTATTGTTTCAATGTAAACATAGCTATTAGATCATCTTCAAAGTGTCCAGTATGATAAATGGACAAATGCGAAAAATGGAAATTGTATTACTTTTTTTTATGAGGAAATATACTTTATTTACTACTAGAGCTCCCATTCAGTTTATTACCCGAGAAATTAGAAGCACAGCACGGACATGCTGTACTTTCTGCAGTTTTCTGAGCTTTAGTATGGTACTCTGGCAAAGGGATGAATAATCTATTTCTGTCATTTTTGCAATAAGAGATTCCACTAAAGTTATTGGTATAGTTTGCAGCATTACAACATTGCTAATGGGTCATTATCTGGTAAACATGGTTGGTTTTATGCATCTATTTAGAATTATTATATAGACTTTTGCATTTAATAAAGCTGTTTGCTTTTTATGGTGCAGTATTTTGTTTTATTTTGTTCTATTTTTTCAGGGGGGAGTTGGTATTGTACTACACATTATAGCTCAACAAAAAAGTAAAATAAAAATGTTGAAAGTTTTTTAAAAAAAGGATACAATTCCAATGTGCCTTTTTACATTTATTTTAAAATGTTCATGTGCCCCCTGTTCCATGTGATGTGCTCTTTTCTGTACTGTTAAAAACACCCTCCAAAATATAAATTGTGTGATTGGTGCATGAACTGTAGGGATATAGGAGGTTATTCTGATCGTAGCGGCCAAACGTGCGTACGTTCGCTATTAACGTACGCTATCCGTACGCGGCCGTTGGGGTTAAGTCCACCCACAACTCAGCCGCATACGTACGGCCAGAAACAACGTCAAAGGGGAGTGGCGTACAATTGAGCGTACGCCAACGTACACGGACGGGCCAGCCCTTACACTCCGACAACTGGCGTACAATTGAGCGTACACCACCGTTTACGGACGTCTCTCGTCCGTCTTCCCACCGACTTCTTGCGGAGATCTGAGCGTACGCCAGCTTGCACGGACGGGTCCCTATTGTTTTCAATAGAAAACTCAGCTTATGTCACCGCTCGTGAGAGTGAGCGTACGTCCGTGTACGCTGACATACCCTTCACATATATGGACCTGCAAATCTTGCCTTTCAACTATAATTATGAAAATTAATTAATTGATTGATTGAATTAATTAATGTGCAAAATAGTGGGCATGGGCTTAAAACATTGCTGAAACATCCTTTGTAGGTGTTAGATGTGGTTAATGTTATTGTATCATAAATACAAAACCTATGTTTGTATTAGAGTGAACACGTTGACACATGTCGACTTGTGTAGATTGAGTGTGCTACTGTGTAAAGTCTATGAAAGCACGTAGTGAATGTGTATAACTGTTTAACAAATACCTACCTTAGCATATATAAGCAGGTCTTAAAAAGATTCTTAGCTTAAATTAAATGTAGAGAAGTATAGAAAGATAAGCTTCCAATGTGTTTGAGTGCTGTGTGTGGCTTGCAGGTAGTGAAATCATGGTTTTGACTTAATAGACTGCAGCATTGGTTATTACATTCAGGTGTATGTGTTTGAGTAGTAATCAGCGTAAATTAGCAAACCCAGGCGCACGCTGGCATGCGGTATCTGTAGGGGTGGTCTGAGATGGCGGTTGGCGGCCGCCTGTTTTGTGTCCGAAATGAACGGTGCTTTAGTCGATCGTGCGGTAGTAGCACCGCTCATTTTTGGTGCACACCCCCGTGTACGCCCATGTTTACGCCCATTTTCCCTCATTATTTCGGCCGCTCCCCTCAACACGCCCCTATGCCGCCCCCAATGCCCGTACACTCGCGTACAGGTTTTTTCGCACGTAGAGACCCGTCCGTAAGCGTTGTGGAGTGTTCGCGCCTGCGCATTAGCGAATGTACGCATGCGCAGATCATAAAAAACCCCGGAACGTACGCGTACGGCCCGGCCGCACCAACCAGAATAAGGCCCTTCATTCTGCCATTAGCAGATTTAATGAGCTTCATCTGCATACAGTACCAGAGGTGCCGATTTATGTTTTGGCTGGCGGGTGCTCAAGGAGTGAAACACTGCTGTAGGGGGGTGAAGCATGGGGTCCCGGGATGGTTGTTAGGGGAAAGAGGGCTGCCACCTACCTGTCTTTGCTGCTGTGTTCCTGGCCCATCCCAGATGTGTGTGTGGCCAATGGACTGCTGGGGCTGGCTGGGACGGCTCTGGCAGTCCAACCCTGCCTGCCATGTCTGCACAAGCTGTTCTCTGAGTGGGGGCGGGTCCGCAGAGCTGCGTGACATCATGACGTCACGTGTAGCACTTCGGACCTGCAATCATAGGCGAATCTAGAAATATGGTAATGTGTGGTCCCAGATCAAAATACAGAAGAAGGGTGGACCTTTGCGTGTCGAAAAGGGGGCATGGCCTCATAGAAAGGAGGCCTGTCATCACAAAAAGGGGCATGGTATTACACATTAGACCACACACCGTAATGCCCATTACACATTTTAGCAAACTCTGTAATACCCATTAGAAATAAAGCCACAAGCCATAATGCCAATTACACCTAAGACCACATACCATAATGCCAATTACACATTGTGCCACACATCATGATGCCCATTACATACTATATAACAAGCCATAATACCCATTACATATTTGACACATAAGTGCCGCTTACCTACATGTTCATTGCTAGGTGCCAGGGGCTTCATGCTCGATGCCAGGGGCTTCATGCTCGATGCCAAGGGGGCTTCATGCTCGTTGCCAAGGGGGAATACATGCTTGCTGCCAAGAGGGAGTTGTTAAATGCTCATTGCAAAGGGGGATTGGGGATTGTTCGTTGTTAAGGGGGAATACATGCTTCTTGCCAAGAGGGAGTGAATTGTTCCTAGCTTAGGGGGAGTTAAATGCTCATTGCAAAAGGGGAGTGAATTTGCTCGTTGGGGGGGGGGGGTGGAATTGCTCGTTGCCAAGGGGGAGTGGGATTGCTCATTGCCAAAGGGGAGTGAAATTGCTCGTTGCCAAAGGGGATGGGAATTTCTCGTTACCAAGGGGGAGGGAATTGCTCATTGCCAAGGGGGAGGGCAATGCTCATTGCCTAGGGGGGATGACACCAGGCGCACACAATTTATAGAGATATGAGGGCCGGGCAGAAAGGGCTGTGCGCTGCCCGGCTGTATAGTCACTGTCTAACTTCTAAGCAAAGCAGCAGCTCCATCCCCATTGATACCGTCAATGCTCCCACTGGACCGCGAGCCAATAGGAGCTCCTACCTCCAGGGCCCTCCTACCTCCATGTCAGTTTGTATCTGCCCAGTTTGTTTAATCATGGCTGTTTCCAAATGTAAAGCACAATGGAATATGCTGCGCTATGTAAAAATATTGTAAATAAATAAATTATAACTGGGGCAGTTATAAGGGATTTTTTTCTCCCGCCAAAGTGAGTAACTTTGCACTAGGACAAGCTCGTACTCTTTTTACTATGCTAAAGTATATTAATGAACCACTCTAAGACATCCTGACATAATTTCAAATAGATCGGAGCTTCTTCATACATTAGGTTAGTTTCATCTAAAAAGCAAAACTTTAGGGGTGACATTTAATGAGATGCGAAAATGTGATTTTTGCGATTTTGTTCGCCAAAATGCCCAAATTCGCCAATTTTCGCGAATTCGCAGATTTAATGAGATGCGAAAACCGGAAAAACCTGTGATTTTGCTGCGAAATCGCACTTTCTGAAAGTGCGATTTTTAGTTGCGTCGAATCTCGCATCCAGATGTTTTCCCATTGTAAAATATAGAAATCGCAAATTTAAAGAGGTGCGAATTTGGAAATCGCCCCAAAAAAATGTATAAAAATCACAAAAAAAAATAGACCAGATTCTGACTGGTGAATTTGTCAGAAACATGCACAGATTATTGCGATCTGTGCATGGTTCTGGTGTAAAAAAAAAGAGATAAAACAAAAAAGTGAAGAAAAAAAATGGCGTGGGGTCCCCCCTCTTGAGCGTATCCAGCCCCGGGCTCAAAGAGCCAGTCCTGGTTTCATAAAATCACGGGGCTGAACAAATAGGGGTCCCCAGGATTTTATAAAACCAGCTGTTACGGATTTGGTTGTTACCCACGGTTGAAGTCCGGAGACAGGGACGTGAGGATGCTGGTGTGGTGCTGCAGGAGGCAGGGAGCTGGAGATCAGGCGTGAGCCCGTAGCTGAGACGGCTGTTTAGGACGGCCACAGCGAAACCTACACTAACTCTGTTGAGTCCCCCGGGCAGATGGAATACCCCTGCGGTAGTGCTAGGCTTCGCCTGTAGCCGCCGCGTTCGAAAGAGCCAGTTACGCCGGCTCTGACCCCGATGCAGCCAGGTGTTACATGGAGACAAGGGGTGAGCGATCGCCAGGGGGTATCTCAAGAGGCATCTCTAACTAACGGGCCTAACTGAGAAAGAACCCCTAACTAACCGGCACCAGGCCAAGGACGGGACAACGCGACCGAGTCGCAAACCCAACAGGAGATAGGGAATCCTCGGAACCAAGAAAACAGAAAACGGATATTCCCCAAAACCGGATGCAGAGAGGAAAGGGGAAACCCCTACCTGACGGAGACTAAGGAACAAGATAGGGGGAAAAATAGAAGACAAGAATAAACCAAAACCTGACAACAAGAGAAAACAGTCCCGCGGAGGTAAACGGCCACGGCGGGCCACAACAGAGATGAAAGAAGAACCGGGGCTCCACAGGAGCACTTACGTGACCCACGAAGAGAGGGAGAAGGTGGAATTCACGTAGACTCCGTCCCGGGACAGGAACACTGAACGCAGGAGTGAGGAGACGCCGACACAGAAGACGTCGACACAGGGAACACAGAAGATGCTGACACTGAAGACACTGACGCAGGAGACACAGGAGGCGCTGACACTGAAGACACTGACGCAGGAGACACAGGAGGCACTGACACTGAAGACACTGACGCAGGAGACACAGGAGGCGCTGACACGGAAGAAGCTGACGCAGGAGACAACTGGAGCCTCAGGGAGAAACCCAAACACTCCAGGGACCAAGGTAGCATATAGAACGCTAAATGCAGGGCTGCAAGAAGCTGAGCTGCAGAGGATATCCTGGGATCCAGACAGGAGACCGAAACAAAGGACCAGACAGAAGTTCCCTGCACATGCAGCAGGAACTTTAACCAGGAAGCTGACAGGAACTGAAGCTGACAGGAAATGAGCTATCACTGGCCCAGATCCCCAGGAGAGCATGGCTTATAAAGGCCTCAGGTGATTCCAGCAAGTGCTTGATTAGCTTAATGTCTCACAGCCTAGTGAATAAATTAAGCTCCCAGAACACAAAGCTGTAATGGCAACAGACCTGCCACTGGAGGTCACCAGTGAGCAAAAATGCCAAACAGACAGAAACTGGTTCCTGACAGTACCCCCCCCCTTGAGGAGGGGTCAACAGACCCCAAAATCCAGACCTCCAAAAATTAAAAGCATCTGGACTCTGGATGACGGGGCAAAGGCAACAAAAATGAAAACACAAGCTACAACCACAGCTTGTGACAGTGCCCCCCCTAAGGGTGACCACAGGGCACAACCAAAACTAAAAGATGATCCAGGAGAAAAGATTAATGTTTCTTTCTTCTCTTTTTCCTGGATTTTGAAGGGAAAAATAACTTAAGGCCCCACACATTTTTAGATCTGATGGTACCCTCCCCCAAGCTACAGCTATGGGGTATCAAATCAGATTCAGGGTTAGAAACCTGAACTGAAGAGATCCTGAACGTCTTTTTCACAGACGGGATGGGTAACGAAGAAGAATGAACGCCTTGGCCGTAGATGGAATCTTTGTGAAAGTCTTTAATCTCAGACTTTTGTCTGGACAACTCAGCCAGCACTCTCTTGTCTGCCATCATTAAGGCAGGAGCAACTGCTGGACTCTTGCCTGTGGGTATACAAGGTGAGGCGAAAGTGCAATGGATTGATTGTGAATTTCTCAGAGCCGGGATCTCATACCTCTGGCTAATGTTGGAGACCATATCTCCAGGAGCTGATGAAGCCTCAACCTTCCTCTTGGGACTGAACTTTTTAATAACGGCATCACAAAAAGAGGAAAGATCCTTAAGGCAAGGGTCACTACACCTGATCAGATTGTAGGCCCATGTCTGAGGTCTACCCCTAAAGGCAGAAATGATGAGGTCTACAATGTTAGCCCAAGTGACCCCTGAAGATGGTCCCGATTCAAAAAGGGAAGTATAGTGTTTGACCAGGGCAATAAAATGGGCAAGGTCTCCATCAAATACAATGGACATGGAAACGTCCACCTCTAGGACCTCAGAGCTAGAATTCTCTGTGTGAACGACCCCACTAGAAGTTAAAACTTCAGAAGTCTCCTTGGAAGCTAGCATGACCGAGACCCCAACTGGATTTATGGCTCTCAAGTTCTTTGCTGAGGCTGTGGTCTTTGGGACCTCAGCCAAGGAGATGGCCGCCCTTTCCAAGGAGTCAGCCTTACAGGTACCTCTTGGGGCAAAATGGACTAAGCCCCCCTCTGGGATGGGACAGGCAGAGTCCCCTTCCGGGGCCGGACAGGCAGAGTCCCCTTCCGGGGCCGGACAGGCAGAGTCCCCTTCCGGGGCCGGACAGGCAGAGTCCCCTTCCGGGGCCGGACAGGCAGAGTCCCCTTCCGGGACCGGACAGACAGAGTCCCCTTCCGGGACCAAACAGACAGAGTCCCCTTCCGGGGCGAAACAGACTTGCCCACCTTCCGGGGCGAAAACAGACTTGCCCACCTTCTGGGGCGAAACAGACTTGCCCACCTTCTGGGGCGAAACAGACTTGCCCACCTTCTGGGGCGAAACAGACTTGCCCACCTTCTGGGGCGAAACAGACTTGCCCACCTTCTGGGGCGAAACAGACTTGCCCACCTTCTGGGGCGAAACAGACTTGCCCACCTTCTGGGGCGAAACAGACTTTTGGGCCCCCACTCGGGGCTACGGCTTTTGGGCCCCCACTCGGGGCGAAACAGACCTTTGGGCCCCCACTCGGGGCTGCGGCCTTTGGGCCCCCACTCGGGGCTGCGGCCTTTGGGCCCCCACTCGGGGCTGCGGCCTTTGGGCCCCCACTCGGGGCTGCGGCCTTTGGGCCCCCACTCGGGGCTGCGGCCTTTGGGCCCCCACTCGGGGCTGCGGCCTTTGGGCCCCCACTCGGGGCTGCGGCCTTTGGGCCTCACTCGGGGCTGCGGCCTTTGGGCCCCCACTCGGGGCTGCGGCCTTTGGGCTGAACACTTTCCGCATGGTTTTTAGAAAACCCGGAAGATCCCTTAGGATGGGATCGTCAGCCTCTATGAGAGGTTTAACCCACTCCCAAGCTCTTCCTCTAAAGCATGATAAGAGATAACGGACAGCAGAAGTAGGAGTTATCTTCACATTATGTGAGAAGTCCATTTTAGCGAGGAATTGCTGAGCAATTGGTCGGAGCTGGGCCAAATCTCCATCGAAGTATGGCGTGTTAGAAGTATCATCAGACACGCCCGGCGGGCCTTGGGCATCAAATTGGCTCGACTGACCTCGAGCACCCAAAACGTTCAATGAGCCCCAAGCGCCCTTGCCGCTAGATGAGCCCACGGCATCGGACTCGCCTATGGAGACCAGGACTTTGAGTGCCACTGCTGGACCCACAACCTCAGAGGCAACTCCGTGAACCCCAAGATCAGGGAAGATGTCACTAGAAATCCCGGCTGAGACTGATTCTTTTCTCAGGGATTCTTTCTCCGGAGTTATGCCTCCCAAGGCCTCATCAGGAGCAATGACCTCCATAACTCCATGTGGGGTTAAGTTCCCCAAGACCCTCTTAGGGGTGACGGCTTCAAGGACCCCCTCTGGGATTATGCCACTTGAAGCCCCTTTTGAGGGAAAAACCTGAGACTCCTCCTACGGGACATAACAGTTCCAATGTTGAAAGAACGTTGATCTCCCTGACTGGAAGATTAGCATCCAACGTCTTTCTGTCTGGAATCTTTGTGGATGAATTCCACATTCCCGTCTGATTCCGTACCTCAACATGGGGCGCTCTAGTCTTAGGACCCCAGTTGTAAGTCGGAGCGCTACGTATGTGGGGTGTGTGGTCAGGCTCCTCCTGCTTAGAGGAGACAGGCATAGATGGAACCTCCTGATACCACTTGGATTGAGGAAAATCCTTCCCAGTACCACCACCAGGTCTGCGCAATTCGCAATACTGGAGAAAGTGGCCTGATTCCCCACAATACAGACATAGGTTAAAGTCTTTACGCCGTTGCCGCTCTTCTGGTGTGAGCCTTGGCCGTAAAAAACTTCTATGTCTCTTCTGAATCTCCTGATCTGAAGTTTGACTGATTAACCCCTTAGCCAGGGTCTCCCTCGGAGCTGGTTGAGCCCCAAAAACCTCAGACAGGTCCAGGAAAATTTGGGTTAACAGATCTTGCAATCGCAGAAATGACTGCTGCAGATCCTTAACCCGCTCAGGTTTTAAGGCTGTAAAGGCCGTATTTAAGGCCATCAAGGAAGCTTGCAAGGCCTGCATAATTAAGTACAGAAATGAAACAAACAGACCAGACCACCTGAGTATGCTGAATAAAGCAAAACCCTGTACCGGGCGAAATACTGGAAGGGAAAAAAAAAATCTTAATATGGACAACTCTATAGGTCCCGCAACCAATCAAAAAAACACCCAAATCACCTTGAAACAAGATTTTATATATGCATGTACCCCTATGACTACCGTGAACACATGCATATATCGGTATGGCCAGTGATAATGTTACGGATTTGGTTGTTACCCACGGTTGAAGTCCGGAGACAGGGACGTGAGGATGCTGGTGTGGTGCTGCAGGAGGCAGGGAGCTGGAGATCAGGCGTGAGCCCGTAGCTGAGACGGCTGTTTAGGACGGCCACAGAGAAACCTACACTAACTCTGTTGAGTCCCCCGGGCAGATGGAATACCCCTGCGGTAGTGCTAGGCTTCGCCTGTAGCCGCCGCGTTCGAAAGAGCCAGTTACGCCGGCTCTGACCCCGATGCAGCCAGGTGTTACATGGAGACAAGGGGTGAGCGATCGCCAGGGGGTTTCTCAAGAGGCATCTCTAACTAACGGGCCTAACTGAGAAAGAACCCCTAACTAACCGGCACCAGGCCAAGGACGGGACAACGCGACCGAGTCGCAAACCCAACAGGAGATAGGGAATCCTCGGAACCAAGAAAACAGAAAACGGATATTCCCCAAAACCGGATGCAGAGAGGAAAGGGGAAACCCCTACCTGACGGAGACTAAGGAACAAGATAGGGGGAAAAATAGAAGACAAGAATAAACCATAACCTGACAACAAGAGAAAACAGTCACGCGGAGGTAAACGGCCACGGCGGGCCACAACAGAGATGAAAGAAGAACCGGGGCTCCACAGGAGCACTTACGTGACCCACAAAGAGAGGGAGAAGGTGGAATTCACGTAGACTCCGTCCCGGGACAGGAACACTGAACGCAGGAGTGAGGAGACGCCGACACAGAAGACGTCGACACAGGGAACACAGAAGATGCTGACACTGAAGACACTGACGCAGGAGACACAGGAGGCGCTGACACTGAAGACACTGACGCAGGAGACACAGGAGGCACTGACACTGAAGACACTGACGCAGGAGACACAGGAGGCGCTGACACGGAAGAAGCTGACGCAGGAGACAACTGGAGCCTCAGGGAGAAACCCAAACACTCCAGGGACCAAGGTAGCATATAGAACGCTAAATGCAGGGCTGCAAGAAGCTGAGCTGCAGAGGATATCCTGGGATCCAGACAGGAGACCGAAACAAAGGACCAGACAGAAGTTCCCTGCACATGCAGCAGGAACTTTAACCAGGAAGCTGACAGGAACTGAAGCTGACAGGAAATGAGCTATCACTGGCCCAGATCCCCAGGAGAGCATGGCTTATAAAGGCCTCAGGTGATTCCAGCAAGTGCTTGATTAGCTTAATGTCTCACAGCCTAGTGAATAAATTAAGCTCCCAGAACACAAAGCTGTAATGGCAACAGACCTGTCACTGGAGGTCACCAGTGAGCAAAAATGCCAAACAGACAGAAACTGGTTCCTGACACCAGCACCAGGCTCAAGAACCGGTCCTGGTTCCCAAAATATGGGGGATAAAATGAGTAGGGGTCCCCCGTATTTAAAGAACCAGCACCAGGCCCAACCAGCCAGCAGGGTAATGCCACAGGCGGGGGGAGACTTTTTATACAAGAGACTCATTTTGTCCCCCGTACTTTGGGAACCAGGACCAGCCCTTGAGCCTGGTGCTGGTTTTATAAAATCCTGGGGACCCCTATTTGTTCAGCCCTGTGATTTTATGAAACCAGGACCGGCTCTTTGAGCCCGGGGCTGATTATGCTCAAGAGGGGGGACCCCACGCCTTTTTTATTTATTTATTTTTTTTTACACAAAAAAACATGACTGAAAATCGCACTTTTTCATGCCTAAAAATCGCACTACCGCGCACTTTACTGTGCTTTTTTGCCGCAAATTCGCATCGCATTAAATATGCGAATTCACAGCAAAAGTGCGATTTTTTTTAAAGTGTCATTTTTTTAAAAGTGCGATTATTTTTAAAAGTGCGATATAGGGCGATTTAGGACAAAATCGCACTTTGTAAAAAACAGTAATTTCACTAAATCTCGCCCCATGTGTCTTGCTGGAACAGAAGATATTGGCTTAGAGCAAAACACTTTTGCACATGTCTTATTCAGGTCAAGTCACAACTTTTCCACACTATATATATATATATTAGAGATGTGCGGCGGCCACTTTTTCGGGTTTTGGTTTTGGATCTGGATCTCCCTTCGTGTTTTGGATCTGGATTGGTTTTGGCAAAACCACCTTTGCGGGTTTTGGTTTTGGTTTTGGTTTTGGATCTGGATTTATTTGGAAAAATGCTAAAAATTGCTAAAATAATAGTTTTCGGGCCTGTTTTTGCCCCTAAAGTGTTATTAAGCTCAATAACATTAGTTTCCACTCATTTCTAGTCAATTTTGATCACTTCACAGCTCACAAAATCGTTTTCATATACTGTAGTAGGGCCATAAGGTTATCCCGAGGTAGCTGGATGACTAAGCTAGGTGACAGCAGTGGGCATCACATACATGTGGACCTTACACTTCCAACCTGGCACATGTTGGAAGCAGAGCAGCACTACAGGGGCAGACAGGGTGGCAGTTTAATAATAATCACACTGGACACAGGATATATGTCGTCACACTGGACACAGGATATATGTCGTCACACTGGACACTGGATATATGTCGTCACAGTGGACACAGGATATATGTCGTCACACTGGACAATGGATATATGTCACGCTGGACACAGGATATATGTCGTCACACTGGACACAGGATATATGTCGTCACACTGGACACAGGATATGTCGTCAGTCGTCACACAGGACAGGACACAGGATATATGTCGTGAGTGACTCGTGACACTGGACAATGGATAAGATATAGGCCGTCAAACTGGACACAGCCCCTTGTATTAATGCTGCCCCTGTACACAGTGTACTACTCAGCAGCACTGCAGCCCCTGCGTGTGAGCACTGCAGCACTGAGTTAGTTAGTTAAATCACAAAAAAAACACAGGGTTCAGGGCTAAATAAAATAAATCACAACACAGGGCTTAGGGCTAAATAAATCACAACAGGGCATGGGCCACAGGACAGCCCCTGGACAGTGGACACTGCAGCCCCTGCGTGTGAGCACTGCAGCACCTAGTTAGTTAAATCACACTACAGGGCTCAGGCCTATAAACAGTCACAAGTCTACAACACAGGGCAGTGAGGGCAGGTCACGGAGCACAGCACAGCACGGAGCACATGGCACGGAGCACAGCACAGGGCAGTGAGGGCAGGTCACGGAGCACAGCACGGAGCACATGGCACGGAGCACAGCACAGGGCAGTGAGGGCACAGGTCAGGTCACGGAGCACATGGCACAGAGCACAGCACGGAGCACACGGAGCTTCCCAACCACCCTCTTCCCTCTCCAAGATTGGAGTGAAGATGGCGGGGCGCGCGTGCGTCTTTTATAAGATCCCGCTCCCGCGAGAATCCGACAGCGCGATGATGACGTTCGGCCTCGTTATTGGTCCGGAATTCAGGCGGGAACTCCCGAGCCGGCTCGGATCTGGCCCGGGTCCCCGATATTCGGATCTGTTGGATCTCGGGAATCCGGACCCGCTCATCTCTAATATATATATATATATATATATGGTATACAGACACGGCTGTTGGGCCGTGTCTGTATACCATCTCATGCCTTAAATAAATCTACATTGGACTTCTACAAGTGTGTGCCGGTTCTTCCCAAAACCTTCTGCAAGGAGGGTGAGTGCTTCTGTATATTTATATATATAGATCTCTTTCTCTCTCTCTCTCTAGATATATCTATATATATATATATCTATATATATATATATATATATATATATATACATACAGTATATATATATATATATATATATATATATATATATCTATATCTATATATATATATATATATATATATATATATATATATATATATATATATATATAGATATATAGACATATAAAATAAACAAAGAAACACACAAGTTAGCATTGGCGAGCCTGGTTATTTAGCTTTCTGTACTAATATATAGTATGTAATGAAGTTCAGAGTGTCCGCGATACAAATGTGTACTATGTTTACATTTACATTCTAAATCACTTTACCCTTTAAAATGACCTTGATCCCTAGAGCTCGATTAAGGTAAATTAGGGAACAGTCTAATTTCTATACTAGGTGTGTACTGACCAGTACAGCATATCCTATTGCAATTTGTCCACAACTTCATCAAATTTGAAGGGATAACTTCCTGCAACATGTCAGTACTTAGTTTAAAAATTGCATATACCCAGAAAATCCCTATTACAGGCAAATGGCAAACCTCAGTATTTATCTTATTACAGGTTAATGACAGAATATGCTTGTTATTTGTCCATAATGGTAGAATAACTCCAGATGTCTGCCTGTATGAATTACTTTATTGATATATGCTATTTCTAAAATATGTGCACTAGAGCTTATTCCTGAGTGTATACTTCCTACTTTGTCTTATATGCAGGATGTCTGGAGAGGAAATTCTGTAATTACTAGAATAACGTGGTAGGTAATGTCTAGGTTAGTTTAATATCCAGCAAGAAGACTTTCTTTAAATGCATCTCATACCTGAGATTCTTTTACATTCATTGCGTCTGTGAAGAATAAATACACATTATAACATTTCAACTTTTTCTATTTGCTTAAAATGTAGATTACACTTTAATATTTACATAGTGGTTATGTTTCAGTAGTCCCAGGGAGAGTAGAAAACAGTATAACTAAATATGAAATTGTAATATACGGACATGAGATGTTATTACTGGGCACCTGTTGTACAGGATATTCTAAAAACCATAAAAATATTAATAATTGCTCCTCTGTGATACTGTATGTCCTACATACAGACATTATTAACAAACATAATCTCCTATAGTTACTCCGAGGAGCCCTGCTAAACAGTGTAGAAATAAAAAGGGTCATTTTTAAATGTACATTTTTATTTTAAGCATGGAGCACCATATTAGAGTAAGAAACCCTATCTGGAGCCCATACACTGTAAACATGCATAGTTGTAATGTTCTTTATTTGCAAATTTGACAGTTCTACTGCAAGTTCATGTGAAAATACTTTTACTAGCCCTTAGGAGTTAACCATATTGGCCACATCCAGCATCGGGTAATGTGTACTATACAGAGACAAAGGGTGAAATTTAATAGTATGAGAGGTTCAGATAGTGAGAGATTTGTGTAACTGATTGTCGCTTTAAAAATGGATTTCTTACCAAATCTCTCACTTTCTGAATTTCTCATCCTATTAAATTTCACCCAAAATGTGTTAATTAAGTTCATAGTGGGCTGTAATAAGAGAAATAGCAGTATTTTTGGTACTTGTGTATTATCACGGCGCCCACTACTTCATTTGCGTAGATGGCTATTCACAGTAGTGAAATCGCATCGCATTGCATGCCATATTGTATGGCATGCGATGCAATGCGATTTTCCTATCTAATATATTCACTGCTCTGTGTCAGTGAATCCATTAAAAAGATAGGATGCGATAAAAAATAAATAAATAAATAATTATTGTATGGCATGCGATGCAATCAGATATCGGTTCTGATGGAACCTAGAATAATGCCATTTAATGGTAAAATAATATAATGTCATTTATTTTGGCCCCCCACCCACTATCCACGTCATCCCGAAGCGTGGCGAGCGGCGGCGGTACGCGTCCGACCGACCTTTTCATACCCCCACTATCCATGTCGGCTTGGAGTTGATTATACATAGTGTGGCGAGCGTACCGAGCCACTGAACCCAAAGAGTAGCGAGCACAGCGAACCCCGCGAGGGGATGCGTAATACATGTAACATAATACACGTCCCCTCAAGGGGCTCGCTGCGCTCGCCACGCTTCGGGCTCGGTGGCTCGCTCCGCTCGCCACACTATATAAAATAAACTCCACGCCGACGTGGATAGTGGGGGTATGAAAAGGTGCGCTCGCCACGCTTCGGGACCACGTCGATACTGGGGGGGGGGGCCTTAATAAATGACATTATATGTCATTTAATGCTATAGTACATTAAATGCCATTATAAGCATCAAAATCACATCGCATGCCATACCATAATGGCATGCGATGCAATGCAATGTGATTTCACTACGTTTGCGTACATAGTAAAATCGGGCGCCGTGCTAATACACGTGCCGTATTTTTTCTTGGTTCTTTCTTTTTACAGTATTTCTTTCTTTACAGCTTCTGACACACAGATACGTTTCCTTTATTTTTATCTTAAATAAATGAAGTGCAAACTGGAAAGACAGTATTACTGCTGCAGTTACTATTAGATCTGTATCACTGTGGATCTAATGGAAATGTCCTTCATCAGCAGCTGATTCATCTATGCAATGACATTTATTATGTATGACTAGTACAAAGAAATTCAATATCATCAGGATGTTTTATAAAGTACATTATGGAGGCATTCTGGTGTTTTTATTGTATAAACATTAGAGCTTCTGATGAAGGGCAATTCCTGCCCGAAAGCGCGCTTAAGCTAAGTGAACACCACCGAACGGACCCTATCCTGAGGCCAATGGAAGGAGCTGCATCCCCACTGAGGACCGCTGGTCGGATATCCAGAGGGTTGTTTGCGTGATCTCCGCGGCACAGTATTTGGATCCTGTCACCCTGAATGGGTATTTTGCCTTGTTTTTATCAATCACATGTGAGTGTAACCAATAAATTGTTATTTTAAATTGTGACAAACGGTGTTGCACTGTATACCTTCTTATCGAGTCCCCAGGGAACGTTAAATTGGAGGAACATGTTGGATTGAGAGAGAGATAAAGACCCTGTTGATATGCGCATATTTTACTTATGAAATGTGAGTGACCTGATCAAACAGCACCATTTCATTTCATATTTCAACAATACTACACTATGGTTTCTTTCTGTGTTTGAGCTTTTCTTTTAGATCTAAGGAAGCTCTACCCTAAAGTATATGTACCATTGTGTAAGTGGTCTTATTTATCTTGTGTTAAACACTCGCCAGTGGATTTACAATAGACTTGTTTGTACCCTAAGTATTTAACTATCTGCCAATGGTTGTCAGTATTTTGACCGTCGGTATTTTGAACGTCGGGAAATCATACTGAGCCTATCAGAGAGCTGGCTCTTCCCATAGCTTCTGGCACTGGATGATTTAATCCCTCTATAGCTATTCAGCAGACATACAGTATGTGGCATACACATGTTCTTTATTCAATGAGTTCCAAGTTGTTAAATGAATCGGTTCATAATTGATGAGCCGCATAACTGTACTGTACTTACGCTGTATTCCTGCCACACTCTGCCACATACTGTACTTACGTGTACTTCTGCTGCTGTACATGGTACTAAGATGCCCCACTTGATTCTGAGATGATGCATCAATGCCGTTTCTCACTAACACTGTCTTGTCCCTAGTGGCATATTTAGAATGGGTTCAATGTGCATGGTGCACACAGGCCCCTAAATCCCAATGGGGCCCAAACCGTACACACTGCACCCCTTTTTTAATACTTACTTTCTGGAATCCCGAAGGCAGCAGTGCTGGCGGAATTGCTGACTGCGACATTTTTCTGAGTTCTGCGCATGCGCAGTAGAGTCTGAGAGGAGGGGCCCTGAACAGAGAAGGCTGCAAAGGGGCCTCCTCCTCTCTTAAAGCACCCCTGCTTGTCTATCTCCTGATTGTGAAACTCTGCTGTCCCATGCTTACCTACTTTTCTTATTGCCTCTCTGAGAGAAGCCTGGAGTGGAGGCCCAAACGGGGGAGGGGGGATTCTGACATCACTAAGCCCCACCCCATTCCACAATACACCATGATTTCTGGGTCTTCAAAGAGGGTGCGAGGCTAAAATGAAGCAAAATCACACAATTTGCGTCATTATAGCCCGCCACCTCCCTGGACAGCAGTGAGTTTGGGCATTTGTCTAGGCAGGGATGGGGGTGTGGTGGCTCCAGGGAGCATGCAGGAGTCTTGCCCACCTTCTCAGGTGGCCGGGAGCAGTAGCGCACGCAGGGGGGGTTTCTGTGTACCCAGAAACCCCCCCAGGAATCTAAGGGCTTTAGACTGAAAGCTGAGGGTCCCTTCTTTCCATGGGTACAAGAATTTTAAAAATCGGCCCTGGGGAACCCGAGATATCTGACTTCAAAGCAGTGGTCCCCATCCAAGCCTGTTAATTGCTCTTCCCAGTCAGATATTTCAGGTTCTGTCTGACTTAGAGTTTTTCTGAGGGTACATTCCAAAATTCCTTTGATGGACACTAGTAGCTTGTCTCTACTGAGCCCAGAACCTGAGATATCAGTCTTCCAGCAGCTGGTTACTGCTCCAGCTCCACACACCTGGTATGTAGTTTTATATACTCGTTGGCGGATGGCTCTGCCTCCTGAACTCTGATCTCCTAGTCCACAGTACCATTTGGTAGGTGGGATTCTCTAGTTTTTAATTCCATTAAGTTCCGGGAACTGGAGATATCTGCAGTCAAGGAAGCTGTCCTCCCACCAGAGAATTATGAATTATAGGCCCACTCCACTATACACCCCTCCTCTGCATATTAAACATCCTCTACCACCCAGGAAGTTATGTATCAGAGCCCCTTCATTCAGCCCAATGCCCTCTTCTCCCACCCTATCTCCCACCATATATGCAGTAAAGGGGTAATTAATTAGTGGAAATTACTGATCCAGGCCCTAAATGCTGAGCGGTTGATATAATACCTCCTACCACCCGCGGGACATCAAAGCTTCCCCCACCCCTACCACTGGAGGATCGGTAGGGGCCCCAATACATTGCTATGCCCAGGGGTCTACACTGCTGTTATGTATGTATCAGTGGCGTAACTAGATACATGTGGGCCCCATAGCAAATGTTTGTAAGGGCCCCAATTCATCACCTAATACTAAAAAATTTATATAGCGCAAGATACTTTGACAGGCAAAGTAGGCCCCTCTCAGCTCTGGGCCCCATAGCAGCTGCACCCCCTGCACCTATGGTAGTTACGCCCTTGGTATGTATATATATATATATACTAGGTGATTCATCGCGCCCTACGGGCGCTCTTCACACCGGCGTAAGGGGCTACGCCCCTTAATTTGTGAACATTTGTATTGTGAGAAATATGGTTAGAATTGTATGAAAGATGCCCTGTATTGCAGCTTCTGGCAGTGGGTGAGGGTCCAGCGTGGCAGCACAGGAGTACCGGACGGTGGCCCTGAGTCAGTGTCTCCTCCTACTGGGTGGGAGTTAGGGTGCATGAGAGCAGGAGGCTGGGATATGAGGCATGATAGGGGTATGTGGGCAACACAGCGTCAGCGATTACCCAGTGGTGGAAGTTACGGTTCAGGAGAGCAGGAAGCTGGGTAGTGATAGGGGTGTGTGGGCATACGGGGGACTAAAGAGGGTGGTGGACACTGTGCAGCTTCTGCCAGGGGGTGAGGGTCCAGCGTGGCAGCACAGAAATACAGGAATCAGTGTCTCCTCCGACTGGGTGGGAGTTAGGGTGCATGAGAGCAGGAGGCTGGGCGGTAAAGCATGATAGGGGAATGTGGGCAACACAGGGTGAGCGGGTCTCCACTGGCGGAAGTTACGGGGCAGGAGAACAGGAGGCAGGGCAGTGTCCTCCCACATTGATGGCAAAAGTATTCAACATCGGCCATAAACCATCGATTATTTGAAAATCATTGATGGTCGATGGGCATCCCTAGAACTGGAGGAGGGTGGGGGACAGTATGCAGCTCCCGGCAGTGGGTGAGCGTCTCCTCCCACTGGGAGGGAGTGAGCGTGCATGAGAGCAGGAGGCTGTATAATAGTGGTATGTGGGCAAGACATTGATAAAAGTTGTGGCGCTGGTGCAGAGGGCAGTGGGGAAACCTGCAGTGCGGCAGCCAGGGCCGGATTTCCCACCTAGGGGCGGTACCTGCTTGTGGTGGTACAGGATCCCCCATTGTCACGGGGGTACGTGAAATGCGGGAGCGGGGGCCGCGGTGGTCCGCTGGGGGGTGGAATTGCCGGAAGGGGGTCTGGGGGGTCTGCAAATTGCGGGAGGGGGGGTGGTGTGTGGGGATCCGCGGTTAGCGGGAGGGGGCGGGGGTCCGCAAATCGTGGGCAGGGGCGCGGGGGGGCTTGAATCGTGGGAAGGGGGGTCCGCAAATTGCGGGAGGGGGGTTGTCGGGGTTAGTGAATTGCGGGAGGGGGGGTTGCGGAGGTCCGTGAATTGCGGGAGGGGCGCGTGGGGTGCCGTTAGTCAAGGGGGGGTGGTGCGGGGGTCCGTGAATCACGGGAGGGGTCATGAATCGCAGGAGGGGGGGGTCGTGGGGGGGCTGCGAATCGCAGGAGGGGGGGTGTGGGGGGTTGCCGTGAATTGCATGAGGGGGGCGTGAATCAAGGGAGGGTGGGCGCAGGGGGGTGGTGCGGGGGTCCGTGAATCGCGGGAGGGGGCATGAATCGCGGGAGGGGGGGTCGTGGGGGGCTCCGAATCGCAGGAAGGGGGGTATGGGGTGTGCCGTGAATTGCGTGAGGGGGGGCATGAATCGCGGGAGGGGTCCCCGAATGTGTGAATTATGGGGCGGTGGCAAATCGCGAGAGGTGGCGAGGGAGCCCGCAAATCGCGGGAGGGGGGCGCTACGGGGGGTTTCGTGAATCGCGGGAGGGGGGGTCGTGGGGGGTTGCGAATCGCAGGAAGGGGGGTGTGGGGGGTGCCGTGAATTGCGTGAGGGGGGCATGAATCGCGGTAGGTGGGGTCCCCGAATGTGTGAATTAGGGGAGGGCATGCAAATCGCGGGAGGGGGGCGCTACGGGGGGTTCCGTGAATCGCGGGAGGGGGCGGCGCGAATTGCGGGAGGGGGGTCGCAAATCACAGTAGCGGGGGGGGGGGTGCCGTGAATCGCGGGAGGGGTCGCTGGGGTCCCGCGATTTGCGGGAGGGTCGCGGGGGTCCCGCGTTTCGCGGGAGGGGGTGGTCGCGGAGGTCCAGCGAATCGCGGGAGGGGGTGGTCGGATCTGGGACGGATATTAGACAGCACTTACATCGACAGCCATTACATCGACACCATTAGTTCGACAGCTCAATAGGTCGACATGGTTTAAGGTCGACATACCATTAGGTCGACATACCATTAGGTCGACATGTCATTATGTCGACAGCTCATTCGGTCGACAGCTCATTAGGTCGACAGTTCATGAGGTCGACATGTTTTGAGGTCGACACTGCCATTAGGTCGACAGAGTCTATGTCGACAGTCAAAAGGTCGACATGGGTTTTTTCACTGTTTTTTTGGCCGGAATGTCGACACAGTCGACATGGACACAGTTTGAAGTGTACCGCAGCCGCTCGCTATGCTTCGGGCACGGTGCCTCGCTGCGCTCGGCACACTATTTTATTCTCCCACCACGCCCTAGTGGATAGTAGGGCATGAAATAACGCCTGTCGGCACATGTCGGCTCAATAAACAGTGAAAAAAACCATGTCGACCTTTTGACTGTCGACATAGACACTGTCGACCTAATGGCAGTGTCGACCTAAAAACATGTCGACCTAATGAGCTGTCGACCTAATGAGCTGTCGACCTAATGAGCTGTCGACATAATGACATGTCGACCTAATGGTATGTCGACCTAAAACCATGTCGACCTATTGAGCTGTCGAACTAATGGTGTCGATGTAATGGCTGTCGACAATAGTCCGGATACCGGGGTGGTCGCGGGGGTCCCGCGAATCGCGGGAGGGGGGTCGCGGGGGTCCCGCGAATCGCGGGAGGGGGGGTTCGCGGGGGTCCCGCGAATCACGGGAGGGGGGGTCGCGGGGGTCCCGCAACTCGTGGGAGGGTGGAAAGCGGGGGTCCCGCGAATCGCGGGAGGGGGGGTGCGGGGTCCCGCGAATGGCGGGAGGGGGGTCACGGGGGTCCCGCAAATCGCGGGAGGGGGGGTCGCGGGGGTCCCGCGAATCGCGGGAGGGGGGGTCGCGGGGGTCCCGCGAATCGCGGGAGGGGGGGTCGCGGGGGTCCCGCGAATCGCGGGAGGGGGGTCCCGCGATTCGCGGGAGGGGGGGCGCGGGGGTCCCGCGATTCGCGGGGGGTCCCGCGAATCGTGGGAGGGGGGGTCGCGGGGGGGTCCCGCAAATCGCGGGAGGGGGGGGTCGCGGGGGTCCCCGCGAATCGCGGGAGGGTGGTCGCGGGGGTCCTGGCAGAGGGTAGGGATGTGCAGGAGTAATGGTGAATGGTGGCTGTGGAGTAATGGTGGATGGTGGGCGTGTACTGTAGCCCTGGCTGGGCGGGGGGAGGTGATGTCAAGGGGGTGGAACGTCAGACACATGAAAGTGAAACTGTCATACACAGGAACGTTCTCCACAGGGGTTGAGTGACAGATCTGGCTAAATATATAAGAGATATAATATATATATATATAATTTATATACATTGTGTCTATCTATAATACTTTAACTGACATGGCATATACTGGGACACCTAAGTGCCCATCTCTGTGCTTTGCTCCACCCATCTGGAAACCCCCTTCTGAAAATCCTGCGTTTGCCCCTGGGGAGGGGGACCTGAATTTTGGGAGCCTCCCGGGCATTCTGGGAGTATAGACATGTATGTCCTGTCCCTCTTTTTGTTTCAATTTGCTCTTTTTTCCTATATCTCTTTGTGCTTAGATATCAGTACACACTATTTCAGTTGTTGTTGTGCTGGGCACGCACTGGCTGCGGTGCCCATTGTGCTGGGATTGTTCTTTTAAACATTAGAGAGAGCTATTTTAAATATTGTATTTTTGTTTGGGGCAGTTGGGATAGAATTGTGGAGGTCACTGTGTTTTTGCATAACTTAGCATACTGTAGGTGCCCTATGCATGTTCGGTTAGACGTGCATGCATGCACATCAATGTGAAATTTCTATTTAGATTATTATTAGTAATGCTTTTTTCCCTCACTTTTACTACTATACATTTTGGGACATTTCTGTAAATCGCCTGTGTACATAGTTTCTGTACTCATCATGAGGTGGTGTGATACGTAAGTATGAGAAATATCATAATTGTTTGGAGACTGCACATGTGTGTTATACTGGAACTCTCTGGAAGTAACATCACTGACACCAGAGACAGTTTTCTGATCATACCCTTAACCCTTTGAATGCCGCATGAATTTGTTAAATTAGGTGTAAAAATTGGCAAGCAAACATTGTTATTCATCAGGGGTGTAACTGTAACTAGGGGTGGATACAAAAATGTAGTCAAGTATGGACTATTTTCTGTGTGTTCCATAGTCAGCGACTACAAATTCGTAGCAAAGCTGGATAGGCCCAGGCGTCTTAGGTGACACGTTCATTTTGAGATAGTTTAGGATTGCTAAGAGGTTCATGTTACATAGTAACATAGTAACATAGGCATGCCAATGTGATAGTGCTTCTTTTCAAGGCATTGGTGAGACCACACTTGGAATATTGTGTTCAGTTCTGGGCACCGCACCTTAAAAAGGACATAAATGAATTCAAACAGGTACAGAGAAGGGCGACTAAGCTAGTAAAAGGTCTCGAATCACTAGAATATGCTAACCAGGCTGAATATATTTTCACCTGAGAAACAGAGGTTGAGAGGTGATATGATTAGTATGTTCAAATACAGGATTGGGAATCATGTGGAACTGGGTGATGATTTGTTCACTAACAGGCCTATATTTAGGACACGCGGGCATGTACTGAGGCTCGAGGAAAAGAAATTCCATACTGAATTAAGAAGAGGATTCTTCACCATTACAGCAGTAACATTCTGGAACTCATTGCCGGTGTGGGTGGTTACAGCAACTACTATTAATGAAATTTTTTTATTTCAATTTATATAACAAATGTGAGCGACACTGGCATTTTTAGCAGATATTTTTAACATTTCTCACAGAGATGTTGGCACTCAAAGGGCTAATATCTCTTACATCAGATAGTAGTGGCATCCCCAGTTACATGTGTCTGATAATGCCAGTCTTTTCAAAAAGACCTGTGTAGACTACTGAATAACCACTGAAATTTGTAACATGGACTGGATTCAGATAGTGGGCATGGGGCTTTAAGTGAGTCTTTGGAACAGAACCCCTATCATTACAAAGGGTTGTCAAAAAGGGAAACACCCATTTCATTTAAAAGTACCTATTATTAAAATACTAGAATGAGGTCAGATATAAACGTTCATATGGTATTTTCAGCTTAGTTATTAGCTTTAATTAAAATGTCAAGAAATACATTTCACATGATTTTTTCAAGAATATATTGCAAATTTCTATATTTAGTTGCCTAGTGTGCCACAAAGTTTACTTTGGTTATATAAGAATGGATTATGAGGTGTGATTGTGAACAGGAGCCTTAAAACCACAAGAAAAACTAACAATTGCCCGGTACTTTCATCATATACTTTCCACTCAACAAAACATACACTTTGGTTTCCCTTAAATAACTTGATGCTAATCCATCTATTTGCTCAGTGAAAGTTACTACTCCGCTAACACTTTGACTTGTTGACTTTATAGAGCGCGGTTTAAGCCCTGAAAACAAAACACAGAAGACTAGTCTCATTATATGGGGAATAGTGTACGACTTGTCCTGGACGTCCTGTTCACCACTGTTCCTCAGTCCGCAGTATTTTTGGCATCAATTTCAAATTGCTTTTCTTGAAAAATATGGAATGAAGTCAGGTTAAACTTGATTTATGTCCATACAGTCACTTGTAAAAATGTTTAACCAAATACAAAGTTTTCAGTATATAATTAATTTTCAAAATTTTGGACGAAGTGTAAATTACATACTGAACTAGAAATTAGTTAACAAAGAAAGCTGCACTTGTAGTATGTGCAAATATGAACTAAAACATTCATGAGCAGCACGGGCGGTGCAATGATTAGCATTATTGCCTCACAGCGCTGTGGTAATGGTTTCGACTCCCACCATGGCTCTAACTGTGCAGAGTTTTTATATTCTCCATGTGCTTGCGTGGGTTTCCTCCAGGTACGCCGGTTTCCTCCCACAATCCAAAAATATACCTGTAGGTTAATTGGCTTCCAACAAAAAATTAACCCAAGAGTTAATGTGTGTGTGTGTACATGTGGTAGGGAATATAGACTGTAAGCTCCACTGGGGCAGGGACTGATGTGAGTGTTCAAATATTCTCTGTAAAGTGCTGCAGAATTTGTATGTGCTATATAAGAAACTGTTTATTAATAAATAAACATGAAGAAATCTCGGTTCCAGTTTTTAATTCTAATGTTTCCTTTTTTCTTTACATTTTGGAGAATAGTACGTAATTTGTCTATCATTTCTTTAAAGCACCATTTGATTGATGTATGAAGTAGTCAACAGAGTGGAGTAACAGGCCAGTGGAGAAGTCGCACACAACAACAAATTTGCTTCTGCCATTTTTCAAATCAGCTTCTGTCATGTTGCTTGTAAAATGGCAGTTAGAAGCAGTTTGGTTAGATTTCTCTCCAAATGTGAAGCAGGGACAAGGCAACATATTTTTACTTCTTCTGTTTGACTAAACTGTGACATAATAACCCAACACAATACTTCCATCCCATCAGCAACTTGAATAGACAACAGACAGGTGAAACCATTAGTATGGGGAAAATAGGTGTGAGTGCAAGAAGACCTGTGCTCCTCTAAACGTGGTCCTGGCATTCATGGACTGGCATCAGATTCCACCCATACTCTGTTGAGTTTCAGCAAATCTAATTTAAAAATAAACATATTGCCTAAATGATACAATGGCAATTTGTGGGCTGAGTTAGTATGTGTTAAAATGTCAGTCAGGCCTGGAAACATGGGGGTACTAGGATTACACTCAAGGTCCAGCCCAACCTGTACATGAGTGCTGTCACCTGCCCTGCCTGCCTGTGCTGCTGCAGTCAATACCACAGGGCACAGAGAGTTTTAAAGCAATAGTCCTACCAGAACATAAAAGTTGATTTTTTTTTGTTAGGGAGAGAAGCTGCAGAAGATAAGCAATGTAAGAGTTTGGGGTTGAGCCTAGTTCTCCTACTGCCATCTGTGGTTCTGTAAAGTGGCTTTGCCGAACAAGAGTTAGAGAAATATTGGTGTTGTTCTCAAGCCACAAAAGACACGGGGAGATGGGGTGTACTGGCATCAGCAGACTACCGGTAGGAGGGTGATTCTGCGGAGAATGGGAAAAGGCTGGAAATATAGAGACAGAGAGGAGGATAAAGCTGTTGACAGAGGGGGGCAAGGCTGGTGAGACATGGGTATGGTTCTGAGACATGGGGAAGAGGGGTGAGAGACTGATGGGCAAATTCATCTGTAAATTCCAGATAGCCTTAAAAGCATGACCAGGTCTTTTGTAAGTAACCAGTATCTAATGCATATAGGTCAGGCCCAGTGGCGTAACTATAAATGATGCTCCCCCAAGCCAAAATATTTTTAGGCGCCCCCCCCCCATAATGCCCCATACACATTACCTCTCTGGGCGGTATTCAATGTGAATACCTGCGAGGTGCAGCGAATCCTTTTTTGGATTCGCTGCACATTCGCCACATTCCGGAGCCGGCGGGCTCCGGTATTCAACGAGTCAGGGGCAGCGAGCCCCTGACTGGCGAATATGAGCTCCTGCGGCGATTGCCGCAGGGAGCCTCAGGACGGTGCCAGGCAGAGAGATGGTAGTCTCTCTGCCTAGCCCAGACCTTTGTGGGGGGTTAGGTGTGCTCCCCGGGTGCCAGGCAGCACAGGCTGCCCCCCCGGGGGTGCCAGCAGGCGAGCGTATATTCACTACACAGGATCGTAATGATCGTGCAGTGAATATATGAATATGTAATGAGCGGCTCCGCTCTGACGCCACCTGCTGGCTGCTGTGTAAAAAAAAATAATAAAAAAAAATATTATTTTTAAAATTAAATATATATTCATGTGCTTACAGCACATGAATAAAAATAGCATGCCCCTCCTCAGAATAAAATTCCTGATTTTTTGACACCAAATGTAAAAAACAAAACACTTTATTTTAAAAGTTCACATTCCACTTCACCATAAAAAGATAGCGATTGCTACTCGGTGAATCATGGCGAAAAAAACCTTCAAATGTATTCGCCATGTGGTCATTGAATAGGGTGATTCACCGTTTTTGACAGAAATTCGCCAAACAGCACAAATTCGCCATAAAAACCTGGCGAATCAGGCTCATTGAATACCGCCCTCTGTCTCTCCCCATGTCCCTTTCCCCCACATGCCTCTCTGTGTGTCCCCTGGTCCATTTCCACTATATGCACATGTGTCCTTCCTGTTCCGTTCTCACCACATGCCTCTCTTTGTCCCTCCTGGTCCCTTCCCACCACAGGCCTCTCTTTGTCCCCCCTGGTCCCTTCCCAACACCTGCTTCGCTGTGTCCCACCTGGTACCTTCTCACTACATGCCTCGCTGTCCCCCCCCCCATTGTACCTTCCCACCACATGCCTATATGTGCCCCCTTGGTCCACACTGACCACCCTGGTGGGACTTAATTTAAATGAATGGCTGCAGAAAAAGGTGAATTACCAACCTGCTTCTAATTACTGTTGTCTGTCTGCCACATATGTGGCTGGGAGCGCTGTGATTGGCGGAGAAGCATCCCTGGGGAGGCATAGCAGGGAGAGCGCAGCGAGCTTACTGGCAGAACCCATCCCCTGTAGAACACTCTCCCCTCCGCCCAGCACCGTGGCCACCTGGACATCCTCTCCCCCGGGACTGGCTGCTAGCGCACTGCACACTGCCCCCAGCAGACTGTTTGACCCCCACCTCCTCACCTATGTGCAGCAGTGGGGATGATCTGGGCGGCGGCAGATAGCTTGTACTCTAGCGCTATGTGCCGGCAGGGCAGGAAGCGCTACTGAATTTGAAAAGACTGGCCGGGCCGGAAGCTGATTGGCTGAGAGAATTCTCAGTCTTTTCAATGTCAGCAGCGCTTCCCGCCCTGCCGGCACATAGCGCTACAACTTCCAGCGGGGCCCAGAAGAAAAAGACTGCCCGCTGTCAGTGTAGCATACTGGGTCTGGGTGGGATACTGTTTTCTCTCATACTTGCCTACTTTTGAAAACTAGTTTCAGGGAGATTCCAGATGCTAGTAAAATGCGCTGCCCCATTGAGAGGGGGATATCGTGGTCCGCTCCAAAGGTTGTGTCTAGCTCCACCCATGTACATACACTCAGTGGTGTGTTCTGCAATGGCAGGTGAAAACTATAGCATACCTCAACCTGCCGCACCGAAGGCGCGTCCGACCCCAGGAAGGGCGGAGCTACATGCCAGGTGGGTATGGCCATGGGGAGAGGCCTAGCACTGCGACCCCCGTTTCCGTCATTCCTAGCAGGTGAGCACCCACGGCTATCTGCCTGCACTACCTCTGTTCCTGCACTGAAGAGATGCCGCACCCAGTACACACACCCATCCCATATTACACCCCGTACACAAAGTACCATATCACATTATATACAGCCGCACCTCTCCCATATTACGCATAGCACCATATTTTAATGGACCTAATTCAGACCTGCTTGCATGGCTGCAAATTTGCATAGCGGATGATTATCATTGAACTGCATATGTGTAGGGTATGCAGTATACATGCACGAGGCCATGCTGCAATAAAATCCTGCCATTATTTTTGTTGGCTGCCGTTCGAAAGGTAATTGTCATTGAGTGGGCATGTGGGGGTGGACAACGAACGCTTTTGGGAGTCCAATAAAAACACTGGTTGTCCCTGATATTTGTAAATATCCGGGCGGGTGCAAACGGATGTGCAGCCTTACAAATCCAGTCACACAGGGGGCACATTGATTTGCAAGGCGGGATTTCACTGGTGCGCGGCGGAGACTATACTGATCAACAGGTCTGAATCTGGCCCAATGAATGCAGCCTTCCCCATATCACATTATACACAGCCCCCCTATGTTACATTATACACAGCCCCCCTATATTACATTATACACAGCCCCCCTATGTTACATTATACACATCCCCCCTATATACATTATACACAGCCCACCCCATATTATATTATACACAGCCCCCCTATATTTTTTTTTTTTTTTTAATTCAATATTCTTTATTTATTTGCTATTTTCCATATAAACAAATTTGACATAATTTACATACATACATGACATAACTTTACATTGACATGACATACAGTACATACCTAACATACAACACCTTAAACATACTCGTGTTACCAAGTCTCATTATTGTGCCATTATTTCCTTTCCTAACTCAGCTGTCAAGTCTCAATCATTGTTTCTATTATTTATCGCATAGTCTTTTTTTTTTTTTTTTTTTAAGCTATAATTGGTTCTTCATTGTCTGTACTTGCTAAATACAGGTTCCGCCATCTATCCCACTTGTCATGAAATTTCTTACACGTATTTCTAGAGTAAAACATATATTTTTCATGTTTCATCACCTCATTGACCAGGGTTCTCCACCTTGCAAGCGTTGGGGCTTTAGATGAAAACCACACACGGGCTATTGTTACTTTCGCCAGTGTGATTAGGCCTATAACATACGGGTAGAGCATTGGTGAATTATCTCCCCCTATTTCTACACCCAGTAAACAGGCTCTAGGATTCAGTTGAGTGATCGCAGGGTTTGTCAATTTAAGATCATCCCATACTTGCTCCCAGAAATGGTACACTTTGGGGCATTCCCACACCATATGTTTAAACCCTGCTTCTGGTGCCATACATCTTGGGCACCTATCATCATCTCTTAGCCCTGCCCTGTACATTCCCAACGGAGTGTAGTAAATCCTATGCAATATGTAAAAGTGGATTTGCTGGTATCTAATAGATGCTGTCGCGTGTTTGATGGCTCCCATTGTATCTTCCCACTCCTCTGTTGTCAATGGGCCCACATCTGATTCCCACTTTATTTTTAGTCGTTCGATTGCTGGCAAGTGCTGACTGTTATTCAGAATCTTATATAGTCTGGACACCCGGCCTGTATTACTTAGCCTCTGGAGCATTGACTTAATCGGTGAGGGAAGTATTTCAATAGTATGCCCACCAAATTGACTTTGAATTGCGTGTCGCAATTGTAGATACCTGAAAAAATGCTCATTTGATAAGCCATACTCATTTTTCAGCTGTTGAAAGGTCTTAAACCCTCCATCAATATATAGCTGCCCAAGGGCAACAATCCCTTTTTGAGACCAAATATTGTCTAGAGACAACTTCTCCAGTTCTGGATATTTTTTGTTGAACCATAACGGGGATTCAATCTCCAACCCTGACCAGTTCATGGATGACTGAAACTGTCTCCATATCAATATTGCTTGCTTAAGGATGGGAGGTAATTTAAATGTAGAAATACCGGACAACAGAAATAACGTTGGGGAGTCCCATCGTCCCAGCTGCTCACTAAGATAAGCCCTTAGCAGAGGATCATTTGTATTGCTGACCCATCCAGCCAAATGTGATACCTGAGATGCTAGGTAGTAGTTTCTTAAGTTTGGCAAAGCCAAACCTCCTTGCTCTTTAGAATTATATAATGTCCTTATTGCTATACGCGGAGATTTTTCTTTCCATAGAAAAGATGTTATTAATTTCTCTATCACTAGAAATACCGTTTTAGGGATATATATTGGTGCGTTTTGCCAGATGTATAGATACTTTGGCTGGATTACCATTTTAAATATATTTAGGCGCCCGGTAAGTGTTATTGGTAATTTTTTCCACGTGTGCATACGCTCCTTAAATCCCTCTGTCACGGGATGTACATTAAGTTCCACATAGCGTTGTGGGCAGGGGGTTATCCATATACCTAGGTATTTAATCTGCGAGGTCCACTTTAGCGGATGTGTATATTGATGGTTTTCTGGAATATGTCCTGATATTGGTAATATACTAGATTTATCCCAATTTATTCGCAACCCTGAAAAATCGCCAAATCTATCTACTACTTTGAGCATTTGTTTTAGCGAATCCTCAGCATCTTGTAGGAACAGCAGCATATCATCTGCATATAGAGCTATGGTGTCCTCCTGCTTTCCTATTTTAATACCTCTTATTCCTGGATCTAAACGTATTAAACATGCCAGAGGTTCAACTACCAGTGAGAAAAGAGCCGGAGAGAGTGGGCACCCTTGTCGAGTGCCCCTCTTCAAATTAAACAAATTTGAAATGTGCCCATTTACCGAAACCCTTGCTACCGGTGTTGCATATAACATCTGTATCCACTTAATAAAATGGGGTCCAAATGCCAGTTTCTGGAGAACTGCCCACATATAGTTCCACTGCACTGTATCGAAGGCCTTGGCCGCGTCCAAAGACACGACCACTGCCCCCGATGTCCGGCCCTGTTCCCTCTGGAGATGATAGTACAGGCGTCTCAAATTATGGGTTGTTGTTTTCCCTGGCATAAACCCTGATTGATCTGGGTGTATTACTGTCTCTATGACTTGATTAAGTCGTGTGGCTAGCATTCTGGCCAGGATTTTAACATCTACATTTAGTAAAGAGATGGGCCTATATGACTCCGGAAGTTCAGGATCCTTATCTTTTTTTGGTATCAGAATGATAAGTGCCTCTGTCATAGTGGCTGGTAATGAACCCCGCATTGGTAGTGTGTTAAACAATTCCGTAAGATATGGAACAAAAAAATCACAGAATTTTTTATAGACTTCTGATGGAATTCCGTCTCTACCGGGGGCCTTGGAGGCCGGGAGTGAAGAAATAGCCACCCTCACCTCCTCTGTTGTAAATGGTGCCTCGAGCATCTGAGAATCTACTTCTAAGAGGGGTTGCATGGAGACTTGACTTAAATATTCCTCCAGCTGTTTTGTGTCCATTGTACTTCCGGAGTCATACAGTGCTGCATAGTATTTCTGAAATACTTCCACCATCTCTTTTGCTGTATAGCATACTTCACCCTGTTGATTCCTAATGCTAGATATTATGTTATTACTATTTTCCTTCTTGGCCAGAAATGCTAATTGACTGCCCCCTATATCTGATTGGTAGTAGTGCCTATGCTTGGAAAATTGGAGCTGTCTATTAGACTTGTTGTATAAATATTCTAGCCATTCACGTTTGGCATCTAGTAATTGTGTTCTGGCGCTGATTGTACCTACATTTATATATTCTTCTTCCGTCTGTTGGTATTTACTTTCTAATTGGTTTTCCTCCTCTTTACTCTTTCTTTTAATCTCTGTAATCTTTTTTATAAATGTTCCGCGCATTACTGCTTTTAATGCATCGTGTTTAATATTTGTGTCGTGATATAACCTATTATCCTCCACATACCCTTCCCATTCGGATACCAGTTCCGCATCTGTTCCCATTAATTCTAGCCAAAAAGGATTTAGCTTCCAGGCCACCTCACCGTGATCGAAATTTAGATTTATTTTTAGTAGAATAGGAGAGTGGTCTGAAATTCCCTGTGGCAGGTATTCTATCTCAGTGACCACTGGGGCCAAAATAGGAGATATCAGAGCCAAATCTATTCTTGAAAAGGTTTTATGTGTGGGTGAGTAACATGAGAATTTTAATACCCCTGGGTTCCTTATCCGCCATATATCCATCAGACCCATTTCTGCGACTAATTTTGAAAAAGCCGTTGGAAGAGTTCTGTCCGCTGTGGACATACTTGCGCCGGTCTCTTTCCATCTATCACTTGTTTTACACATAACATTATTGAAATCACCCATGCATATCACTGGGATTTCAGGGTGTTCTGATGTAAATTTCAATAGGTCACATAGCACCTCATTGTTATATGGCGGTGGAATGTATACAGCCAGGATATATATAGGTCTGTAGTTTATAATGGCTTTAAGGAACACGTATCTACCCCTGGGGTCTATCATACTCTTATCCACCCGGCAGTTTACTGACTTCTTTACCATGACTGCCACCCCTCTAGCGTTTTGAGTAAAGGCCGAGTGGTACATAGAGCCTATCCAGGGCTTTTTTAGTGCCTTAACCTTCTCTCCTTGCAGGTGCGTTTCTGATAGGCAAATAATATCTGCCGCATGTTTACGTATTTGGGACATAACCAGAGATCTTTTAATCTTATTGTTAAGGCCCCTAACATTCCAGCTCATGAAGCTCAATCCCAACTGTCGTCTAGCCATAATACACACTTTCTTATTGTGGCCACAATTTCCAGACGCATAGCTATGTATGCAGAGCCTTCAGCAATTATACCATCAATACGACAATTTACATTTTCTTTAAAAATTCTCTGCGATTTTTTCTTACACCGGTTAACAAAACAGACAATTGTTTCAGATTCCTTGACAGCTTTGAGTATGTACCATGCGACTTGATACACGAATTCCCACATAACTCCTAAAAATATACACCCCCCGATACCCACCCTAACCCACCCTGTATAGCCTCGCCCCAGAGGAATACCTAACTCCCTACCAACTTACTACACTTATTATCCCGTTTGGGGGCTCTGGGATCGAACTCCCACCTCTATCATTAGCATACTAGTACTCCCTCCTCTATTTTTCAGTTTTTCCCTTCCCTGGTGGCGGGAAGAAAAAAAAAAAAAAAAAAAAAAAAATACAGCATTAATAATAATTAAATATCATATCTCAGTACATTTTGATCTTCTTAAGCCATATATATACAATTAGATATTTTTACGTTTGAACTCTAGAACTTTTGTTGGCATTGTATCTAAACGGATATCAGTGTCCTTTGTTTTGTCCTAGTCGGTCCACATTTAGCATATATAATATAACACTCAAAATATGAGAAAAAAAAAAAAAAAACACACACACCATGATTGACCTTCTCAGGCACTGTATCTGATTGGATCCTAGGTATTAGATCACCCAGATCTCTTTTATATCATTTTAGCGAAGCAGTTGTTAGTATCACATTGTGTATAGGGCTACGCATTTCATTCTTAGCATATATTACCTAACACTCAAATATGAATTTAAAGGATAATGAAAAGGACAAAGAAGAAAACTAAAGCAAACTACAATTGGCCTTTATGGGCTATATGGCCTTAATATAAAATCCCCCCTGTCTCTCTTAATCAATTGGCTGTGCAAACATTAATATCATTTGCTGCGAGTATCTTTTCATTTTAGTGTTTACTTATCCTGCGGAATCGCTTGCTGACCTGCATATTATAGCACTCAAGATATGAATATAAAGAATAGTGAGAAAGACAGAGAAGAAACAAAGCACACTACGATTGACCTTCTCAGGCCCTTTATCTGATTGGTTCCAGGATACTAGATCCCACCAATCTCTCTTAAATACTGTGACTAAACATACATTTGTGTCCCACAGCGTGTAACAATATTAATTTAACCTTGGCGTTTTCCTACGCCTTCCACCTTTAACATATATATATATTGTATAACACTTAGATGTGAATATAGAGGATAGTGAAAAAGACAGAGAAGAAGATAAAGCAAACTACGATTGGCCTTTTTGGGCCATCTATCTGGTTGGATCCTTAATATTAGGTCCCCCCAGTCTCTCATAGTCAATTATCTAAACATTAGTGTCTTATAGTGTAGAGTAAAATTTTTTTTTTTTTTTTTTTTTATCCTACACATTCCATTGTTAGCACACACACAGTATAACACTCAAATATGAATATAAAGGATAGTGAGAAAGTCAGAGAGGAAGAATAAAGCACACTACGATTGGCCTTCTCGGGCCCTATATCTAATTAGATCCTAGTTAAAGGACGTGATTTCACATTAACTACGTGATTACGTGATTGTGCAAGTATTATTTGTATCACTCATTGTGTAAACCATCTTATTTCCCTTCTGCCTACATATTCCATGATTTAATTCCTTAGGACTTACTAGAGAATATTTGGAGCAGTGTTTTTTTGCCCCTATTACAAAGATTAAAGAGAAAAGAATAGAAAAAGGGGTAATAAAAAAAAAAAAAAAAAAAACAGCAACTTATACTTTACAAGATTGTGCATAGCGTTACTTCTACCCTTATGGTCATACTATCTGCCTTATTTTATAGAAAGTCGGGTCTCAACCCATTTCTCAGCCTCTGTAGCGCTGGAAAAAAAGTGCGTTGTATTCTCGTAAACAATCCTCAATTTTGCTGGAAATATCATCGAATATTGTATATTCTTATCCCGCAATTTACGCTTGACCTGCGCAAAGGTGGCTCTGTTCTTGCGCACTTCTATAGCAAAGTCAGGGTAGAAGGATATTGTATGATTATCATATAGCATCTCGCCTTTTACACGGGCCAAACGTAGCGCTGTGTCTCTGTCTTTGTAGTGCAAAAGGCGAACTATTAATGTTCTTGAGGGGGCACCTGGTTTAGGTGCTCCTCCTGGTATTCTGTGCGCCCGTTCCACCGAAAACTGTGGAGAGAACACTTCCTTAGAGAATGTCTGTATTAGCCATCCTTCAACAAATTTTCCTGGGTCCACTCCTTCAGCACGCTCCGGCAGGCCCACTATGCGAATGTTATTCCGCCTCATTCTACCCTCCATGTCTGAGAGCTTAGTCTGGATGGACGTTACTTGTATGGAGAGGTCTGCGACTTTGTTTTTTAACGGAATAGTGGTGTCTTCCAGCTGCGATATGCGAGTTTCTGTCTCCGTTACTCTCTCTCGCATTTTTTGTAAATCCTGCCTAAGCAGGGAGACATCCATTTGCACCTGTCCAATTTTTTCCATTACTTTTTGCTCAGAGCTAGATATTGCTAATAATATTTGTTGTGTGGATTGAGCAGACTCACTAATGGAGTTTTCCAGTTCAACATGTTGGGATGGTGAGTTAGGAACACTCTGTGCTGTAGTTCTAGTGGGCTGTGAGCTACGTGAGTATTTCTCTAATTTTGCAGCGGCAGCAGCTGCTGCAGCACTTGTTTTCCCCATTTTTCAGTTTTTGGAGGTGGGTAGTTTAAGAGTTTACAAATCTTTTTAACCACTCAAATGCACTCTCTCTGCAGGCAGTCCAAGTAAAGGGGGATAAAGAGTTAACAAAACCCCAAACAGGCAGTGTTCCACAGACCTTGATAGGCAGATGTTTTAAACCATATGTTTACAGTCTAATCGCCAGTATTAGATTCCAGGTCTAGAATTCTGGGACACAGTTCATCAGGCCACCGTTTAGGCTGTGCATTTAACAGGTAGTAAATAAAGGTGCTTTTTACTCACGGCCACCTCAGCATACAGCATGTATGACTGTCGGCTCACAGTTTACCCAGGAGGAAGGCAGGTCTTTCACGGTCCTCACAGTGTTTCCTCCGTGCTACCGCTGCCACTGCTCCGTGCCTTCCTGCTACCAGGGGGGAGAATAGCTCCCTGATGTAATGCACACGCCGCCCGCCTCACTAGCTCGAGGCGTACTGCTCTGTCTCCAAGCGGGACAATCCTCCACCGCTGCCACGCTTACCGCCCGCTTCCACAGGCTCGGCACCCCTCTCAGACCGGACTTCGGGAGTGCGCCCTCCTCACTCGTCCCCCGTCGGATCTCCGTGTGCCCCAGCGTCCTCCACGTTCTCGGCTCACCACCGCTGCATTGTCACGAGTAGCATCAAGGTAAGAAAGTAAGGGGTAGAAAGCGTCCGTTATCCCCGCATCTAAGCTGCCTTTGGGGAGGGATTCCACCAGGGAAATAACGGCTGAATTTCCAGGATTTTTGGAGAGAGCTGCAGCGTGCTGCTGCTACTCCATGCTACACCAAGCCACGCCACAGCCCCCCTATATTACATTATACACAGCCCCCCTATATTACATTATACACAGCCCCCCTATATTACATTATACACAGCCCTTCCCATATCACATTATACACAGCCCTCCCCATATTACACTATACACAGCCCTTCCCATATCACATTTTACACAGCCCTCCCCATATTACACTATACACAGCCCTTCCCATGTCACACTATACACAGCCCTCCCCATATTACACTATACACAGCCCTTCCCATATCACATTTTACACAGCCCTCCCCATATTACACTATACACAGCCCTTCCCATGTCACACTATACACAGCCCTCCCCATATTAAACTATACACAGATCCCTTATATTACATTATACACAGCCCATTCCACATTATAAACAGCCCCCACACACACTAAATCCCCATCATATTACAGACCCCACTCCCCCAGTACACACACAGCACCACAATAATAAAAGTGCCACATTACAGTAGATAAAACACAGCCCCTCACTCCCCCACTATACAGCACTCACCTGGCTTGCCCATTCCTTGGAGGTGCAGGGAGCTGGCACTGTGGTGAGTGTGTGAGGCCAGCATCAGCATGTTACAGGAGTGTGCAGGGAGAGCAGGAGTCAGGACTGTACCCTAATGCACGCACGGAGCCCATAAGAATGCCGGTCACAGGAGCAGGTAGAGCAGGGCTGGGGCCTGCTGCACGGAGCCCATGAGTGTGGTGGGCGGAGCCAGCATCAGGGAAGCCCTGACTGACAGCTCCCCTGCTCCTCAAGCTGCATGGACTTCCTCTAACAATGTACAGCGCGGCAGCAGTGGCCGGCTGTGTATATTCACGAGCAGCTGCAGGCCCCCTCCTGACAGTACTGCTCAGCTTCTTCACGGCTCCTCTGTCTGGCCTCTCCGTGCCCGAGCCGGCGCCCAGGCAGCCCCCGCTCCTCCAAGCAGTGGCGGGGGCTGCCTTACACAAGTTACGCCACTGGTCAGGCCTCATGAATATTAGTATAAATGAATGTATTTTAATATAGACAACACTTCAGTGAGGTCACTGCTCAAAAGTCATGGTAATATACTGTACTCAACAAATACACACAAATGATGCTTCCAATCTACATTGGCAAGATGTTACTTTACGTTCTGCCTCCTTATGTTGTAGAAAGGGGTCTCCTCATCTAATTATCGGAAACAAAGGGGTAAATGCAGTAAGGTCTAAATTTACCCCCAGAATCAGACCATTCTGAGTGAGCATGTTGGATCAAATACTACTGTACATATACATATTTTACACCAAGTTGTACATGAGGTACTTTGCAAGTGTACTTACTGCATACAGTTCATATCAATGCATACTTACTGTACAAATAATAATTTACCAATGGGACAAAATGCAGATGTAATTCGCCTGTATAACATATAAATTTTGTCATATAGCTTATTTTGACATGATATTGATTCTTGTTGTTATTGCAGTTCCATACTAATATTGCCAAAAGCCTGTATGCCACATACACTATAGCCACTCATTACCATCTGCTTTTGGGATGCAAGAATTATACAGTAATTCAAGTCTGGAATCACCCGGAAATACTCCCATTTTCACTATTTAAGGATAAGATATTTTTCATATTTTAAATGGTTCGGATTGAGGCATCTGTAGCAAAAGAATCCAAAGTAGAATCCAAAGTAGCGCATTTTTTTGAGTTTTGGAAAAGTTATGTTATAATTCTTCCGACTCAAACTAAGGATTTGCTTATTAAATTTCTCTCAACTACCTCATGGTAACTATCGAGAATGGTGGCCAATGACCTAGTTAAGATGGTTGCTTTTGGGTTCTCACACAGTTTGCCACACAAAAATACAAAAATATAAGAAAATGTATGTAATTATGCCTAAACTTTACATAGTTATCATGTAACATGCACCAAGTGTACTTTTACATGTACCTGTATTTTCATTATTTCTGAACAAAGGTCATTTGCATTATCTTTGTTATTTGCTACAGTCTTTAATAAAAAATATACAGCAAGTCCCTAAAATTACACATATCCTGTACTGGACAAAATAGTATTTATAAGCATGGGGCTAGGAAATACTGTTATATCCTAGTATAATCGTTAGCTGATCATTCTAACATATATTGACTTTCAGTATGGTGATTGTACATTTGGTTTCAGGAGTAAGTACATTTATTATTATTATTACTATTATTATTATTTTTATTATTATTTTTTTATTTATAGGGCGCCACAAGTGTTTTGCAGCACCGTACAATGCAACAGTACAGGGGGACAAAACTTAGCATTACATTGAATAAATAGCAACAATAGAGTACAGCTAAAAAGTGCCACGGTTCAGTACACATTACAGCGTACTGAGGGCTTGATCAATGTACTACTAGAGGCTTGTGGCCAATGATGGAGATGAGTATGCGGACATAGATGGTTACTGAGTGTTTGAGAATGGGAGAGCTGTGAGTGAAATGTGAAGAGTAGAGGGCTTTGACAACATGAGGGAAGAGGGCCCTGCTCTGAGGAGCTTACAATCTAGTAGGAAGGGGAGACAGACTGATTACATGAGGTGCAAGCAAGTGGGACGGGTCTTGATAGCAGGATGTAAGCAGGCATGGGCTCGGAGAAGCAGCCTCAGGACTAGTTTATGCAGCGGAAGGGTATGCTTTGATGAATAGGTGAGTTTTCAGTGCCCGTTTGAAGCTTTGCAAGGTCGGGGAGAGTCTAATGGAGCGAGGGAGTGCGTTCCACTGAAGGGGTGCAGCACAGGCAAAGTCCTAAACTCTAGCATGGGAAGCAGTGATCAGGGTGGAGGAGAGACAACAGTCGTTGGCCGACCGTAGAGGGCGGGAGGGTGTATGAATGGAGATGAGGTTAGAGATATATGGAGCAACGGAATTAGAGATGGCCCTGTATGTGAGTGTGAGGTGTTTGAAGAGGATTCTGTAGGGGAATGGAAGCCAGTGCAGATTTTGTTGAAGGGGAGTGGCAGAAGTAGAGCATCGGGAGAGGAAGATAAGCATGGCTGCAGAGTTGAGGACAGATTGGAGAGGAGCCAGTTGGGATTGAGCAAGGCCAGTGAGGAGAACATTGCAGTAATCAAGCCGTGAGATGCAGTCGAGCCATTTAGTATTTCAGATATTGGCAGATAATAAGCCATATAATTATCTATAGAAAGACATACAATATACAGTATATCTAATCTTCATTTTGCTATTCATGAGTAAGTTACAATTTAATTTTATGAAATACAGTACGTGCATACAGATAAGAGGACAATGTTGGTGCCATAAAGCTGAAAGGTTGACCCCAGATGAATCCTGGGAGATTCTAGGTATAGTTATGAATCCATCATCTTGGGTACCTTGGGCCCTGTTCATGAAGGGCTTTGAAAGTCAGTAAGCCAATCTTGAAATCAATTTGCCATTTTATAGCCATCCAGTGAAGAGAGAAGATGGGTGTTATGTAGCAGGAACAGGGCTGGTTATTTAATATAAAAACAATATAAGGGATATGCAGTGAATGTATTAGTTACACATGCATACATCTCAATTTATCAGGCACATTATAAATTACTGTAATAAGCACTTTGTGATAGCAATCTGAGATTATAACAACTAATTCACCTGTTTCAGCTCCCAAAGGTAAGCTGGAAAGTTACCAATTTAAACTAGAAGGAATATATATATATATATATGTACAGTATATATATAAATAGATATATATATATAGATATATATATATATATATATATATATCTATATAGATATATATATGTTCTATAAAAGAAATGAACAGGGGTGCTCCATAGTGCAGATAAAAGATGGTACAATTTTTATTTCCTTTAAAACACTGGATCACAAAGTACAGAATCACGTACCACATCGGGCGGTTAGACAGAACTGCACCGTTTACAGCATGAAGGTTCCCATGGGGAAAAGATTTGAGCAGCGGCAGCTTCAGCTTCAGCTGATCCCTGGACGAACAGAAATGATGATGCCACGCCACGCCCCCTACGCGTTTCGTCACTAGGACTTCGTCAGAGGGCCCTCATTTGACAATGGTTCACAGCTGACACTGCTCTGCTCAATCTGGTTGATTATGCTAATGTACACTGTTAATGTATTCACTGTCACATTGCCGGCGCGGCACCGGTGATGATGTCATCACTATCCACGGGGGTTGGGCTTGCACAAGGTGACTCACTTTTGCTTGGTATATAAGTCTGTACAGCACATTGTATTCTTTGTATCCTGAGGAAAGTTTATAATAAAACTTAAACGTTGATATAAGTTATGGTGTTTCTCACCTAAAATATTTCTTCAAAGACCTAAGAGTGCCGCCTCTTCACATCACTATATATAGTAAAGAAGAAGCCAGCACATCCAAATTCCTTTTAAACAGGAAAAAAGTATTTTATCTTCAACACGTGGTAAAAAATGACAACACAGGTCTCCATAAAGGCGATACAGCAAATTCAAGCATAGATATATTTAAGATCACAGGAATAGAGTCAGCCATGGAGATCTTTGGAGTGGAGAACTCATGCCCGACGGCCGTTTCGGTGGGGTCTCACCGTCATCAGGAGCATGAGTGAACCATTCCACAGAACAGATATATATAGGGCAAGCAATCATGGTTAACTGCACATACCTGGAACATATAGGCGGGATCACATCAGTGCGCTGCACAACTACACCTGCCATTCTCCGAGTATAGCCTGTGGATCAACACGTAGGAGACGGCAGACGCCGGTCACCACGTGGGTCCAGGGAGGCGGTTACCTCGAGCTCACAATGTAGGCGTCATCACACGCGACCTGACGACTGGAAGGGAACTACCCCCAACAGCCGTTCGTCACTATGGAGACAGCCAAACAAAGCGTCTCCTGGAGCACAACAGTGTCTGAGACGGCGGAAAACAAGTTAACTCATTCACCACCGAAACTTTGCTGTATGTGCATACCAGGACAAGGCTACATGTATCAGACAATACGCACTGAATCTGGACCTAAGATCCAATGTCAGTGTGGCCAGACATGTAATGGTGTTAGACAGAGCACACACTGTTAGTTCCCCCTATTAGTTCACAGGTGGGTATTACAAGATTGACATGATGACATGATTGTACAATATCCATATATAACTGAAAAAGGTGCATGGAAAAACAAAAATTGCAAAATATAAAAAAACACACAACCAGAAAAATGGACAAGGTATTTATAATAAGCAATGAAAGGACAAAAAGACACAAAAACATTAAAAAAAATAAAAAAATATATATATAGATATAGATATATATAAGAGAGCACACATTTTTAGTAAAACAGCATTAACAATGTATTAATCTCACATAAAAAAATGATGTATATCACATATACTATTTCATATTAAGTGTCAATCCCGAGAATTTTCCGGGCTGTCCCTCAGTGCCCAGTCTGGCAAGCCCCTAAAATTCTCGGGATTGCCATTGTTTACTGCTGAGTTCAATCACTGACAAGCCGGCTGCCAGGGACAGGGACGGGGTGCAGGTCCGGGCAGCGGATGATTGACAGTTCAGCATGCGCTGCCCGGACCCAGGGAGGCAGTGGTGTTTTTTTTTTAAGGGAGCACTCCCCATAAAAAACTCGCCCAGTGGGGAGCGCTCCTGAAGTGCACTGAAGGTGAAATGAGCCATCTGTTGCATGCTTATATAACTGAGTAAGGAGGGGTAGCAATGCTGGAGTGAATTTTTTAAAGAAGGAGTTGGTATATCCATCTGGGCCATGGGCTTTCCCATGGGGTAGAGACTTGATTACTAACTTTATCTCTTCCTCAGACCATTTTGAGTTGAGGGAGTCCAGTATCGTGGGGGATAGGCTCGGGAGGGGGAGGTTCTGTAAGAAGGAATTTGGTAGCTAAGTAGGATGTCAGGGCCTCATTGATGGTCGTAAGAGCTTCAGGGGTTTTCAGTATATAGTCTGGAAGCCTCCAAGGTGGGGGAACTTGGAATGATGTAGCTTCCAAGACCAGGATACAGCTGAATGATCCGACCACACAACTGGGGTAAAAGATGTTCTGGAGGCATGTTGAAGGGTCCACTTATCTAGTAAGATAAGGTCTATGTGAGAGTAAGAGTTATGTACATGGGAGAAAAAGGTGTAATCTTCAACTGAGGGGGATTTGACCCGCTAGACATCATATAGGTCGAATTTTGTGAGCAAGCGGTTCAGAGGGGTTAGGGGTCTTTGCTTGTGAAACCTGTTATGTAATGGCGTAGATTTGTCTAGCTTCTCGCCTGAGACTAAATTAAAGTCTTCCATAATAACCAGATGGCCTTTTTTGACTTTCTGGATGATGTCTAAGAGTTTGCGTAGAAAGGGGATTTGACCAGTGTTTGGGGCATATAGGAGACAATTGTGATTCATTTGTCATCTAATTTACCCACTAAAATCAGATATCGGCCATCTTTGTCTGAGGTTTGAGATATTAAATCAAATTGTACAGTGTTGTGGAACAAGATAGCTACTCCATGTCTCTTAAATGGGCCATTGGAGAAATAGCCTGTGGGGTATTGTGAGTTGTGCAAAGCCGGAGGGTCTTGTGCTGTAAAATGAGTCTCCTGTAGGCTCACTACTCTGGCCTTTTCTCTATGAAATGTTTCCAATGCTTGACGTCTTTTGTTTGGGGAGTTGAGGCCATGAACATTCAAGGAATAAAATGTAACCATAGCTAAATCTCAGCTCAAAGCGGTACAGTTTAAAGACGGACTTCAAGGGGATGGTGGGGGTGACAGAAACAATGAGATAAGGGGGGCACATAAGACAAAAAAAAAAAAACAGAAGGACATATAGGAGGGTTAACTGAAATAGCCCTAAGACTAGGGCCAGAGTGTTTCTCACCTTCAAAAACTGGCGACAAAACAAAAAAACATTGGGGGGGTGGGGGGGGGGGGGGGTGGGGGGTGGTCCCTGACGGGTCCTAACATGGTGATCATTTAGCAAATAGGTTTACATCATCTCTATAGATTACTCCTTACAACATATGAATTGAAGTTAACTAGAAAAAAGGTGCTAAAGATATAGTGCATAAAATAAACTGTATGATACTTGGCTATCTATAGAACACAGTGCCATAGATGGAGTCAGGGTATAATCTACTGTATACCACAACGATAGCAGAGATACTATGGAGCACTCATAGCTAAAGAGACTTTGTTAATATTACAATTCAAACTTAAAATATGTTAGACACAAAATAGCCCAAGTTTCTAGTGAGAAAATGACAAATTACTTTGTTGCGGCAGTGGAGACAACTTATATATCCACTCGGTTGTGGCGAGACATAGGCTCCTTTCGCCAACAGTCCTCTGGCCGGTGGGTTGTGGCAGTAGGTTTAAGAGTTGGAATCGTGATGTCCCAATCAGCTAAGAGTTTGACTCCAGCTTTAAAGGAGGAAATGACATACGAAGAGGATTCATACATAATTATGATCTTACAGGGAATCCCCATCTGTACTGTATATAATTGTCCCGAAGATCTGACATTATAGGGTGGAAGGCACATCTCTTGGCAAGGGTAAATTGTGACAGATCGAAGTAGATATGTAGACCGCTGAGAGTGTCAGATCCCTCCGCCAATCTTGCGGCCTTGAGAATGTCCTCTTTAATATGAAAGAAGTGAATTCTAAGAAGCACATCTCTCTGGAAATTTGAGGCGTAGTTCCCTCTAGGACCCCCCCCCACACACACACACACACACACACACACACACACACACACACACACACACACACACACACACCTTCATCAGACCTAAGTCCAGGTAAATTTTACCCATTCCCACCAGGGGCTGGCTGGCAACTTTTAGCCTGGGGGGCAAGTCCATAGCACTGGCCCATAAGTAACAGCGCATTGTAAAATTTATGTTTTTCGGTTTAAAAATATGTATTAATAAAAATAAAAAAAATAATAGGACACCACAGGCTGCTCCCCAGTATAATAATAGGAACCCACAGGCTGCTCCCCTGTATAATAATAGGACCCCCACAGGCTGCTCCCCCTGTATAATAATAATGGGATCCCCACAGGCTACTCCCCCTGTATAATAATAACGGGACCCCCACAGGCTGCTCCCCCTGTATAAAAATAAAAGGACCTCCACAGGCTGCTTCCCCTTATAATAATAACTGGACCCCCACAGGCTGCTCCCCCTTATAATAATAACTGGACCCCCACAGGCTGCTCCCCCTTATAATAATAACTGGACCCCCACATGCTGCTCCCCCTTGTATAATAAGTGGACCCCACAGGCTGCTCCGCCTGTACAGTCCGGCCGGCTCTACCATTAGGCAGCTGCCTAGGGCGCCAGGATCTGTGGGGGCGCCACCAAGTCTGCAAATCAAAAAATAAAACCTTGTTGCACTTAATGCAGGTGGCGGTTGTGGAACTTCTAAGACAGGGGTGGGGAACCTCCGCCCCGCGGGCCGGATACGGCCTCCACACCCAGTATGTCCGGCCCGCCCGCCTGCCTATATTACAGCCACCCACCCGCCTATATTACAGAAGTATCATCCGCCCAGCCGCCTATATTTCATACCAGCCGCCGGGTATGGCTGCTGCTGCTGCCGCCGGGGAGATGTGCATAAGACGCGCCCGCCAATCACCGCCGGCGCATCCCCTCCACAGCCACTGTGATTGGTGGGCACGTCTTCTACACATCTCCCCGGCGGCAGCAGCCATCCCCGGCGCCTGGTATGTAATATAGGAGGGCGGGCGGCTGATAATACATCAGTAATATAGGCGGGCGGGCAGCTGATTAATCGGTAATATAGCCGGGAGGGTGGCGGGGGAGATATGCAGAAGATGCGCCCGACAATGCTGCTTCTCTCACCCTCCGTTCCCAAGTGACTGACACATCCAGGGTTTGTCATTTACCCCTGGATTCACCCCCAAACAGGTTAATGTGATTATGTCTGATTCTCATAATCAGACATAATCACATTAACCTGTTTGGGGGTGACACCCCCCTTCCTCCACACTGTCAATTTTTATGGTGTCTCTGCCCACATGTATATGTCGCTGCCCATGTGTATAATGCCCACATGTATATGCCGCTGCCCGTGTGTATAATGCCCACATGTATATGCCGCTGCCCTGTGTATAATGCCCACATGTATATGCCGCTGCCAGTGTGTATAAGCTCACATGTATATGCTGCTGCCAGTGTGTATAATGCCCACATGTATATGTCGCTGCCCGTGTGTATAATGCCCACATGTATATGTCGCTGTCAGTGTGCATAATGCCCACATGTATATGCCGCTGCCAGTGTGTATAAGCCCACATGTATATGCCGCTGTCAGTGTGTATAATGCCCACATGTATATGCCGCTGCACTGTGTATAATGCCCACATGTATATGCCGCTGCCCTGTGTATAATGCCCACACGTATATGCCGCTGCCCGTGTGTATAATGCCCACATGTATATGCTGGTGCCCTGTGTATAATGCCCACATGTATATGCCGCTGCCAGTGGGTATAATGCCCACATGTATATGCCGCTGCCCTTGTGTATTATGCCCACATGTATATGCCGGTGCCCTGTGCATAATGCCCACATGTATATGCCGCTGCCAGTGTGTATAATGCCCACATGTATATGCCGCTGCCCTTGTGTATTATGCCCACATGTATATGCCGGTGCCCTGTGTATAATGCCCACGTGTATATGCCGCTGCCAGTGTGTATAATGCCCACATGTATATGCCGCTGCCCTTGTGTATAATGCCCACATGTATATGCTGCTGCCAGTGTGTATAATGCCCACATGTATATGCCGCTGCCCTGTGTATAATGCCCACATGTATATGCCGCTGCCTGTGTGTATAATGCCCACATGTATATGCCGCTGCCCTGTGTATAATGCCCACATGTATATGCCGCTGCCCTGTGTATAATGCCCACATGTATATGCCGATAATTGATAATTTTTATATGGCCCCCGAAGGGTTTTCAAATTTTCCAAATGTCCCTCGGTAGAAAAAAGGTTCCCCACCCCTGTTCTAAGACCTAACCTCCATACTTTCCTTTGAGACATACTTCCCTAGTTTGCTGCCACCTCCTCTTTGTACTCTGTTGTGGGAGTGTGTGTGTGTGTGTGTGTGTGGGGGGGGGGTTGAAGTCTTGCCTAGGGTGCTGAGAAGCCTTACACCGGCCCTGCCTCTTACCTGATCTTGATGCCGGACACCGAGGCAGGCTGCAGCATGGGGAAGTAGGTGGAACGCACAGGCTGGAAGTAAGGTGGAACACACAGAGGGTGACATTCTATGGGATGCGGGATTTTTTTTTTTTGCGATTTTTTTTCGCAAAAACGGCCGAAATCGCATTTTTTCCATTTTCGCATATTTAATGAGCTGCGAAAATGTGAAAAAAGTGCGATTTTGGCCAACAAATTGGACACACTGGAAATGCGATGGCTGCTTTTCGCAGTACATCGCATCCAGATGTTTTCACATTTAAAAGTATACAAATCGCATATTTAATGGTATGCGATTTGTATAAATGTGTCTATAATTCGCCCAAAAATCAGACCAGGTTCTGATGGGCGAATTAGCCAGAACCCTGCACAGATCATTGCAATCTGTGCAGGGTTCTGGTGGAAAAAAAAGGTTAAACAGTGAAAAAAAAACAAAAAAACAGCTGGGGTCATTGAGCCGGTGGGGCATAACCAGCCCCGGGCTCATTGAGCCGGTGCTGGTGACATAAAATCACGGTCCCCGACAAATAGGGGTCCCCTTGATTTAATGAAACCAGCACCAGGCTCAAGGTCCGGCGCTGGTTCTCAAAATACGGGGGACAAAATGACTAGGGGTCCCCTGTATTTTAAGAACCAGCACCAGCCAGCAGGGTAATGCCACAGCCGGGGGACACTTATTATATAAGGTCCCGAGGACAAAGCATTATCCCCGTGGCTGGTCAGCATGGGCAGGGGTCCTGGGGAAGTGGGGACCCCCCATGAAGGGGTCCCCCCCCTCCAGAACTTACCAGCCCATGTTGAAAGTCCAGGGCTGTCCCCAATGCCCCTGGGCGGTGGGCATCGGGCTGATGCAAAGTGTAAAAAAAAGAAAAAAAACTATTGTCTTCTACTGTAGAACTATGAGTCCCAGCAAGCCTACCCTGCATGCTGGGACTTGGAGAACCACAAGTCCCAGCATGCGGGGCATTAACGGGCCCGCTGGCACTTGTAGTTCTACAGTACAAAAAATAGTTAAATGAAACACACTGACACCCTGAAAAATAAAAGTTTAATACATACATAACACACACATACTGATATTTACCTACCTTGAGCCCGTAGGTCGGTCCCTGGATCCTGGGTCCGGGGTCTGGGGCTCCAGGACAGAAGAGTCCGGTTCCGGGGCCTTGGTCCTGGTTCCGGGGCTGGTCCGGGGTCCTGGGCTCCAGGGCTGATGTCTCCGAGTCCAGGATCCGAAGTAGTCCAAAAGGGGTACCTGAGGAAGGAAATCCAACTCACCTGGTCCCCGCGACGACCTCGGCATCTTCTCCGGCAGACGCGCTGCTCCCGGCTGGTACCCGCTCACGGACTGGAGAGGCGCAGAGATGTTTCATCTTCACCTTTCCTCCGGATGATTCTAGGCGGCCAATAGAATCATTCTGAGGAAAGGCGCGGAAGATGAAACATCTCTGCGCTTCTCCAGTCCGTGAGCGGGTACCAGCCGGGAGCAGCGCGTCTGCAGGAGAAGATGCCGTGGTCGTCGCCGGGGACCAGGTGAGTAGGATTTCCTTCCTCAGAATCAGAATCAGCTTTATTGGCCAGGTATGCTTACGTATACTAGGAATTTGGTTTGGATTACTGTGCAACAGTCAGGGTGGAAACACGTAAAAAAACAGTCACAGTACAGATTTATAAAACACGTACAGATATGATGTATCCTGGTGAGGGACACGGATGTGGGGAACATATATTTACTGAGCTGCGCAAGTGTATGTTCCTCATGTCCGTGTCCCTCATCAGGATACAATGAAGGTCCAAGCATTGCAAAAAATAGAAGTTTTTTTTTTTAATCAGTTTTATATTTATTTAATTGTCATTATTTTTAAATGTACCCTTTACTGTAGTTAACAATATTTACTTTTGTTAAACTATACAGTTGATTAATTCCTAATACTGTTATGTTGTTTTAAATAGAAGCCGAATGTTATTGTTTTTACATCTCAGATAGCGCTGCTACTAGTAGTATACATGCGGCATCTTGTAAATGAAAAGGTTAATAGCTTTCTTTGCATCTCCTTCTGGTGTCCTGCAAGGTGAGAAAGGAGTGTGGGAGTATGCAAGTCAAAGGATACAGGGGGAGGGCAGCATTCCCCAGTAGTGAGAATGCCTGGTCCACTTCACTGGGACACACTCAGCAGCTGCCCCTGTCACTCACTGTCTCTGCAGGGAGCTGTTTGCCCTCTATATCTTCATGACAGGTTGCTCCCATGTATCTAGCAAAAATAACACTGGCTTCCTCTTAACACAACCATTTGTTAGTGAGGTGCAGGACTTGTCCCACAAAGGAGCATTAAAGTCAACATCCCAAATGTTTTTACTGTTTCTCTTTTTCTCTTTCATTTCTATTGTCAAAGTGTATTAACCCCTAATGCAAATTTTTGACTCAAGTCCCACATGCTAAATGTTGTTCACTAATACTTGTAGCAACAGTTGCTTAGAAAAAGGGACACAGTGATCAAATGCAATTCTAAATGATACACAGCACATTCTTCTGCAAATGTAAATATTCTATACTAGAGCCCAGGATTCAGTCCAGCTTATCTGATGTTTGGTTCAGATCTGTTCTATAATAATATTTAAAAAGAAATCTGTATTAATTAAAATGTTGGATATCACTTCTGCAAGAGTATAATACCTTCAGAACATCTGTACCTTTTTGTATTTGTTTCTAACTGTAGATATGATCCCATGCAACTCAAGATGTACATAAAGTAGCTGTTTGCTGAATTGGTGCAATACATGAATATAATATACAGTAGTACTGTAGTTACCAACTGTTTACTGAGATAATCTCAGGTTTAAAAAATGTGTCCATGATTATAATTGTGATTGTCATAAATATGAAAATAATTATTGGCATCTGTCTTTCCATCTTATTGACATATTTATTGTTTATATGTGTTACTGGAATGTGTCTCTTGTTTGCACTGTTTTTTTATGTATGATCTTGTATATCGTGTGATGTTTGTTGTTTTTTGCTAATAAAAACATAAAGGGGGACATTTACTGAGATGTGTATTCTACGTCACATGTGATGTTGCTATGGGCAACCAATCAGAATCTACTTCTTATTTATTTAGCACCCTCTAGAAGATAGTAGACAGGATCTGATTGCAACATCACATGTGAAGTAGAATACATATCTTAGTAAATGTCCTCCAAAGTGTCCATGGAAAGTTTTGTTCCAAAAAAGTCCTTTTTTTTCAATTATGTTTTCCCTGTCTCATATACGCCGTTCTTGTCATCTGTTCTTATTTCATGGTGTTTATAAGGTGACACTTTTTTTTAAGAGTAGCAGTTTCAATGGAGAAATCTATGTTATAGTAAAATTGAGAAACCATATAATGATGGAGATTATAGAGCTATTTGGTCCACCAAAACAGTCGATGCCAATATGTATCTTAGCTCCGGGCAACTGGGACAAATTTATACCACTGCAGGGAGGGGCTGCCCAGTCATTATGTAATCTCACCATTACTGGAAGATACTGTTGGTGGCAGTTTCAGTTAGTGCCCAAGCTTCCTCAAATGAAAAGAGGTGATATTGCTCATAGCAGCCAATCAGATTCTTTCTGTCATTTATCTATCTATCGCATCCTAGAAAATGATAGAATCTGATTTGTTCTTATGGGCAACATCACCTCTTTTCATTTTTAGAAAGTTCAGTAAACCTAGCCCTTATATTCCCTGGGATATTAAGGCAGGAAACCCTGCTTGTTTTTGCTTACTTTGCATAGAGGTCGACAACAAAAAAGTCAAGTAACATTTCCAATCATTATAGCCAAAGCTGTGCACACGCGCGCCACAAGGGTCTCATAGGAGCATGAAGTAAACTGATTCTGCTCCTTGGTGTAGGCAGATCAGGAAGTTACACCTGTTAGGATGGAATAAAGTGAGGGAATTATTATTATTATTATTTTATTTAATTATGAGGCGCCACAAATGTTTGGCAGCACCGTACAAAGTACAAAGTGCAAACAATAGAACAGTACAAGGATACAAAACTTAACATTACAGTAAAAAATAATAACAAAAATAGGGTAAAGGTAACAAAGAGCACCAGAATTCAATACGCACTACAGCTTAGATGTAAGTAGTGAGGATGTAATCAACATACTACTAGGAGCTGGCAAACATAGATAGAGATGAGACATTACCAGCAGGAGAGTATGGAGGCAATGATAATCATCCCCTGAGTAGGGGAGAGCTGTTAGCGCAATGTGAGGAGAAGAGGGCTATGACAACATGAGAGAAGAGGGCCTTGCTCTGAGGAGCTCACAGTCTAGTGGAAGGAGCAACAGACAGATGACATGAGGTGCAGCAAGAGGGAGGTGGCTTGATTGCAGGATGTAAGCAGGCAGGGTGTGAGGAGACTATAGGACAGTGGCACTATAACATTTCTGCAGCCACTTAACGTAGGGCCTGATTGTGTTATCTATTGCAGTAATTTAAGTCAAGTAGTGTTCATTCTAGCACCCGCTATTTTTGAAAACCCATGCAGTTCCTCTTCCCTGCCTGGGGTGTCGTTGTCTGCTGTGGTGTTTCTAGCACAGGTCTGGTTTGCATATCAGTGCTGATATACAGACCACACTGTGCTAGAAGCACTACAGACAACACTGTGCTAGAACACTAAGTCAAGATGCATCCAACATTGCGTTGGACACTTTTTAGAATCTGACCTCTCCCATGTGTACTGTGTTATGATTGCAGTACACTAGCAAGAAGGGAAATCCCTCTAGCAACAAGATGGCTGCAATCTCTCAGTACACAGGATAGAAACTGAAGGACCTTCAAAATAACAACTTTAGCAGGAATGGGCGTGGGGTGGACTGTAATGCTTCTTTCTGTCATGAAAAAGAATACCAACAAAATGAAAAATATAAAACAAACCTCTTCTTTAGTTTGGCAACTTTGAAGCACTTCTGGGAAATACTTGGTACACCAACCTCTAAAAATGAACATGAATTCTGAATGCAACCTACGAACCCGTGCTTGATTATAAATATTTATGCACGAAGCACCAATATTTTTATTGTCTCATTACTATTATTGCTATGAATAATAATAATAATAGTAATAAAAACTTCTCCAAACCCATGAACAGAATGGATATACTGTAATCACCAAGCCCAATTTATGATGTTCAAAACAGCTGAGGAGCAAAATCCTTTTTTTTAGAACTTTGATTTTAACAAATGTGCTAAGAACATTCAAGCAGCATTGAATTTCCATCTAATATGAAGGGGGAGATGCAGCCCCCTGGCTCTACCCTCCCAGAAAACAGGGGTGATATTCCCTTGTTTCTGGAAATGCAGGCCTTCCCCAACCCCATAATGTTGTCAATGACGCAGCAAGGGGAAGTGCAGGCGAGACCAAAGGGCCAATTGTCAGGTCTGAATAAGTCCCTGAGTTCTAAGGTGGTTCCTTGTCAACATTTGTTAAAAATATGTGTGTACAATCTTGACGGTGCAGACTCATACACAATAATCTAGTCCGATTTTTTTCTGATTAAAAGATCAACATATCACATGACTTTGGTCTGGTCTTAGTAAGCATATCAGTAATGGTCCACTCACTGACAGCATAGACCTTAACAACAGTTACTTGACTCCCAAACTAAGGACTTCTGTCACTATCATGATTCTAGATGTCTTACCTCAACACAAGTAGGATCTTGACTCTGGCTTCTGGTCATCCTTATGCTTAATGAATATTTGTGAATTCCACATCATTACTTAGGTGATTTTCTGTTATATGATCTTGACGAAGACTTTTCTGTTGCTGAATTTCAAAGCTGATAGCCACATGCATGTTCAGTTACACATATTTGTTCTGCATATCGAGTTTCAACTTGTCTGCAAATTGTATTGTTTCTATGAATATAGCATCTCTTGATTTGACAAGATTTTTGGAGGCCAGTTTTAAAGATAAAGTGCTGTGGACATGGCTTCTACCCAAAACATTGCCTAGACAAGTGGTTTTCATACTCGGTCCTCAAAGATTACTAATACAGTAGTTTACCTTTTTACCCTGTGTATTTTTAAAATGTGACAGTTGGTGATACAAAGTGCACCTGCTGGGTGAACTGGAACCTGTGAACTGTTAGAGGTTTTTGAGGACTGAGCTTGGGAAACACTGGTCTAGGCCTACATCATTCAGTATTTATCTTGCTTTCTCCACCAGTTTATAGCTTGTTTGATGCTCTAGTTCATATTTTTTCCAGAATGAATCCATCTCTCTGTTTAGATATTCTAAGCTATTGTCATATCTCAGGGTGTTGAGTCTGTAACTGGTCTGATTCTCTACAAGTCTCTTGTAGTCTGTAGTTTTCTTTATTACTTCAGATTTCTCTCTGATGAAGTATATTTGTCATTCTTGTGAACTCATCAATAGACACCACAAAGTATTCTGTATGCACTCACTGACTTTTCTTCCACTTGACCACACATATCCAGATGTATCGCTACTCACTTATTTGGGAAATGGCTGATAACTTTGTTTTCCTACTATGCAGCTCTCGCATAAAGGCTTTTCTGTGTTATTCACTGACCATACAGGGATAATCCGGTTCTGTAGCCTTTGAACACAGTCATATACAAGGTGATTAAATCTTCTATGCCAGAGTTCTACTGTCTGTGACTCAATTGCATAATATTGCTTTGTATCAAGGACAAACTGTAAAACTGCTGACACCTTTTGCCTGTAGCTGTGACAATTAATTTTTAATTTCTAACAATAACATTCCTTTATCAAAATAAACACTGTGGCATCTCTGCTCCAGGACATTTATGATTATAAGATGTGTTCCCTTCTCTGACATATAAAGCACGTATTGGATTTTGTGACTTTTGTTCTTGTTTCAACACTCAAGCAGGCTTAAGTTATTCAAGTTTTAGTTCCTGAACAGACTTGATTGCCAATCCCTTTGATTGTTATAGGGTCATATTTTGTTGATGTGATGAACCATTCCTTATTGCAGATAAAATGCCTTGTTGCTCCTGAATGGATAGAACAGATTGCTTTTCTGCTTCTCAGGGATGATTGATCTTACCATTTCAATTCTTCAGTCTTTTGTTTTCACGCAAATGCTTTGTTCCCTAAAAAATAAGCAAATAGCTTAGTGGGCGCCCAACTAACATATAAGTACCTAGCAATTTAACTTACATTTTCTGAATGTTTATTTTTTTTAGTATTTAATGCAGTACTATCTAACCATTTCAACTAAACTAACTTTGTACTGACTTTTTTAGTGGTAACTTAAACTTGGCTGTGTTTGCTTGCAAGTCCACAGTTCTGTAGCATCTCTATAGCAATGTCTTTATCATTTACTTGCACATAAACAGAAATTAGTTGCTGAGAAATGGAAATAACTTTCCAATATAATCACTCATACTGCTTTATTTGCATAATCTGGTATTGTACAACATACAAGTTAGACGAATTCTTCTCATGAGATCTACATCGTGGCATGATGCCTGAAGTGCTGTCCACATGTATATGATAGAGTAATCATGTGGCTTTATACTTGAGCCAATCGTTCATTGATGTCTAAATCCCTGTTTTAAATATAGTCAAAATTTGAATGCATGTTCAGATGAGAGGGGGTGGTTGTTAATGTATTATTAATGATATATTGCATACACACTAGATGATATGCACAATAATATTGTAAACTATATAAATATTGTGCATATTGTTTAAATAAATCACAGTGTACATGCACCTTAACCCCTTCCCGACATTTGACGTACATTTACGTCATGGCCGGGATGTACTTCCCGACACATGGCGTAAATGTACGTCATGGCTTTAAACTGTCACCGCGTCTATAGACGCGGTGACAGTTTAAACATGTCTGCTGTCCTTGACAGCAGACATGTCCCTGCATGCCCAGGGGGGGCTGCGATGCTGCCCCCCCGTCGGCGATCGCTGTGATTGGCTGTTCAGTGTGAACAGCCAATTACAGCGTTTTCTGTGTCACCGGCGAATAACGTTCGCCGGTGACACAGGGATCGGTGGTGATTGGTGCTGTAAAGTACAGCACCAATCACCACGGGGTGTAAGGGTGACACTGGTGTCACCCCACCTCACCCAACCCGCCCCCAAAGGCCGTGATTGGTTCGTCGGACCGACGAACCAATCACAGCCATGGAGGGTGATTTAAACTAACGGTGACTGCACTGCAGACGCCATTCCGGTCTGGAATTGCGTGCAGTGCGGTCACCGTGCCTATCTGCCGCGATATACTGATCTGATCCTTGCAAACACTTACCTGATCACTGCTTGTAGCGTTCCTGGATCTTGTGACTTCCTGTGTTGTGCTGTGCTGTGTTGTGCTGCTGTGCTGCTGCAGTGTGTTCGAGTTATAGATAGAGATAGAGAGAGAGAGATAGAGAGAGATAGAGAGGGCTAGTGACAGAGAGTGCTATATTTTGTGCTGCTGCAGTGTGATAGAGTTATAGATAGAGAGATAGAGAGAGATAGAGAGAGATAGAGAGATAGTGACAGATTGTGCTATATATTTTTTATATATATACAGCTGTACTGCGTGTGCAACTGACTGCTGCCCCCCCCCCCCCTTTTGTGCTGATCAGTATAAATTAACTGATCAGCAACTTTTTGGGGGCGCAGTTTTTTTTTTTATATACAGTATATACCTGTCAGTGCTGCTGCTGCAGTGTCATAGAGTGATAGATAAGGAGAGATAGAGAGATAGAGAGAGATAGTGACAGAGAGTGATAGAGAGTGCTATATTTTGTGTCTGCTGCCCCCCTTTTGTGCACCCCCAGCAACTTTTTGGGGGTGCAGGGGTTATTTTTTATATATATAACTGTCAGTGCTGCTGCTGCAGTGTCATAGAGTGAGAGATAGAGAGAGATAGAGAGAGATAGAGAGAGATAGTGACAGAGAGTGCTATATTTTGTGTCTGCTGCCCCCCTTTTGTGCACCCCAGCAACTTTTTGGGGGTGCAGGGGTTATTTTTTATATATATAACTGTCAGTGCTGCTGCTGCAGTGTCATAGAGTGATAGATAGTGATAGATAGTGAGAGATAGAGAGAGATAGAGAGAGATAGAGAGAGAGAGAGTGACAGAGAGTGATAGAGAGTGCTATATTTTGTGTCTGCTGCCCCCCCCCCTTTTGTGCTGATCACTATATCTGAGGTGATCAGCAACTTTTTGGGGGTGCAGAGGTTTTTTTTATATATATACCTGCCAGTTGCAATGTCAGTTGCACCAAAGGTTGTGCACCTGCTGCCCCTCACTGGTAATCAGTGTCGCATCACTGATCACCTTTTTTTTTTTGAGGGTGCTGTGGGGTCTTTTTTTAATTTTTTTTGATCAAATTTTTTTGATCAAATTCCTGTTGCCTTTGAGCGCTGTTCAGTGACGGACGTTACTGACCAACATCTGTGCTCAATTTTTGGCGCAGGACCTTTTTTTTTTTTTTTCTGCACTACATACACACTACACACTACATACTACATTGAAATAAAGTTTGTACCCCCCCTACACTATACACGTGTTGAAACATTTCACTACCAGAAACACAAAAATAAAAATGGCATCCCAAATGTCATCCCAAATGTCATCCCAAATGTCATCCCAGTCATCCAGAAGAATGTATTCAGCGGAGGAGGCATATGCCATGCTTGCCTCTGACTCTGACACAGCCAGTGAGGCAAGCGGGGAATTTGAAGGATTCATCTTAAGCTCCTCTTCCTCCTCTAGTGATGAGGGACCCCCTCAAAGACGCCCCCATAGAGCAGCTGAGACCCCCCCCAATAATTGATCTCGTATGGACCCCACCACCAGACAATTTTGAGCCCCAGGTTCCTGAGTTTTTGGCCATCCCAGGAATCCAATTTGATTCCACAGGTCTCAGAGAAATTGACTTTTTCAAATTATTTTTCTCTGATGATTTTATAAATTTAATGGTGGACCAAACTAATTTATATGCCCAGCAGTTTATTGCTCAAAACCCCACGTCATCATTTGCTAGGTGGACCCCTGTAGATGCAGTAGAGATGATGACGTTTTGGGGTCTGGTGTTTCATATGGGCATAGTAAAAAAGCCAGAAATTAGGCAATATTGGAGTACAGATGTTCTGTACAGCACCCCACTTTACCGTATGGCCATGACCCGGACTCGTTTTGAGTTAATCCTTAAATTTTTGCATTACAACGATAATGCACAGTGCCCACCCAGAGATGATCCCACCTTTGACCGGCTATTCAAAGTCAGGCCGGTCATTGATCACTTCAGTGCCAAATTTGAAGAGATGTACATCCCAGATAAATTCATTTGCATAGACGAGTCCCTTATACATTTTAAAGGAAGGGTTAAATTCCGCCAGTACCTTCCCAGTAAGAGGGCAAGGTATGGCATAAAAATGTATAAGCTGTGTGAAAGCACCTCAGGGTACACCCACAGGTTTAGGGTATATGAAGGGAAGGATTCAAGAATTGAACCGCCAGAATGCCCCCCCTCCCTCGTAGGTGTTAGTGGAAAAATTGTCTGGGATTTAGTGCACCCCTTCCTGGATAAAGGTTATCACCTCTATGTGGATAACTTTTACACCAGCATCCCCCTGTTTAAGGCCCTTGGTTCAAGAGGTACAGCAGCTTGCGGTACTGTGCGCAAGAACCAAAGAGGCCTCCCAAAAATGCACATTGCCCAAGTAATGAGAAGGGGTGAGAGCAGGGGAATATGCACCGAAAATATGTTGTTGGTCAAATATAAGGACAAGAGGGATGTCCTTATACTGACAACAATTCACGGAGACAGTACCACCTCCGTCCCTGTACGAGGTACCAGTACCCACACCTCAAAACCTAATTGTATCCTGGATTACAATAGGTACATGGGCGGAGTGGATCTTTCAGATCAGGTACTGAAGCCGTACAGTCCCCTGCGGAAAACAAAAATCTGGTACAAGAAGCTGGCCATGTATATCATCCAGATGGCACTGTATAACGCTTACGTGCTATTCCGTTCTACCAGCCAGAGGGGGACATTTCTGCACTTTCAAGAGGAAGTCATAAAGGGCCTAATATTTGGGAACCAGCAGGCAGAGGGCCCCAGTACTTCTAGTACTGGCCCCCGTATTGTACCAGAGAAGCATTTTCCTGATGAAATCCCCTCCACTGGAAAAAAGGGCAGGACACAAAAAAGGTGCAAAGTTTGCTATAAAAAGGGAATAAGAAAGCAAACTATTTTCCAGTGTGACACTTGCCCCGACAAACCCGGCCTATGTATAAAGGAGTGTTTTAAAATATACCACACATCTATGGATTATTAGGTTCATAATTTCACTGTGCTTCGGGGGTCTTGCTAATGCCACATAGCACCCACCATTTATTCCACCAGAATCTGAGCCGCAAAATCCAAAAATCACTCCTTCCCTTCTGAGTCCTGCCATGCACCCAACTGGTATTTTTTGGTCACATGTGAGGCATTGCCGTACTCGGGAGAAATTGGGGCACAGATTTTGGGGTGCTTTTTCTCCTTCATACCTTCTGAAAATGAAAAATTTTGAGCCAGAACTGCATTTTTATGTAAAAAAATGTAATTTTTCATTTTCACTGCCCAGTTGTATCAAAATTGGTGAAACCCCTGGGGGTTTGAAATGTACACTATACCCCTAGATGAATTCCCTGAGGGGTGTAGTTTGCAAAATGGGGTCACTTGTGGGGGGGTTCCACTGTATTGGTGCTTTGGGGGTCTTGCTAATGCGACATAGCACCCACCAACATTCCACCAGAATCTGTGCTGCAAAATCCAAATATCACTCCTTCCCTTCTGAGTCCTGCCATTTTTTGGTCACACATGAGGCATTGCCGTACTCGGGAAAAATTGGGGCACAGATTTTGGGGTGCTTTGTCTCCTTCATTCCTTGTGAAAATGAAAAATTTTGAGCCAGAACTGCATTTTTGTGTAAAAAATTTAATTTTTCATTTTCACTGCCCAGTTGTACCACAATTGGTGAAACCCCTGGGGGTTTGAAATGTACATTATACCCCTAGATGAATTCCCAGAGGGGTGTAGTTTGCAAAATGGGGTCACTTGTGGGGGGCTTCCACTGTATTGGTGCTTCGGGGGTCTTGCTAATGCGACATAGCACCCACCATTCATTCCACCAGAATCTGAGCTGCAAAATCCAAAAATCACTCCTTCCCTTCTGAGTCCTGCCATGCACCCAACTGGTATTTTTTGGTCACATGTGAGGCATTGCCATACTCGGGAGAAATTGGGGCACAGATTTTGGGGTGCTTTTTCTCCTTCATACCTTATGAAAATGAAAAATTTTGAGCCAGAACTGCATTTTTGTGTAAAAAATTTAATTTTTCATTTTCACTGCCCAGTTGTATCAAAATTGGTGAAACCCCTGGGGGTTTGAAATGTACACTATACCCCTAGATGAATTCCCTGAGGGGTGTAGTTTGCAAAATGGGGTCACTTGTGGGGGGTTCCACTGTATTGGTGCTTTGGGGGTCTTGCTAATGCGACATAGCACCCACCAAAATTCCACCAGAATCTGTGCAGCAAAATCCAAATATCACTCCTTCCCTTCTGAGTCCTGCCATGCACCCAACTGGTATTTTTTGGTCACATGTGAGGCATTGCCATACTCGGGAGAAATTGGGGCACAGATTTTGGGGTGCTTTGTCTCCTTCATTCCTTGTGAAAATGAAAAATTTTGAGCCAGAACTGCATTTTTGTGTAAAAAATTTAATTTTTCATTTTCACTGCCCAGTTGTACCACAATTGGTGAAACCCCTGGGGGTTTGAAATGTACATTATACCCCTAGATGAATTCCCAGAGGGGTGTAGTTTGCAAAATGGGGTCACTTGTGGGGGGCTTCCACTGTATTGGTGCTTCGGGGGTCTTGCTAATGCGACATAGCACCCACCATTCATTCCACCAGAATCTGAGCTGCAAAATCCAAAAATCACTCCTTCCCTTCTGAGTCCTGCCATGCACCCAACTGGTATTTTTTGGTCACATGTGAGGCATTGCCATACTCGGGAGAAATTGGGGCACAGATTTTGGGGTGCTTTTTCTCCTTCATACCTTATGAAAATGAAAAATTTTGAGCCAGAACTGCATTTTTGTGTAAAAAATTTAATTTTTCATTTTCACTGCCCAGTTGTATCAAAATTGGTGAAACCCCTGGGGGTTTGAAATGTACACTATACCCCTAGATGAATTCCCTGAGGGGTGTAGTTTGCAAAATGGGGTCACTTGTGGGGGGGTTCCACTGTATTGGTGCTTTGGGGTTCTTGCTAATGCGACATAGCACCCACCAAAATTCCACCAGAATCTGTGCTGCAAAATCCAAATATCACTCCTTCCCTTCTGAGTCCTGCCATGCACCCAACTGGTATTTTTTGGTCACATGTGAGGCATTGCCATTCTCGGGAGAAATTGGGGCACAGATTTTGGGGTGCTTTGTCTCCTTCATTCCTTGTGAAAATGAAAAATTTTGAGCCAGAACTGCATTTTTGTGTAAAAAAATGTAATTTTTCATTTTCACTGCCCAGTTGTATCAAAATTGGTGAAACCCCTGGGGGTTTGAAATGTACACTATACCCCTAGATGAATTCCCAGAGGGGTGTAGTTTGCAAAATGGGGTCACTTGTAGGGGGCTTCCACTGTATTGGTGCTTTGGGGGTCTTGCTAATGCGACATAGCACCCACCATTCATTCCACCAGAATCTGAGCTGCAAAATCCAAAAATCACTCCTTCCCTTCTGAGTCCTGCCATGCACCCAAATGGTATTTTTTGGTCACATGTGAGGCATTGCCATACTCGGGAGAAATTGGGGCACAGATTTTGGGGTGCTTTTTCTCCTTCATACCTTATGAAAATGACAAATTTTGAGCCAGAACTGCATTTTTGTGTAAAAAATTTAATTTTTCATTTTCACTACCCAGTTGTATCAAAATTGGTGAAACCCCTGGGGGTTTGAAATGTACACTATACCCCTAGATGAATTCCCTGAGGGGTGTAGTTTGCAAAATGGGGTCACTTGTGGGGGGGTTCCACTGTATTGGTGCTTTGGGGGTCTTGCTAATGCGACATAGCACCCACCAAAATTCCACCAGAGTCTGTGCTGCAAAATCCAAATATCACTCCTTCCCTTCTGAGTCCTGCCATGCACCCAACTGGTATTTTTTGGTCACATGTGAGGCATTGCCATACTCGGGAGAAATTGGGGCACAGATTTTGGGGTGCTTTGTCTCCTTCATTCCTTGTGAAAATGAAAAATTTTGAGCCAGAACTGCATTTTTGTGTAAAAAAATGTAATTTTTCATTTTCACTGCCCAGTTGTATCAAAATTGGTGAAACCCCTGGGGGTTTGAAATGTACACTATACCCCTAGATGAATTCCCTGAGGGGTGTAGTTTGCAAAATGGGGTCACTTGTGGGGGGCTTCCACTGTATTGGTGCTTTGGGGGTCTTGCTAATGCGACATAGCACCCACCATTCATTCCACCAGAATCTGAGCTGCAAAATCCAAAAATCACTCCTTCCCTTCTGAGTCCTGCCATGCACCCAACTGGTATTTTTTGGTCACATGTGAGGCATTGCCATACTAGGGAGAAATTGGGGCACAGATTTTGGGGTGCTTTTTCTCCTTCATACCTTATGAAAATGAAAAATTTTGAGCCAGAACTGCATTTTTGTGTAAAAAAATGTAATTTTTCATTTTCACTGCCCAGTTGTATCAAAATTGGTGAAACCCCTGGGGGTTTGAAATGTACACTATACCCCTAGATGAATTCCCTGAGGGGTGTAGTTTGCAAAATGGGGTCACTTGTGGGGGGGTTCCTAAATTTTAGCATCTTATGGTGCCTAGAAACCTACATGGTGCCTAAAAAATAATCTCATAAAAAGGATGCTCCAAAATCAAGTAGGTGCTCCTTCTATTATGAAGCCTGTGGTTTGGTCAATGTGCACACTAGGGCCACATATAGGATATTTTTTAAAACAAAAGAATTGGGGGAATCAATTTTTAGTCACATTTCTCTAGTAAAATCTACTGTGTTCCTTAGAAAAATGTATTAAAATTGCAAATCTGCAAAAAAAATGAAATTTTGAAATTTCACCTACACTTTGTTTTAATTCCTGTGAAACACCTAAAGGGTTAACAAACTTCCAAAATGCTGTTTTGAATACTGTGAGGGGTGCAGTTTTTGAAATGGCATCATTTATGGGGGTGTCTCACATACAAGTCCCTCAAAGTCACATCAGAACTGAACTGGTCCCTAAAAAAATCAGTGTTTGAAATTTTCTTGAAAATTTGAGAATTTGCTATTCATATTGTAAGCCTCCTAGTGTCCAAAAAAATTAAAAGGAAGTTGAAATAATGATGGAAACATAAAGTAGACATATGGTCTATGTTAGTTATTAACTATTTTGAGTGGTATGATTATTTGTCTCACAAGCAGAAAATTTAACATTTTGCAAATTGCTAAATTTTCCATTTTTTTACGACATTTTGGTATTTTTCACAAAAAAACACAGACTGTATCGACCCAAATTTACCACTAATTTGAAGTACAATGTGTCACGAGAAAACAATCTCAAAATCACTGGGATAAGTAAAAGCAAAAAAAAGTTATCCCCACTTAAGTGATACATGTCAGATTTGAAAAAAAGGGCTCTGTCAGGAAGGCAAAAACTGGCTGTGTCAGGAAGGGGTTAAGAGAGAGATAAAGTGGACAGCTTGCAACATAGCAATTTGGAACTGACTGGCTGGAACTAGAAAATAAAAAAGAAAGTAAATTGGATAAAGAGATCTAAAGTGACATTTCAACTGAATGTTTGTTAAAAAGTTTATTTAGTATAAATATTTGTCTAATTAAAACTGGGAAAGGAATTGGGTCAAACCCTGCCCTTTTCTGCAATTCTGACTGCTACTTTTGCTTCCCTGTACAGTCCTCAACTGAAGACTCACATAGACTGTGCTCTGTTCCATCCTCCTTCCATTCTTTCCCACACTACCATCTCCCCAGCAGTGGAAGCTAGATTCAAGAGATAGTACAGACCTTATAAAATCATAATGTAGATAATATGCACATTAGAACCTAGGGCCTTATTCTAGTTCATTCTTTCTGACAAAGTCCTTCTTAGATGGACAAAACCATGTGCACTGCAGGGGGGCAGATGTAACTTGTGCAGAGAGAGTTATGGGCCCCACACACAGCACAATTTCAAGGCATTTTCTGAGCGATTTTACTAAACCGCTCAGAAAATACCTGAAAATGCATGTAAATCGCTGTGTATATAGCCCACACAGCGATTTACATGCGCGCACCCGCCGTTCTGAATCTGGCCAAGATTCAGAACGGACCGGCTGTACAATTGAGAACAGTCGCTCAGAAAGCTCCTGCTCATCTCCCATATGTGTGGCCACGGGCAGATGAGCAGGGGCTTCTGACTGACTGAAGCTCCCCCGGGCTCCGCTCTGACGAACCGCCGAACTGAGCTTACCCTGTGCCACAGGTGCCATCCAGCATGGTCTCCTCTGCAGCAGTGACAGGATCCACTGCTGCTTGGCCGCGTGATCCGGAAGCCCCTCTGCCGATACCCGATACACACCATCCACCTGCTACATGTCTATAAGCTTAGCAGTCAGCAGCAGCGTGGATGATGAGTGCTGCTGCTGCCCGGACCTGTGCTGCTGCCCGGACCGAGTTCATTGCTAAAATCTCAGTGCCCCCAAAGTTCTCCTGCTAAGTACCTGCATTGGCACCAATAAATTTGGGGCAGTGTTCCAATCATAATAATAAAAACAATGTCAGTGTGCTCGGACATAGATCCCGAGTACTGAACCCCCATTGAGCATAAGGCTTTTTATGGTGTCATGGTATATATATATATATATATATATATATATATATATATATATATTAGAATATATATATATATATTTATATATATATATATATATATATATATATATATATATATATATATATATATACATACACAGTGCAGTTTGATGTTGTGACAAATTTGAAATCTCCCGTGCTGAATCTCCCATTATTGATCTCTGACACAAATCTCTCTGTATGTGGCTCATTATCTGAAATGAGCCACAAGAGTGAAATCTCTTGTGCTGAATCTCCCGTTATGTATCTCTGGCACACATCTCTGCGTATGTAGGGCCCTTTAGTTTTGGATGGGGTTTTACTTCAAAGTGAGATCTATATTGCAGTGTAAAAATAAAGCAGCCAGTATTTTCCCTGCACAGAAACAAAATAACTCCCCCAAATGTAATTCTCTCTGCACATTTTACATCTGCCCCCTGCAGTGCACATGGTTTTGCCCATCTAAGAAGGATTTTGTCAGAAAGAATGAGCTAGAATAAGGCCCCTAGTGTAGTCTAAGAACTAAAAAGGATTGGGTGTGCTACCTTGGGTGCACAGACAGGCGCTTACCAGGGGTGTTTTGTCAGGAGCTGCCACTTAGTAATGGGGTTGTCAGTCCCAATAATTCAAGTAAAAAAGAAAGAAAGGAAGTGGCGCTGTATGATGAAAGATCATATAACAATATTTAATAACAAATTAAAAACATGACATACATTATACAATAAATGAAATCAATATAAAATTCATGGGGTGGTGATGGATTTAAAATATATATGAACCGGAAACTGCATTGACTGGAACCAAATGGATACAGATGGTGAATGGAATGGGGGGCACAGCAATTGTAGAAAGTGATGGCCCTGTGGGCTTATAGTTACCACTTATGATATGTGGGAATGTCCAATCCCGATATTGGTGGTAGCGGAGAAGTCCTCAAAAGTATGCGACTGTTTGCCCGCTTTGGTGGGGACCCGTGAAGATGGTGGGCTCGATGTTAATATACCCTTGGGTCACTGGCGTCGCTAGAGGTGGCACTCTCCTGAAGATGAGTCAGACAGGTGTCCTCAAGGTAAGTCGGGTCTAAGTGACCAGGTGTTCAGATTGAGAGAACAGAGTACCTTGATTCCTGCTGATGGCGTGGATAAGCACAGAGGTGAGCTGGTAGCCCAATGGCTTTGAGGATGAATTAGATGGTATCCTCTGGGTGTGATGAATATGCATCCATGCTGGTTCAAAGGAAGGGGTCGAATGGACACAATCAAGTGGTGTATTGGCAGGTCCGGTCCACATTCCCACATATCATAAGTGGTAACTATAAGCCCACAGGGCCATCACTTTCTACAATTGCTGTGCCCCCCATTCCATTCATCATCTGTATCCATTTGGTTCCAGTCAATGCAGTTTCCGGTTCATATATATTTTAAATCTATCACCACCCCATGAATTTTATATTGATTTCATTTATTGTATAATGTATGTCATGTTTTTAATTTGTTATTAAATATTGTTATATGATCTTTCATCATACAGCGCCACTTCCTTTCTTTCTCCTTTAGTCTAAGAACTAATCTAGTAAAAATGTAATGTCATAGCACTTGCTGCCACAAGAAAACACATGAGATAATTGCATTGGCTGCTATTGCTTTCTTGCAATAGATTTCCATAAACTTTCGACATCAAGGGTAACAAAATAATTTATTGGCTATGTATAGTTTTTTTTCTATTAAATTTACTGTTGCACCTCAGAGAGTTCTCTACAAAAGTTCTTTCAGTCTGTGTGGGACACATAACTATTTAACAGCTTTTTCGTTTTATGTAACTCCGAACTTTTAGCTTCACTGGTTCTTTTAGTCCCCAGTTACATATCATCCTCTCTCACTTTGAATCTCTACAGGTGTTTTTCTAATTGTCTATACTATAAACAGGCTCCTACAGTAAAGGAGTATCCGGATGGCTGACAGACACTGTCTATGTTGAACTTGACATTGACAAAAGACTCATTTTGTCAATGTTGATTTTTTGCTGTTGACTTAAAGACTGTCAACCTAGTGCATTCAATTATCACAAAATACAACTGATAATAATAGCCCTTATTATGAGTTGCACACACTGCTGATGTTGACATAGTAGAGCAATTTTTTATTCTGTGCAGGCATCTATGTCGGACTGAGCATACGTCCAGATTTCGAGTTGTGATTAAGGTGCAAAGTAGGAACACATTCTTAGATTCAAACTTTCTCATCCCCCCCCCCCCTGCATGCACATGTGGGTATCACATCCAGCACTTGGGGCATGCATGCACCCCACCTAGTTGCGGGGAATGTTTTGGGTTGCAGTGGAAGCCACCAACATTCTCCTGCCACTAGAATAAAATATGTGCAGACCAATTATAGTACTGTCCACTAGTCGTGACAGAGTTATAGCACACACCCCTAAACACATTTACAGCATATTGATCTATTCCTTTATAACAAGTTTGATTTTATAAGGTTTTTTGATGATTTTATGTTTTAAAAAAAAGGAATCAGAGAACTAAGGACAGCAGTCAGATAGACTCTTCACAGTTTGCAAAATGTAAAGGCAGTGCTTGTTCTTCAATTGTCTAAAAGAATGACTCTATTGCAGAGCATCATTTAACACCCAGATTATTTGAGTTTTATGAACACATAACCAATGTACAGCTCTTAAACTGGGAATCAGTTAACTTTGTGCCAGTACTGCTACCCCTGCCCTCCCTGAGCAAATACCTTATAAAGTCATGCCCAGTGCTGGCTCCAGAGGGGGCTGCAGCCCAGTTCAAGTATAGGAGCCACACCCACTGCCAGTGAGTCAGTTAAGAATGGGAGTTGGTGCCAGTTGCTGTGTCTCCTCTATTTGACTTTTGAATTGTGCTGCAGCCCCACCTCTGGAGCCTCCCCAGTTATGCCCCAAGGAGTAGGTGGCAGTATTGCCATCACAGCGTAAATATGGCACTTATCTGAGTGTCAGCAGGACACTCCAACTAGTTCTACAGTGCATGGCACTGTGGGAGGTGTTATAACCAGGGCAATAGAGCCTGCCCAGGTCCAGGTACTATTCAGGGGGTGTTGCCTAATTTGAGGAAGCATGACCATGCAACCTTGAAATTAAATACATATTGCTGTGTGCTGGGCTGCAGTGTGACCAGTGAGGTGCTTAACCCTTTGAGTGCCAAGTGAATTTGTCAAAATAGGTGTGCAAAATTGCCAAGCAAACATTTGCATCCATCATAATGACCTGTAATGTTTACCTTATATAGGAAATATACTCTATTTTTACACAACATTTTTAATTTGAATATATATAACAAATGTCAGCAAGGCTGGCATTTTTAGTGGATATTTTGCACATCTCTCACAGAGGTGTTGGCACGCAAAGGATTAAAATTCTATTTTTTCTTTGTTAGGTTGAGAAAACCTGCTGCTGCTTTCAGGTAATGGGGCCCCAATGGGCCCCTCCATCAGACTTGGGCTCAGGTCATTAGTACCCTATCCAACCCCCTTTCGGTGCCACTGCTTATAACATCTCTCTCCAAACAGTGCTGGTTTGGAGAGAGATGTTATAAGTTATAACATGTGTATTGAAATAATGTCTTCACTTTCATCAATTAATGTGAAACTTTTGTTCCATATAAATACAACAAAAATTAAAATGAAAAGCAATATAAACAATCATTTTAACAGGTGACAATACTATATTTACACATGAAAGCTTGTAAGTGTGTGTGTGTGTGTGTGTGTGTGTGTGTGTGTGTGTGTGTGTGTGTGTGTACATGAATACCAATAGGCACACAAGGAAGAAAAAGTAGCTTACAACATACTTATTTCAATGGCTGCTATTTGCTTTAAATAAAGAAATGCACCTTTGGTAAAGTCCTGTGATGATGTTAAAAGTGTTGCAGTAAATTTCTGTTACATTCTGACAGTTAAGTACTAAAGCCTAGGATTGATTTAAAGCTTACTGTTATATAGTAGTGAGAAGTATAACATTCCACTGTTAATTTTTGTCAAGTTGCTTTTGTGCATTGTTTCTTAGTCCTGCATTCTGTAAATTACATGCTTTATTTCCAGTTTACAATATTTTTTGATTTGAGAAGATTAAAGTTCCATCAAGCCCCCACTACCACCCCCTTCTAAACTCCCAAATATTTCAGTACCAACAAAATATTTCCCACCAATATTGAAAGACTGCAAAAGGCTGTGCTTTTAGCATGCTACAGCTTCCAGATTGCCAGGATTGTCCTGAAGGCATAAATTAGATGGGATTATTTTTTCAGAAAAATGAAATGTCCTAGAAACTACAACTCGGATATTTAATAAATATTTGCACCAATGTAATCTTACATGTAAAACTCTATAACAATAAGACATCAAAATCAGGCAATGCCATTAACTGTGGCGCCAATCGGCAAGCACATTCCAAAATAAATCTGGAACAATCTCATCTCCATTAAATGGACATTTCTGCAGTCAAAGGCTATGGATAAATTGTATTATCTTTGGATTTGAATAATATGATTCAACTTTACACTAGTAATGAAATAAAGCCTAGGTGGCATAGTAAGCAACTACAAACCATCACCTACTTCTAAACACTGATTTCATCTTAAATATTACCATGTGTCTGGTTGTTAGGAAAATGTAATAACTGATAATCCAAATGTGATATGTTATGACACATCCACGATTGCTTCCATATCTACTGTTGCTTTAGAACAGTGTTCTAACCTTGAGCTTCTTCTCGTATACAGTATGAGATGGGTTTCTTTCGAGCAGATAAAAAAATTGACAGAATAACAGAATGATAGATGGAGATGACTTACAGACTTGTTGGCTGTAGATTGGACCCTCTTGTGGGATCTTGACTCTAAGCCATGTATACAACATAACATCAAAGCTGTACATCTGTGTAGTATCACACTGACTTCCCATTGTGCAAGAATAATACAGCTACCCAAATTAAAGATGTGGTTACTGGCAGATATCGGCTAGATATGTCCTTGCCAAACCTCATTATCATACACTAAAAGTATTTATTAACAAAATGTCTCATCTAACAAATTTTGTGTAATCTAACTGAATCCAGAGGGGATATATTTCTTAATTTCATTAACATGTGTCTGTTGTAGTTTTTTACCTGCCAAGTCCTATTCTACTACTGTATAAATATCTCCTATGTTATTAAAATAATTTGTTATCTTGGTAATTGCATTCCAGTGAACTGTACAGGCGGTGATATATTGCTATAATACACATATTTATGTGATCTATAGATGTCCACAGTGAATTTGTCAGAAAATAATTTCAAGTTAAAAAGTACTAGTATATTAGTAGACTTTAAGCAATATTAGAAATAGGAAATTTTAGACTACTGTGGTCTGGTCACATGAACATTCTGGGTGGGATGTAATGCGATGCAAGTTTGGCGGCCGATCTCGGATGTTTTTAAAAGCGGCAATCATTTACAAGTCTTGTAAATGAATGCCACTTAAAACAAAACATTCTGTTTGGATGGCATCCTGCACAGCCACCTAACTTGCACAGCATTACATTCCACCCTTTATTTTCATTTTTTTCCTTTTATATTTGAATATTTGTTTACACTTTTTGGGCGTTTTTCTGATTTCATTTTAATTTTTCAAAATCAAGAAAATATATTAAAGAGGTAATAAAATGCAAATTAAAATAAAACTCCAAATTATTGGGGTTATTCTGACCTGATTGGTTCTCTGCTCATTTGCAGAGACCTGCAATCGATTAGCCACCGCCCGCCATAGTGAAATCCCGCTCTGTGCAAGGCTGTGAAAAGCTTGCGAAAATTCCATCACAAATCCATTTGCAACTTACTCCCCAACAAATGATTTCTCCACTGTATGCAGTCTGTGTGTATCCTAGGACTTACTTGTGCAGCGTGATAGAATCAGGATGATCGAGGCCAGAACTGACATCACACACCCTTGCTAAAACCACACCTGCGTTTCCCTGACACTCCCAGAAAACAACCAGGTGACACCCACAAATGGCTGCTTCCTGTCAATCATCTTGAGTATGGCCAGGGATTAAAAAAGATGCTGGACCATGTCTGAATAACCCCCTATGTACAGTATAATCAAGAGCAATCTACCACAATTGATAATCAAAGTGGAATGTGCTATACACCTGCCATTGTTTCCATACTTACAATTGTGTATGAGTGGCAAACTAAAGGTCAACATCTTTTTGTGGTGTCGTATGTAGGGAGTAATAATTGAAGGTATGTGCTTAGCAGTGTACCAAGTTTCATGGTTGTAGCAATTTTTTGAGAATTTTTAGTTTACTGAATAGTTTTGATAACTGAGGGAAAGTTTTGTCAGAAAAGTGAGATGTTTGTGAGGATTAAATGTGACAATTGTGGAGAGCGATGGGGGAAGTGAGTGGTATGGAACAACATCTGTCCCACATTATATCCCCACTTTCACCACATCCCGTCACTAGAACAATTCGGTAGACAGAACCAACGCATTCAAAGGTCACACCTATTACATTCAATGCACTGTTTAGTTCTCACCTTCTACTCATTCTTATTATTAGAGACAGGATTATATGCATTTGCATATTTGCATATGCATTTGCATATTTATCCCATTCTCACTGGTTATTGCATATTTTACCTAAAATCTAGTGATGGTGCATATTTTAGGCCCTGCCCCCTTTCCACCCACGAGTCACAGCACTGCTTTGCCCTGCTGCTGCTGCTGGCCAGGTAGTGGTAGAGTGTGCAGGCTGGGGCAATATGTGCGCATTGTGGGGAACCTTGGATGTACAATATGTCTGACACTGCTCTAGGCGGCCAATCCATGTTGATAAAAGTCAGTCTGGGCGGATGCCATTACGAAGCTCCTGAACCTTTGTCTGCCCCTGGCCTGGGACTTAACACCAAGAGGCAAACTTCTGCAGCAGAGGAGGTGGGCATAAGGGTTGTGACATCACGCACGGAGGAAATGCCGTGTCACAGTGAGTATGCGGCGCAGGGAGGAAGCCTTCCACTGCGCCGCCCTCACACGCTATGCATACATTTGATCCATCGGCGCTGGAGATGAGGGTCTGTGTAGTTGATGCAAGAAGAGCTTTGGACGCTGCAGTCTGCTGTAGCAGCCAGGAAGAAAAAAAATCCTGTGTATAGCGCTAGACATCTGCAGATGATGTGGGACTATTTTTGAGGTTTATTTGCAACTAATTTTATGATGGTTTTTAAATAAATAAGTTAAAAATTACTTTTTTTATTGTTTAATGTAGCATATTTTAACACTTTTAATGCATATTTTAAGTATTTTTCATGCATATTTGCATGCATATTTCAAGCTTTTTATGTTGCATATAATCCTGTCTCTACTTATTATTCTGATCCAGGCACAGTCCCCATATTTCATTCAAAACTAATGGGGGAAATTACTAATGGGAGGTTGCTCTGGACAGCCAATCAGCATCTACGTCTTATTTATATAGCACCTTCTAGAAGATAATAAATAGAATCTGATTTGTTGCCCATAGCAACTTCCCATCTGAAATAGAACTCTCATCTTAGTAAATGTCCCCCTATACAGTATCTCTTCTCCTATCCAGCTCTCTCAGTTCTCTTAACTCACCCTCCACATTCAAGGCAGCTCCCAACTGTGAATCACTTCTTGCCTAGAAATGCGTGATATCATTGCAGCTCCTAATTATATGCCATTTCCAAAATCCCACTAAATTCCCCACTTTCCACTCATTATTCCACTACTTCTGTCAAACATAGACTGTAATACAGTTTCTAAATCCCACCATTTATGATCATACCAGGATAGGAAGTCTTCTGACACAAATTTTCCCTTTTACAACATACTGTATACACAATAGCAGTGTATGTGCAAATCTACATAGCTGCTCGGACCTTCAGTTGCATAGACCTCATGTGTGTTTTTCAGTGAACATACAAATGAGTGAAACAGCAGCTCCACCATTTGTGAATGGTGGCAATCTCAGTCTATGAAAGGACGGAATCTGCAGCTAAACATAAGGGGGAATTTAGTAAGCAAAATACGGTTAAATTTGGCGTATTCGTATGCAGTTTTAATTGGGCCTCATATTCGAAATTTTGAAATTTAATAATGTATAAGTACATTAGTATTTTGCCTTTTAACGGTTATCATATTCGTATTCCTATTGCTATACGAATATATATGCAATCGAAAGGATATGACTTGTATCTCCCATTCATGTAACTTTGAAATGTACCGAGCGGCGAGAAAGGGGCGTGGCCGCGAGTTGAGGACGGAAATAGACGAGCTCCGGCCGGGAGCTTGCCTATTTCTGACTTTTCTCGGCAGAACGAGCCCAACAGCTTGTGATGTCGGGCTCGTTCTGCGGAGAACCCCTGTTCAATGCTGTCGAGGAAGACAGCATTGAATAGGGACCTGCAGCCATCTCCCCCCTTGGGAGATGGCTGCGGGAGCACGACAAAGATTGAATACCCCCTTAGACTCCACTTCCATTAACAGTAGGTATGTATCCCACCAAGGTTCTGTCTTGGAACCCTCCATTCACTCACCCATTATCCTATGTACGCCCTTTAGGTTAGCTTATTAGACCTTTAGGCCCTCAATATCATCTCTATGCTGATGATACTCAGATCTACCTCTGCACCCCTGACCTCTACCACTCCCTTCTCACTCATATCTTCAACTGTCTGGCTGCTATCTTTTCCTGGATGTCCCAACACTTAAACTTGTCTGACTTGATCATCTTCCCAAACTCTTGCATAACTTAGCCTCCCACAATTTTGTTATCTATTGATGACTCAGATATCTCCTCTAGCCCTCAAGTGTGATGTCTTGCAGTTATCCTTAGCTACTTTCATTTAAATTACACAATAAGTATATTTAGCAGTCCTGATGTTACCATCTAAAATATATTTCCAGGATCAGACATTTCTCACCTTGGTTGCTATTAAGGCCCTCATCCACTCGCTGGTCATCTGCAGAATGAACTATTGTAATCTTCTCCTATTTGGCCTACCTTATAACCACCTCTTTCCACTTCAATTTGTCTGCAATGCTGCTGCCCAACTCATCTTCCTCTGTACACGTACTATGTTTGCCATACATTTCTTACAAGTCCTACACTGGCTTCCCCTTCAGAATTCAATTCAAAGTTCCAATACCCATTATTCTCCCATTTACATCTGTAAATGTACTTCCCTTTACGCTCCCACCCGCCCATTTGGCTACACAAATGCATTCCACCTCTTCTGCCTACTAATTACCTCATCCTACTCTAACCTGCACTTGCTGCACCCTATCCCTGGAATTCTCTACATCTCCCTATCAGAATCTTAACCACTATACAAAACTTGAAGGAGCTTGCTTCTTCATCAAACCCAGCTGTCTGTCACCCTAATCCTCTCCTCATTTTTTTTTTTTTGGGGGGGGGGGGGGGAACACCCCAAGTATCCTAAGCCCTGAGCTGACTAGTTAGGGTGGATGAATGCTTTGGTCATGTGTCCTCCAAGTGTGGCATTATCCCCCCTCCTAGTGGAGCCCAGTGCTGATTCTATAAAAGAAGAGGATCTCTACTCATTTTCCCTCATATTTTCTAGAACCCATTTATTCATTTTAATTATATCTATTAACACAAGGGTTCATTGTGGTGGTAAAGTGTAGAATGGGGGAGGTAAGCAGTAGTATTAATGCCCATTTAATTAAATCTTCTCCATGTCACAAGGAAAATGACAATTTAAGTTAGTTATGGGCACATTGAAGATGTGAATAGGTGATCTTATGAATATGCCAATCACTGAAACAAATCTGTATTGCATGGTTAAGTCAGATAGATAGGGGGAACAATTTATCTTGGACAAAAAAAATCACAGGATCTGTGAATAATTAATTGTGCTTGCTGATGTATGCACACATTTACAGTAGAGCTTTCAGTCATGGCACTGGCATACAGGGCCGCCACTAGGAATCTTGGGGCTCGGGACTGACCTTCAGTCCACCCCCCCTCCGCCCCAGTACCGCAGCATAGCCCTTGTTCCTGTACGCCTCCACTAGGCTCGGCGCTCTGCAGGCTGCACTGTGTATTGTGCGTGCCTGGCTGGGGGACCGCCAGCTGGGGGAGGAGGTGTTCGGCCACGGGGATGGGCGGTGGCATCATGCCTCTGTGGGCAGCTGCCCGGGCCCCTCCAGAGGTTGGGGCCCGGGTCAGCTGTACCCACAGCACCCCCCTGTCGGGGGCCCTGCTGGCATATCCAGCACAATGTGCCACAGGAGGCCCTGGTAGGCTGTAGAAAATATTGTCTAGGTATGCAGGGGCCTATTCCTCACTAAAGGATGAAAAGAAGCTGTCCATGTGATCCCTAACCAATGTAACAGTCTTACTTCCTGATGCCTGTCTGACTGACTGAATACGTGTATCCTACTTTAAGTTTACGCATGTGCACGTCCACAGGGCATAGATTGCGGATTCCAAGGCACCCCCATTGGGCCCCTGAATGTGTCAGTTACTTAAAGTATTCAGAAACTAGCATTTTCCATTTGTGCAAAGGGCCCATTAGTGCTGATGGATAGTCCTATGAGCTCGTCATGATAAATGCAAAAGCAACAAGATCGTTATGCATAAACAGCATTACTAAGCATGAAGGTGTCAGCGCTACTTTTTCCAGTAGGAAGAAAGGATAGATTTTTGCAAATAAAAAATAATTCCAACAAAAATATGATAAAGCTATTTATATTGTAGAAAGAAGCAGAAGTATCCTCTGCAGAACATCATTTCCTAGACAGGTCTCGTACAGAAGCATTTATAGGATTACTTTCCAGCTGCCCCAGACATGTCATAGTCTACGATGTCAAAAACTGGTAGTTTATCTTTAGAGAATGATGGAGATTCACTGTTCAAAGAGAACTGAGATGGTCATTGGAATCTTGAGCATGCAGGACCCTTCCTGGAAAATGGCCCTTTTGCAATTAGGGAAAATAAGATGTTTCTTGGAGAAATACAGTGATTTTAGTATAGTGACATAATTTTTGTAATATGTATCCCATATGCAAATTCAGTCATGTGAATACTTTATATAATAGTGCTATTCTCGGCCTTTCGCAATGTTTAATACATTCTTATTTCTTTAGCCTCCAAAATTACAACTTATCCATATTTCTAGCTGTATTTTGATATTCAGCTTCATCTTTAGCTTAGTCTGGGCATTGCGGATTAAGAACTGATTGGGACTATGTATACAAATGGATCCAATTCCCCTGCACCCACCACACATGCTGTTATAGCTACTAGCTTTACTATGCAATAATAAGAGTACAAACTGTAACATCACTGACTATTAGTGATACATATTCACTGGTGTAGGGTGCTAGGTGTGCGGTGCACACAGGCCCCTGAGTCCAGGGGGCCCACACACAGCACACCCTACATCCAATGTTCCCTCTAATTTTACGAAGGCTGTGTGCGGCAAAAGATATTGGCTGTGCAACTGTGGAAGGAAATAAAAACAATTGTGCGTCACATATATATAACTGGAAAACAACATTCAGCATTTGTGTCAACTTTACTTCAAAATGATATTAAACATTGGAAACATTTAAACCTTCAAAACACAGCACACAATGTAGTTAGTGGGTGAAACACACATTATCTGAGTCAACAACTGCAAAAAGGAGACCACTGCTGTTAACAGTCTCTCCAGATTAGCTGTAAGAGTCTTAGGGGTGGATTTATCATTGTGTGGCAAACGGGCGTTATGGGCGCAGGTATTTTTCGCCACTTTTGCGCAGTGAAGCGTACCTGTTTCATGCCCTTATTTACTAATGTGTGTGTGCACGTTATGGGAGTGCGTTATCACTGACCTGTGGTAATACGCCTCCTCCCATAACGAAGGGTGAACCTCCGGCCAGCGGTGTCTTCTGCGCATGCGCCGGATACCTTGGTCTCGCGTTGTGTATCCGGCACATGCGCAGTTTTCCGCTTGCTGATCTCCGGCGTCTGCAAATTCAAACTGCGCATGCGCCGGGTAATGTTCGCCGGGGATGCTGTGTACCCGGCGCATGCGCAGTTTGAATTTGCAGACGCTGGAGACAAGGAAACAGCGAAGAAGAAAGCAGGAGAGCCCCGCAGCGCCGGAAAAAAGTGTCGAAGTCTGGAGGGCGCAGAGTGCATCGCCGAGGACATAAAGAAGTTTCTTACATAAGGTAAGGCATAAAGAAAAATGTACATGCGCTATGCCTGCACCCCCGCACCGCCGCCGCTATTCCACCCGTCAAACGGGTTTCATAAATAATGGGAAGCGCTATCCCCTGCTATAGCGCAGGAGGATAGCGCACAGACCCCTCAGCGCAGCATAATAAATCCACCCCTCAATTACCAGGGTTCATCACTCAGGCAGGTTTTTGCTATATTAGCCTTTATCAAGGTGGGCGGGCAGCCTTTGTGCACTCTGTTGTAATGTCTGTGCACGTGCTCGGGGAGTTGTGTGCGCGCGCACATGCGCACAGCTTAGAGGGAACACTATCCTTCATCCATTAAATCATACTCTGCACCAGAGTGGCAAAAGTTGCTGGGAAAATGGTACAATTCCAGAATATACTGCAATGTCGGACTGGAGGAGGCCCAATCAGAGTTTGCACACTGGTGACTCTCTTAAAGCGCCCCTGCACCTTATTATGAGAAACTCATTCCAAATCTGCCTTCTGGAAATCTCATATTACACATACTCATATTTTTATTAAGATCACACTTTTTAATTTGATATCACACCTTGATATTGCCTTGACAAAGGGGCGTGCCAGCCCCGAAACTTTGGTTCACTTTATGCACTTTTTGGAAAAGAGGCGCCACTTGTGCTGAATTGATGGTAACTCACAATAATATTCCCTTTTGTTGTAAAGGTGTCAGCCTATCTTTTAGTAAAAGTAATGGTACGTTACTTGGAGGTTTATGGATAGCAATATAAAAAGATAATATATATATTAATTTTCTTTTGTGTTTTATCAACAGTTAATGACTATAACTCTCAGCCCAAGGAGCCCTAATTTGATACTTGTTGCAGGCACATATATTCTACTCCCTGTTGTTCCTTTAACTATATTATTTTATTTACAGTTTCTTATATAGCGCAGTATATTATATTTAATGTGTTATTAATTGTAATAAAAATTGCACAGTACCGTGTCTTTTTTTATCATGTAGTATTTTAGTATGATTGGCACTGCTGTCTTGGTATAACTTGTTGTTGGGAATAAGCAGCTGAGAAAAGAGCCAGGAGGAAGGAAGGCAGTTAGCTCCTGCTGGCCTGATTGCTGAGGGAGAGGATGCCCCTTCTGAGGTGATGACAGACAAATATGATAGGAGCTGTACCCATGGGAGGAAGCAACAAATGAAGTACCAGCACACTGGCGGGTGTTATTTATAAGGAAAAACATAAATTAGCTGCATACATCATTGTATTAAAATAGACTTGTGCATCCTAAACAATGGCATGGTGTGTCAGTTAGTGCTACATCTGTTCCTTACAGTTGTAGTTGTGTCCCACAGTTGCCTAGTGAGCACAACATACATAAAATAGCATCCAACCATCACCACTTGGCCTTACTGAGAGTATTGACAACAATTGAAAAATGTCATGGGGTTTGGGTGGACCTGGGGAAGGGCCAGATTTGCACCTATGTTAGCACTGCAGGTATGTTTTAGTATTCATTAATTAAGTATCCAACTCAGTAAGTTTTAGTGATTGATAATAAAATATCAGAGCAATTGAATATTGCTTTTGTACGGGGACAGCTGCTGTGATTATTACCAGAGATGATTCCACCGGAACCAATCCAACCTTGGTCATGAACTTATACTGCTGGAGGGGAGACAGGACCAGAGTGATTCCTCCTAGAAATTGGATTTCCTTCCCATATGAAGGAGCAACTTATTGCAAGTCCCAAATGTTAACTCCCCAAAAGATTTTAATCGCAATTAACCAAATTCGTCCCCTGCTCCTATGGTCAGGGTTTGCGCAATTAGTACGGAGCGGTGCAGTTCGAGAGAAGCGAGCCTGGGTGCTGCCCATGGGAATCTGGTGATGTGACATCTGGTGAGGTGCGGGGAGCTCCGTCACAACAGGGTGCACGAGCGTCTCATGCTCGCACGCCCCCTGGTGACGGCTGGTGGCTGGCCATGGAAGCCCAAGCCCCTGCAAGAACGAGCGGCGCTCCATCTGTGCAACATGTTCTGTATTCTACGGTTCCACCATTAGACACATCTAATTACAGCAAGCAAAGTCATTATTATACACAGGCTATATGAGTGCATTGATATAAAACACATATCAGTATTAAAGAGAAATATATATTAATAAAAAGTTTACATTTAAATAAAACAAAGAACAATATGCAGAGGTATTCCAGGGAATGAGGGACAGGAGGTCACACTCTGCTGCTGAATGGTGGGCGGCACTGCAGGGAGTATCGGTATTCTTTCACGGAAAGGGTGGTGAAGTTATGAAATTGTCTCCCCATGAGATCTGACTGTGTCTTTTACAGTAAGGAGAATTTAAACAATTCCTGGGAAATACATAGGTCTAACATACAGCCAAAGGGTCAAGGTTCAAAGATACATTTATATCTCAAAAATAAAATTGTCAGACATATCACTATGTGGTTCCTGCTGTCAATGTTTTTACTCTCTATTTAAGTGAACATAGAAAATAAATGTTTTATACATTTTATACATTTTTTTTTGCTATTATGTGTATCAGTGTTCTTTTGCTGAATAAAATAGAGGGTACTTGTGTACTTTTAAGGCTCCCACGATGTGCATCATACAGGGAAAAATCGCATCGCATGAGATCGCATGTGATCTGATGCGATGCGATGTCATTTTTCACAGAAATTATGACATCATGTAAAATGCACCCCAATTGTCATTTTTCACACTGTACCACCCCCACTATCAACGCCAACCCGAAGCGTGGCGAGCGCAGCGGTACACGTCCTACGACCTTTTCATACCCCTACTATCCACGTCGGCGTGGAGTTGAGAATAGAAAGTGTGGCGAGCGCAGCGAGCCACCGAGCCCGAAGCGTGGCGAGCGCAGCGAGCCCCGCGAGGGGTCACGGATACCTGTGAAGCCCGCAGAGGGGACACGGATACCTGTGAAGCCCGCGGAGGGGACACGGACACCTGTGAAGGTATCCGCGTCCCCTCGCGGGGCTCTCTGCACTCACCACGCTTCGGGCTCGGTGGCTCGCTGCGCTCGCCACACTTTCTATTCTCAACTCCACGCCGACGTGGATAGTGGGGGTATGAAAAGGTCGTAGGACGCGTACCGCCGCCCCTCGCGGGCTCGCTGCGCTCGCCACGATAGTGGGGGTGGTACAGTGTGAAAAATGACATTTGGGGTGCATTTTACATGATGTCAACTCATGTCCAGAATTTCTGTGAAAAATGACATTGCATCGCATCAGATCGCATGCAATCTCATGCGGTCGCATGCGATGCGCTCGCATGCTATGCGATCGCATTCGATTTTTATAAAATGCATAAAAACACGGGAAAATCGCATCGCATGCCATCGCATGCCACTACATATGGCACGCGATGGCATGCGATGGGAGCCGTGAAAGTACACAAGTACCAAATAGAGTAATATTTAGTTATTTCACACTTATGGCAAAAACCTAGTTTTTTTCCCTTGTGAATGCGCAATGGTATGGGTTTTTATGCTTTGTGTGAAGAAAAATGAGCCAGGTTGGGATCCCAGGTCCAAACCCCCTTTTAGTACCAGGACCAGTGTGAACACATCCGCTTTTAGACCCAGAATGTAAGAAAAGTGTCTAATATCCTTTTACGCATACAGTACATGGAAAACCTGTTTTTTTGCAAGTGAATGCACATCAACCCGGGATTTCTGTATGTGCGAATGCAAATGATCTGGGACTGTGGGGTTATTCAATCCAAAATCCGAGTGACGGAACTTTCCCGAAAGTCAGATTTATGCCTGTTTTTGATCCGTTCAGATTGTAACTCGACAGTCAGTGTTCAATGTATCAACTGTTGAATGTTCGAATGGCCGCATTTTCAGTTACAGGGGTGCCGCCATGAATGCTATATAATTCCAGGGTTACCACTATGTGTGCCACATAATTTCAGGGGTGCCAGTATGTATACTGTATACTTCCAGGGGTGCTGCCATGTGTGTCATATAATTCCACTGTTGCCGCCGTGTGTGCCATATAATTCCACGGTTGCCGCCATGTGTGCCATATAATTCCACGGGTGCCGCCATGTGTGTTGTATAATTCCAGGGGTGCTGCTAAGTGTGCCATATAAGGGGTGCTGCCATATGTGTTGTATCAGTCTAGGGGTGCTGCCATGTGTGCTGCATAATACCAGGGGTGCTGGCATGTGTGCCATATTAGTCCAGGGGGGCTTCCCAGTGTGTCATATCAATCCAAGGGTGCTGCCCCCTTTTTCTTTTTTATAGGAAAATAACGTTTTTTTTTTTTTTTACTGCACAAGTTCTACTAAGTGTGCCATATCAGTCCAGGGTTGACACCCCTGTCTGGGTGTCAGACGTCTCTCCGACAGTCGGGATTCCGACAGTCATTACTCCAAAGTCAGAATCCCGACTGCTCCTTCGTGGGGGTCCACGACCCCCATAGAGGGAGAATAAAATAGGTGGCGAGCGCAGCGAACCTGCAAGGGGCTTCATTGCACTCCCCCCGCTGTGCAGACGGAATCCCGACTGTCGTTGTGTTATACCATACCCTGCTGTCTGGTGTGCTGTATTAGTCCAGGGTTGCTGCCCAGTGTGCCATATCAGTCCAGGGGTGCTGCTAAGTGTGCCATATCAGTCCAGGGGTGCTGCTAAGTGTAATGTGGATTGCACTAAGGCCCTTATTCAGATCTGATTGCAGTACAAATTTGTTCTCAAAATGGGCAAAACCATGTGCACTGCAGGTGGGGCAGATCTAACATGTATAGCGAGAGTTAGATTTGTGTGAGTTATTTTGTTTCTGTGCAGAGTAAATACTGGTGCATTATTTTTACACTGCAATTTAGATTTCAGTTTCGACACACCCCACCCAAATTTAACTCTCTCTGCACATGTTACATCTGCCCCACCTGCAGTGCATATGGTTTTGTCCATTTTGAGAACAAATTTGTACTGTGATCAGATCGATATAAGGGCATAAATGCGAAACAGATCAACAAGTGAGGCGAGAGAGAGAGAGAGTGAAAGAATCAAAATGATTTATTACAGTAGTTTATCATCTGTGTGTTGCCAATAACTTAGGCTTGGTATAAAAAATATCTTAGAATTCCTACAGTGAAAAACACATTCGGGCAAGGTTGTGATCTGTCTAAAGTAGAAAAAACAATGAAAATACTGACAATAAAGATAAAAATAAAAAATAAAAGTGAAAAAAAAAATGCAAAACAAGATATAGATGAATATGTCATAAAATGTACAGGGATAAAAATGAAAAAAATTACAGTTTTTTTTTAATAGGCTGCTGTAAATTGAAATGTCTGCTTACAGTGGTCTATGCATTATATCTATGCACTGATTAGCTTCGGGAACAGGGACTAACAGTACATGTCCATTAGGAGCTGGTCCAAAATGATATAAGAATAACAATCCTGCTGTTGCTATTGAATTGGTGGATACACGGCAGGTGCTCTCCGTTTGCTGCCCCCTGTGTGCATTCAGCGGGGCCCGCTGCCGTGAGAATGATAAGGGTTGGCGGGGAGCTGTGGTGTTTAAAAGACAGTCTAACTACTTTACTATGCTGCATCCAGCTTGGGGAGTCAGGTGTCCTTCATTGTGGGCCTAAAGGCCCCAATACACTATGAGACTTCTCCTATGGGAGATATTGCATTCAATTCCCCTTGATAAAATGTATTGCATGCGATCCCTGCTCTCTGTGGGACCGATACGGAGATCATACGTGAAGCATTTATGATCTCTGGCTACTATCCATTGCACACAGGACCGTGCATCGAATTGGACGTCAGACACATTCTATTTGGACCAATTACACCTGATTTCTCGGTCCAATCCAAAGGAATCAGGTAAAATCGGGCACAAATCACATAGTATATGGGAGTTTTAAGTGTACCATATCAGTACAGGGGTGCTGCTAAGTGTCCCATATCAGTACAGGGGTGCTGCTAAGTGTACCGTATAAGTCCAGTGTTTGTGCCACCCATTTGTATCCCTTAGCTTAGTCAGCCAGCTACTGTACCTTTGTGAAACTTTTTGGACTATAAACAATATTTTTAGCTGTGAGGTGTTCAGAATAAACTGGAAATGAGTGAAAATGAATGTTATTGAGGTTAATAATACCGTAGGAACAAAAAAAAAGTGATTTTAGTTGTTTTTATGAATAGAGATCCAAAAATACAGATCCAAAACCAAAACCCGCAAGTGTGGTTTTGGCTAAACCAATCCAACTCCAAAACATGGAAGTGATACACCTCTACTTAAAACAATGATTTTTTATTTTTTATAGATGCTATAGAACTTAATATAAATTATTGTACTGCATAAAATATTTTTTTTTATTATTATTTATAATGCAAGATGATCTTAATGTAGTATACAGTATATATTGTGCATATACTACCTTATTCAGGTCTGTTCGCTCGCATGCAAATTCACATGCAAGCTCAATGTTTTCCAAATGCGTATTTCTGTGCATGTGCATACGCCGGGTGAGTGTGTCCACGATGAACAGATTGTTTGCTGGGTGCATGCACCCAACATTGCGGGCTGTGGGTGGGGTCGGGGCATGGATCGGGGGGCGGGGTACTCGTCCATGGGAACACCCTGTGTTTCGTGGGTGTTCCCGTGAAAACGCTGGTCGTTCCCATGGAAATCACCCGGCGATGTGGGTGGGCAGCTGACATCACCGGATGTCAGCTGCTTGCCCGTTTCCTTCCGAATGTGCAAGCATATCTGAGTGATCTGAGAGTCACTTTTGATATGCGTGAACGCACCACATCTTTCGATGGTTGCCGACCATTGAAAGATGTGGGAGTTTCCACCTGGCCTGTGAATGGATGTTTATGTAAAATAACCATTTGCATGCTATGCAAATGAGCATGGCATGCGAAAGGGGGGTGGCTGCCCCTGCATTCTCAGGACGATGTCTGATAGAGACGCAAGACACTCTTGCAAGTCAACCAGAATAAGGTCCATAGTACAGTAGCACATCAATGATTTTAAGTACGTGTAAGCTTGTGAACACTTTACGGTTTTAATCTTTTTTGCCAGATGTTGCTACCATGTTTTAGCTTCACTTTGCATTTCAGAACTTTTTTTTTACTATTTCTAAAACATTTTAATCAAATCATAAAAAGGTGACTTATGAGCACAGAAAAAGGCAAGCAGTGCTTTCCTTCCTTTATGATAGCACATGTGCGAATTATTGCAATTACATCAGTTTTCCAGGTAAGTAAATGTTGAGATGACAGCAGCAGGGAAGAAAAATGTAGTTTCTGTGCAGGAGCCTGTGCACCTGGCAATCCACCCTAAAAGCATGCTACCGTATGTACTGAAATGCTCCTGATCCTGCACCTAAACACAAGAATGAGATGTCATCCGTGGCGCTGCTGCTCCTGGGCTGCAGTGCAGTCCACACATAGCATGGATGGGAGGGGCAGTTAAAGCATCTAAACGTACATGTAATGTTAAATGTAATAAGTGTGATGGCTGCCTGACCCAAGGGATCAACTATGCCGCTGTATATCACAGCCATTGGCTGCACTCAGGACATACCTACTTACTCTCCAAGATTTTGTGGGGGTCTATTGATTTTTGGGGTAGTCCCCAGCACCTATGGAAGAGTGCACACTCCTCTCACATTATGCCCCCTTCCTAGTGAAGTGGGCAGAGTGGGGCGCGTACTGGCAGTCCTGTGGCGGGGTGGGGCCTAATGACATAACTATAATCACATACTTTTAGCCATGCCTCTTGTTTCTTTGCATAGGGGCAGGTTTAATGTCACAAATCCCCAGGCCATGTCCCTGTCACCTCCCACCTACTTCTCCCCTCAGTATGACTCTGGGTCCAGCTTTAATTCTCCTTCCTGTATGAGCCTGCACCAGACTCCCATTGTCTAATTACACAGAAGACTAGGAGCCTTTATTATAAACATTTTATTATTTTTGTTATTAAGATACTCGGTGCATATATTGCCAAATATATGCGCAGTTGGTTCGGAGGATTCAGGGGGAATACATATGTGTGAAGTGCATAGAGATGGTTGCTTTGGAAGCCCAGATCTCTGATCTAAAGCATTAGATGAGGTGGGTGAGACAGCTAGCTGGGACACAGTCAGAAGAGAGAATAGGGGGAAGAAGAGGCAGGCCAGTGCTGACTAATCCAAATAGATCCCCCAGACTAGAAGCTACTGCGGATGTTACTTTAATACTGGTGGGGCCAGATGGGACTAACTCCTCTAGCAACGGGGGACTGGCACATCAGGCTTAGTAGGGACAAGGAAAGCAGAGACAACAAGGCAGATAGTGGTGGTAGGGGATTCTATCATATGTAAGATAGACAGGGCAATCTTTTACTGGGACCTCGCTAGTCGTACAGTCTGTTGTCTTCCGGGTGCTCAAGTATGGCACATTGTGGACAGATTACTGGGAGGGGTGGGAAAGACCCAGCGGTCTTGGTGCATGTTGGCACAAGTGACCGAGAATGATTTTAGGGATCTAGGATGTAAGCTTTAGGCAAGGACATCCATGGCAATTTTCTCAGAAATATTACCTGTGCCTGCGCTAGTCAAAGGAGACAGAGAGAACTTAGTGAACTTAATGCTTGGCTAAGGGGATGGTGTATGAAAGAGGGGTTTGGATTCCTAGAGCACTGGTCAGACAAGGGTTATCTGTACAGTCCAGATGGATTGCACCTGAATTGAAAGGGATCAACAGTGCTGGGAGGCAGAATGGTTAGAAGGTTGGAGGAGTCTTTAATCTAGATGGGGGGGGGGGGTGTTAGCCAGGCAGAATAGTGGAGAATGGGTAAACAAGAGAATGGGGTGGAAGAAAAATTAGATCTAGAAAGAAAGCAGTAGCACATCAAGAACATAAACAGACCTTAAAACAAACCTTAAAAGAGGAAAAGAGAAGAACTGAAATGCTTGCTGGCCAATGCAAGAAGCTTGGCAGGCAATATTGGGGAACTGGAAACCCTGGCTACTAGCGATGATTATGATATAATTGGTATAACAAAAAATGATGCAATCAGTCAGACTGGGCTATAAACATGGAGGGATATACCCTTTTAAAAAAAATACAGGGATTAGATGGGGGGGGGTGCCTTTATGTAAGTACAAACTTGAAACATGTGGGAATTAAATTAGGTCAGGGATAGAGGAAGATAATACTGAGGCCATGTGGGTAGAGATAACAGAAAATAACAAATAATCAAATAAACTTAGGTGGTTACAGGTGATAATCAGCAGATCAGGGGCAGGTATTAATTATGGGGGATTTTAACTTTTCAGATATTGACTGGACAAATGAGACCAGTACGTCAGCACAAAGCAATGGTTTCCTAAACTTACTTAAAGATCAGTTTATGACACAATCCATTGAAACACTGACCTGTAACGGTGCATTATTGGATTTAGTATTAACAAATATTACATATTTAATATCAAATACCAAAGTAATAGAACATCTGGGTAACAGTGACCACAGCATGGTCTCTCTGGAAATCTATTTTCGTTAACAAAAACATACAAGACCGTCTAAAATAAAAAAAAAATAATTTTAAGAAAGAGAACTTTGAATTATTCAGGGAATCCTTAAAAGAAATCGAATGGGTTTGAAAAAAATGTAAGGACAGCAATAAACAATAAAACGGGTAAATGAAGAGCGCATAGCCACTAAGAACAAAACCAATCCCAAGAAGTTACTCAAATACACAAATAATAAAAGAGAACATACTGTAGGCCCAATAACCAATATCAATAGAAATAGATTTACTAAGGATAAGAACAAAGCAGAAATACAATTTTCATCAGTGTTTATTAGGGAGGAGCAGGCAGTAGAACTCACAGGTACAACAAATAGGATGAGCCAAACTGAACTTAAGGTACCCACACATCTTAAGATCTTCGATCTTAAGATGTGTGCATAAATTATCCTTGAAATATTTTGTCTGTCCTGGACAAAAGATTTCAGGCAAGCACACATCTTTATCAAAGATTTCTTTGAAGATCCCATGTGCGTTCCAATGGATCTTTTGTTAAATCAGAAGATTTAGCAAAAGATCCACGGGAGCGCGCATCTGACCGATATCGGACGATTTTCGGTCTATATATCAGCCGATTAATCGGAAATCGGCCAATCTGCAAAACAAGCGTTCTAGTGTGTGGGCATCTTTAGAATTGAATTCACTACTGATAAAATAAAAAAAAAGAGGCTTAGCAAAATCAAAACAAACAAATCCCCGGGTCCGGACGGGATTCATCATAGGGTTCTAATAGAATTGAAGGAGGAGTTAGCAAACCCTTTTCGAGAAGTCATTTTCATCTGGTAAGGTGCCTAAGGACTGGAGAATGTCAGAGGTAGTACCATTGTTCAAAAAAGGAAAACGGGACCTAGCAAATTATAGACCTGTGAGCTTAACTTCAGTAGTGGGTAAATTATTTGAGGGAATTTTAAGGGATGGTATCCAAAAATATTTAAAACTGCACAGTATAATCATTATTAACCAACATGGGTTAGTAAAAACCCACTTATGCCAAACAAATGTAATATTCTTTTATGAGGAAGTTAGCAACAATCTTGACACTGGAAATGCAGTAAACGTGATATTCCTGGATTTTGCTAAGGCTTTTGATACTGTGCCACATAAGAACAATCATAATCTGTCTATAATGAAGAGCGCATAGCCACTAAGAACAAAACCAATCCCAAGAAGTTATTCAAATACATCATTTTTTTTCTTAATGTAATCTATTTAAATGAATAAAGACAGGACAGTCCCTGCTTAAACGTGTCCATAAACGTTACACGGTACTTGTGTACAATCAGGGCTCCCACGATGTCCATCGCATAGTAAAAAATCGCATTGCATGCGATTTTTAACAGAAGTGCATCCAAATGCATTGAAATTAGTATCAAACATGTTCAATGGGCCCAAATGTAATTTTTCAGGCTGTACCACCCCCACTATCAACGCAAACCCGAAGCATGGCGAGGTGCAGCGAGCCCGCGAGGGGCGGCTGTACGCGTCCTACGACCTTTTCATATCCCCACTATCCACGTCGGTGTGGAGTTGAGAACAGAAAGTGTGGCGAGCGCAGCGAGCCACCGAGCCACCGAGCCCGAAGCGTGGTGAGGGGACACGGATACCTTCACAGGTATCCGCGTGGCCTCGCAGGCTTCACAGGTGTCCGCATCCCCACGCGGGGCTCGCTGCGCTCGCCACGCTTCGGGCTCGGTGGCTCGCTGCGCTTGCCACACTTTCTATTCTCAACTCCACGCCGATGTGGATAGTGGGTGTATGAAAAGGTCGTAGGACACGTACCGCCGCCCCTCGCGGGCTCGCTGCGCTCGCTACGCTTTGGGTTCGTGTTGATAGTGGGGGTGGTACAGCCTGAAAAATGACATTTGGGGGCCATTGAACATGTTTGATACAAATTTCAATGCATTTGGATGCATTTCTTTTAAAAATCGCATGCGATCGCATGCGGTGCGATCGCATGCGGTGCGATCGCATGCGGTGCGATCGCATGCGATGCGATTGCATGAGAGTTTTTAAAAATGCCTAGAAACGGCAAAAATCGCATGCCATTGCATGCCATCGCATGCCACTACATATGGCATGCGATGGGAGCCATGAAAGTACACAAGTACCCGTTACACTAATCACCAAGTATGAACAGCTATTATAATTTGCCCAGTCCTGAGCCTGTTCATTGCTGCGAGACTGAACACTTCCAACAGCTGCAGGTAGAACAACAGCAGATGCTGCTTTAACTCTATCACTGGAGGCATCTGTACAAGGTGTTGGGGCTCCAGCTGCCTGACCTGTGTCTCTACAGGTCAGGCTGGTTACAGGGACTGGGGAGCATCTGGCCAAGTCCTAGTCAGCTCATTTTATAAAAATCAGTTTAATGAAATACCTGCACTTAACAGGCTTAATATATCTTCAAAAATAGTATTCAATATAAAACATATAATATGGGTGCAATGTGGCACTTAAAGAAAAAGAGCAATATAAATAATTGAGGTGCAGACAACCAAAAGTCTTTTTTGCCCAGGAGTGATATTTATACCGGAGTGCTTACTCTCCAAAAAAATATATAATTGAATTAAAATCCAATATTGTTGATGCAGCTGATTTGCAATTCGTTGAATTTTTGAATAACTGCGCATGTGTACGGATCGTAGAGGACATGCGTGAGCCAAAGTAGTGATACAAAAGTGAAAAAAATTAATCAATTGCAATTCGACTGTCAGGAAGTCGGCGTTTGAGGGCGGCAATTTTCCATTTTCTGGGAGTGTTCGGGAAAACACTGATGTGGCCAGGTGTTTTAAGGGAGGGTGTGTGAAGTCTGCACCAGCCTTGATCAGTCTGTGCTGATGTCACAGTCTTGCCCATTATTCACATTATGCAACACAATAGTGCCTCTTATATATCTTCCACCACACAGCAATGTGACCATGTACAAGTGTGTGCACAGGGCTGGCTACATTACTTCCGGCCTGCTGCCTTCCATTTACTAAGCTTCCTGTTCCAAATAAAGACAATGACCTGGGAATGCTTCCTATGGTGAATGAGTCAGAGAAACAGGGTACACATGCTCTGCTGGGAGTTACTCAGCACTGACAGCATATTCTCCAATGCTGCCTCTGAGAATGTACATATGCCAGAGGCTGCACACAATGACCAGCTCTCAAGTGAAGCTCTGCAGGTGGGGATGCTAAGCAGTTGGCTGGCAGATATAGCAGGGAGGAGCACAGATGGAGGAGTGGACTAGAGCTTACAGTGCTTTGCGGTTCATTCTACTAGCGCCTGGCATACAATTTGTCTGGTGCAGTGGCGTCCAGCAGCAATAGTGGGTTGAAAGCAGCAGGGTAGCAGCAGAACAGGGAGTGTGCCTCTCCAGGCTGGTGGCTGGCTGCTCTTCATACATTTACTGAGCGTGTTCTGCTGGTCCTGCATAGAGTATTTTTGTCTCAAAAAGTGGATTTAGCAATTCCTTCCCTTGACTAGCTGAAGTTGAAGTAGATCATTTTAGAATATTCCTAACCTAAGGTTTTTTTCTTAAACAAGTGGTTCTCAACTAATACTGTACCTTGATGTGCCCCCAACAGGTCATGTTTTGAAGATTTCTGTCTGTAGAAGCAGGTGGGGGAATCAGTGACCCTGTAAAAAGGAAACTGATCTGTGCATGATTGCAAACATCCAAAAAACATAATCTGTTGCTTATACTTGTGAGATCAAGTATAGTTGAGGACTGAAGTATAGAGCCACTGTCTGAAAACATTCTTGAATGTCCTATTAACCTTCCCTTAATGCTAATAATAATCACTAAGAAAAAAAAACTTTTATTTACTAAAAACTAATTAGGAAAATAAAGTTACACTTTCTTAAATGCAAAATTTGAACAAAATGTTCAATTAATACTAACTTTAAAATTACTAACTTTCAATCGTGATCCGGATGACAGGTTAACAGTGTCTAGGTCAACACCATGTTGTAGACACTCACAATGTCGACAAGGTCCTTTTGGTGTTGACTTATTGAATGACAACCCTACGATCCATAACCCTTTGAGTCATCCTCTCTAGCTTGCTGTATTCTACTACAGGTATGGGTTGACATTGTCTAGGTCGACAGTCAAAATGGTGACCACTATTGGTTGACAGTGAAAAGGTTGACACAGGAAATGAGTCAACATGCATTAGTTCGACATGGTCAAATGGTCAACGTTGTTTAAAGGTTGACATGTAACAGGTCGACATGGGGGAAAGGTCGTTATGTTTTTTTTTCATGTTTTTATATGATGTCTACATTGACATGGACACCGTATAATTGGACCAGGGCCCCTTGCATGGCTTGCTGCACTCGCCGTGGTTCGGGCACAGTGCCTCGCTGCACTAGGCACACTATTATATTCTCCCTCGACCTTTTCCATGTTGACCAATTTCATGTCAACATTTTGACCATGTTGAACTTTTCCATGTGTCAACCGTATGACTGTCGACCAATAATGGCTGAACTATTGACTGTCAACCAAGACATTTCCTACATAGGTGGTGAGTAGGCTCACAAGAACTGGAACCCGTGCATTCGTTTTAGGATTCGATAAATCAGAGCAAATTGGTGTGAATCACATATTCACTTTGATGATTTATATATATCTTTATTTTTAATACAGTACAATGATTAAATGCCCATTAGCCCCACAGCCAGACATTTTTTTCTTACAATCGCTATTTACAGAGGTGATCCACCATAGCCAGGAGACTCTACCTGAGGAGTCTATTGCTCATCGCTGACCATTCCTAATGTTCATCAGAGACAATTTTAAAGGTGAGCATGCCCTGTGCATTCCTGGCACATGTCATTAACTTGACTGTGTAAAAAAACAAAGGATGGAACAACCGCCTGTGGTATTGTGTATAGGGTCACACACAGGGGCAAATAAGGGCAAGTATAAAAAGAGCCAAAAGTTTTTTTTGTTTTGTTTTTTGTGTTCATTGTTATTATTCATTTACAATTCTGCAGAACAAAAAAAACAAGTGAGAGATATTGATGGAAAAATTATAACCACATAGACCCAAGTACATTTCCACCTAGGAGAACCTTAAGAAAACACTGAATCAATGCTAGCTACTTTTAGTTATTTGCTGCTCTAGGCAAACGCTTATTTTACTTGTGGCTACAGCCAGTCATGCCTCTAGGTAATAAATAAATGAGACACATGAACTGTGAAACCAAAATGGCAAGCCAAGAGGGTAGGATATTTTTTCTGTCTCCAAATGACTGGCAGCATGAAAACCTTATAACATCACAAGTTACAGTCTCACCTTCAACTTAACAGTATGAACAGTACATTTTTCTAGCAGAATAGGAAAATGCAATAAAGTTTGAAATTCCTTATTGCTTGTTATATTTCAATAATAAACTACTTTACTCACTGTAATTCTACTGACCGGCTCCATTTTTAAACAGACTGAAGTTTTGCCTGCTGCTGATGTCATCCAGCAAACCAATTAATTTTCTGTAAATAGAAATTACACAGCAATGAGAAAAGGGGAATTCATTCACAACTTGCTACTCGGGGAGAGCGCAGGCTCGTCACATAAGTTATATGCTTATTTTGAATGAGTTATTGTTTCATATGGCAACGTTTCAATTAAAAGGAAAATATTGGAAACTGAAATAGGTCGAATTTATGCGTGTGCCGACATATAACAAAACTTCTATGGCCGTGAAGACATTTGGGAGACTGTTCAGCAATTTTTAGCCTGCTGGACGGAGCATGTGTTTCCTTTCAGGCTGCTTTGTTGCTGTTGGGTAGCGGTGCTGATTGCTTGGTGATAAACTAATAGATAAAGCTTTAAGCAGTAGTATATTGGTGCTGGTGTTCGATATTCATGTTTGCATGACTTTTTCGTTATTTTACTGTTAATTTTATACAAACTATGGGGGAGATAAGCATGGAGATGTGGACCAATGGAGAATTTACCATAGCACAGGGGCGTAACTTTGTGGGCCCCATAGCAAAATTGTAAAAGGGCCCCCACCCACATTTTCACTAATATGCCCCTTAGGTCATAGTAGAGGTGATTTAGGAAAGATTACATGGACATACAGTACCTTCTGATTTTTCAAAGAAATATTTTGTGCTTACATATGCCCTGCCAGCTGCATACCTTCGTCTTATATACAATGCACAGGACTGTGCATTGTTGGGCATTATTATCTGTGCATTGTTGGGCATTATGGGCATTATTATCTGTGCATTGTTGGGCATTATGTTCCCTATTAGCTGCTATAGGAGAGGGGGGCAGGGGGAATTGAGCAGGGTAGAGAGAAGAGAAAAGTGGATGGAGTGAGAGTGAAAAAGAGGGGAAGGAGAAAATGAGAGGAGAGAGATGAGATGGGGGGTTTAAAAGAAAGAGGATGTGAGTGGAGATGGAGTGGGTCAGCGCTGGCTGTAGCAGGTCTTGCTCTAATCTTCCTTGGCAATGTCGGGTCTCCAGCCTCTTGTGCACCAGCTTCCTCAGCGGCTCCTCTCCAGGGCCCTGGTTCTTGAAATGGCGGGTCTCATGTGCCCCCTTCTCCATCAGTTCCGGCAGGTGTCCTGTCTCCTTCCCTACAGAGGTGTGCAGCAGAGGAGTGTCGCATACTGTATCTCCTGCAGGGGGCGGTCACGACTCGCTTGTGTCCTGGCCCCATCTATTGCAGCGGCAGGTTTCCTGCACCATGTGCCCCGGCTCCTGCAGCGGAGGGTCACATGGATCCCTGCTTCAGCACCTAAATGGAGTGTCACATATGGGCAGGGGGAAGTCGCCTTCTCAGCAATTCTGTGTTGCTGCTGAAGGGGATAGGGAGTGTGGAGTCACGGGACTGCGGGCAGCCATTGCCCAGGCGGTAATATAATAAAAAAAAAAAAACAGAGTGTAGGGGATTGCTTGCTGGGCCCGGGCCCCCACAGCTACTGGAGTAATCCCAGAGGACTGGAAAACAGCGAATGTAGTCCCACTGCACAAAAGTGGAAGAAAGGAAGTGGTAAGCAACTATCGACCAGTGAGTCTTACAGTACATCAGTAGTAGGGCAATTGATGGAAACAGTCTTAAAACAAAGAGTTGTAGAATATCTCAAAACCAGCAATTTACAGGATCTGAAACAGCATGGGTTTACTGGGGGTAGATCATGTCAAACAAATCTTATTGACTTTTTTGACCGGGTGACTAAAATAAGATGGGGTTGTAAATTATCTAGACTTTAGTAAGGCTTTTGACACTGTCCCACATCGCAGACTGTTAAATAAACTTGAAAGCTTGGGATTGGATTTTAAGATAGTTGAATTGATAAGAGCGTGGTTGCAGGACAGAAAACAGAGAGTTGTAGTAAATGGAGTACAGTCAAAGAAGAGAAAGATTACAAGTGGTGTACCCCAGGGATCTGTACTTGGACCACTGCTTTTTAATATCTTAATTGGTGATATTGCAAATGGGTATGCAACAGGCCAGACACACCAGGGGGGGTAAAACAAATGATTGATGATCTAGGTAAATTAGAAGAATGGTCAAGAGAATGGCAACTACAGTTTAATGCCAAAAAAATGCAAAATCATACACTTGGGTCTCAAAAATCCAAAGACTAAATATAGTACACATGGAACTATAATGGAAACTACTGAGGAAGAGAGGGATCTAGATGTCACTATTTCAGGGGACTTAAAGGCAGGTAGGCAATGTAACAAAGCAATGAAGAAGGCAAGTCAGATGCTTGGTTGCATAGGGAGAGGTATCAGCAGTAGAAAGAAAGAAGTAATAATGCCACTGTATAGGTCATTGGTATTACCTCATCTAGAGTACTGTGTTCAGTTCTGGAGGCCATACAGTATCTCCAGAATAATATAAATACAATAGAGACTGTACAAAGAAGGGCAACTAAAATGGTGCATGGCCTACATCACAAAACGTACCAGGAAAGACTAAAAGATCTTAATATGTATACTTTAGAGCAGAGAAGGGAAAGGGGGGACATGATAGAAACTTTCAAACATATCAAGGGCTTTAACAAGGTACAGGTGGGAGACATTCTTCACAGGAAGTGGAGCAGCAGAACAAGAGGACATGCACTGACACTAGAGGGTGGAAGATTCAGGGGAAATTTGAGGAAGAATTACTTCACAGAAAGAGTAGTAGATAAGTGGAATAGCCTCCCATCAGAGGTGGTAGAGGCAAATACAGTAGTACAATTTAAACATGATTGGGATAGGCATATTGATATCCTTACAAAATAAGGATCAAATATGGTTTGAGGTAACGGGGGAAATTTACTAAGAAAAATCATTTGGAGGAGAGGCACTGAAGATGAATGTTCTCTGCGTCTCTCCTCAGTCCGAGCGGGGTGATGCGCGACTTGGACTGCGGTGGAGAGAAGAAGATGGGATCTTCGCCAGAGGACCTGGTGTGTAGGATTTCAGTCCACAGGTCCCCATATGTTCAGATCCTGGACCCCGGACTCTTCAGCCCTGGAGCCCCGGACCCTGGACCAGACCCGGAACCAAGGCCCCGGACTCTGCAGCCCCGGACCCAGCAACCAAGTCACCGGACCCTGGACCATGGAGCTCCGGACCCCGGGACTTACCGACGGGCGCAAGATAGGTAAGTATCAGGATTTGTGTGGGCTTTGGATGTATTAAAGTTTTATTTTTTATGTGTCAGTGTGTATTTATTGGACTATTTTTAATACTGTGGAACTACAAGTACCAGCGGGCCATTTACTGTCCTGCATGCTGGGACTTGTGGTTCTCAGTCCCAGCTTGCGGGGGGAGGCTTGCTGGGACTCATAGTTCCACAGTATTAAACAATAGTTTATTCTTTTGTTTACACTGAATCAGCTTGATGCCCACCACCCAGGGGCATCGAGGACAGCACTAGGCTTCAGCCTAGTCAGATAAATCCTGGAGGGGGGGGGGGCTTTATTGGGGGGGTCCCCACTCCCCCAGGGCCCCTGGCCAGGCTTATTTTTAACACTTATTTTTTCCTATCACATTGTATATATTTTGTATTTTAATCACACCTTCACTTCCCTACATAGCACCTATGTGCTTCTTATTAACCCCTACTAATTTTCAATTGTGTGCTGCCCTGGAGTACTCAGCCTGTGTCGGCATGTTGGGGGCCCACACCCCAGACCCATACCCAGTATTAGGGACCCCAGTGACAGAGATGCCTTGACGTACGGCCTGGGGGCTTAGCCCTATATCTGCAGATATACGCAACCAAAATCTCTGTGTTATCTGATTATTATGTAGTTATTTTTCACTCAGTGTGCAATTGGGATACCAAATGTTTTTTCCTAGACAGAATTGCCCCTCCCTTTTGGCACCTGAGTGACACACCTCTGATTGAGCAGCTTACCAACAAAAGTGTTGTGCAGTTGAGAGGCATAGATGGGTCAGCATTAGGAGGGATTGCTGACACCTGAGTGCCATTGGAGAAGCCAGGGGTATCTCCAGGTAAGCTGGCTCTCAGATGTTACATGCCATTATCATGTGGCCTTATACTGGGCTTTTAAGCCCAGACATATATGTTACTGCTAATGGGATGGGTTTGGGAGTGTGGTCCCCCTCATGTTGATATGGCTGGTCTGCTCCAGGTTAGCACACCCTAACACTTTGTGAACACTTATTTTTTCCTATCACATTGTATATATTTTGTATTTTAATCACACCTTCACTTCCCTACATAGCACCTATGTGCTTCTTATTAACCCCTACTAATTTTCATTTGTGTGCTGCCCTGGAGTACTCAGCCTGTGTCGGCATGTTAGGGGCCCACACCCCAGACCCATACCCAGTATTAGGGACCCCCAGTGACAGAGATGCCTTGACGTACGGCCTGGGGGCTTAGCCCTATATCTGCAGATATACGCAACCAAAATCTCTGTGTTATCTGATTATTATGTAGTTATTTTTCACTCAGTGTGCAATTGGGATACCAAATGTTTTTTCCTAGACAGAATTGAGCAGCTTACCAAAAAAGTGTGCCCCTGGCCAGGCTGACTGGTCAGTAGGATGAATGTTTTGGCCGCGGGACCTTATATAATAAGTGTCCCCCGGCTTTGACATTACCCTGCTGGCTGGTTTGGCCTGGGGCTGGTTCTTAAAATATGGGGGACCCCTATTAATTTTGTATATACGGCCTCTAATACGAATCATTACACCATCGGAGGGTTACAAAGCAGTCATATTTGACTGCTTTGTAAATACCCCTCCGGAACATGACTTTGCATACGGCTGAAACAGCTGTATGCAGTCGTATTGATTCGTAGTAAGAATACAAATATGATTTTTTGTATTCGTATACTTATTAAATTTCCCCCAACATGTTTAAAAAAGGATTAGATGGGCCAAGTGGTTCTTATCTGCCCCCAAATTCTATGTTTCTATTCTATTAGGCTTTATTTAACTTCATATATAACTTGAGGCATTGGTTGTTATCTAAACCAAGATGCAAGCTCAATAACAATGTGGATATTGTTCCAATATATATTATTTATATTTCTTCCTAAATAGCAGTGGGCAATGCATTTTATTAAATTGAAGGCCAGAAGAGTTCTAGTTAATCAAAACAAGATTAAGTTGTTTCTCAATAGAACATTGCATATTTTTATAAAAAATCTTTTTGTAACACAATATATATATGTGAAAGCATTTTAACTTACTGATCTGGATTAATCAATAAATTGTTCATAAATAATAGAATGGTGTAGTTTTTTTTTTTTTTTACGTCTTATCCATGTCCCATAGTTTTCTTTTTATGTTTTACAATGTTCCATATTTATAACACCATTTTTGCACAACCGATGTGTCGTTTCCTCATCTTTGTTACAATTCTTTTGCATGTGCAAACAGATTGTGGCATCCAGGGTGAGATTTACAATGGGGTTGATACAGTGCTTAAAATGGTCATGGAGAGGTGGTAGAACTCACTTCGCTTGCCTCTTCACCCCCCCCCCCATATGTCACAGCCAGGGTGCTAGTGTGTTCAGCACCCACCTGCAAGCTTTACATATATGGCCTATCTTTCTTACCCCAAAATAATAGATGTTGTGACAGGGGAACTCTTGTTGGCCCCCCCGGCCGTGGTATACTGTTGACCCCAGGTGAGACACGGAAAAGTCACAAAAAATCATGACTGTCCCACTGCAATAGGGACAGTTGGGAGGCATGTTTAATGCCAAACATTGAGGGCATTATTGAAAATGATTAACTAAGTAAATGAGTAGAAAACACAGTGTTGTACTAGTAAAAACTACGATCTAATTGGTTGCTTTATACAATTTAAAAAATGAAAGTATATTGCTGCCTTATACAATTTAAAAAATGAAAGTTAATTGCTGTTTAATCTTTTAAGAGAAGTGCTTTCACTATTTTGGTGCAGTCTCTGTTAAAGGCACATCTCTTTGTGGTGTAGCTATGGACCTGATTCAGCATAGATGTCACAAGCAAAATCTTTCTCTAATGGACAAAACCATGTGCACTGCATGTGGGGCAGATGTAACACATGGGAAGAAAATGTTTCACACTTGCGCTGCTGAATCTATAATGTTTGCCTGTGAGCTTTGCTGAACAAAAGGACACCTGGAGACACTAGTTAATAATGTACCAAAATTTTATGCATGTAACAAGAATTTAGTAATAAAAATATATAATATAAGTTTACACAGATAGAAATAGAGAGGGGCTCCGATTGGCTGTTGGCTGGAGTGGAAAGCCGTAGGCAGTATTAGATGGTAGGTGATGTAGCAGGCTGGCTGTAGTCGGGCTCAGTTAGTAGCATGAGCCGGCTCCAAGATAGCGAGAGTGTGACTTCAGAAGTGGGAGGTTTCTGCAGAGTAGCGTAAGTAGGCGTCAACGCGTTTCGTACCCTTGGAAACGGGAACTTTCTCAAGACAATGTCCATACATCCACCTCTATGGTATTTAACATGTCCACATAATTAGTGTTCAATTAGCATGATTTAGTACTAAAAACAATTATAAGTGTCCGGTGTCAAAGTAGTATAATTTAATTTCAAACAATCTATATTAGGTAATCCCAGATAGAACATAAATAGAGAGAGCGATCTAATAAGAACGCAAATTCATTTGTTCCATTCATTAATAGAAACAATGTCTGATTAGATTCAATTAAATAATCAATGGTGTCAGAGAGTACAACCATGCAGAGAGAGTTATGCAGCTTTCACACTGCCAAAATGTTTCAAAACCTGGTATTTTTAAACGGTATTTAAAACGGGTCTGAGCCTTCACATTGCAGTAGATTACCGTTTAAATACCATTTAAGTACCATTCACATCAGTCAACCAGTTTAATCCCCTGAACACGTTCAAAGGCAGAATGCAGGGGACAGCCTATCACAGGTCTGTAATCTGTTGTTTTTACTAAATACCATTTCAGAGCTCACTGAAACGTGTAGGACTCTGCTTTTTAAACGTTTTGAAATACCGGTTATCTTTAACCGGTAAATGTACTCTGGCGCTTTCCCACTGCAGCCTTAAACGTTTTAAAATGGGAAAAAAACGGCAATATAGTGCGGTGTGAAAGGGGTATCAGAGTTGTGACTTATTTTTTTTTTTCTGTGCAGGGTAAATACTGGTTGCTTTATTTTTATACTGCAATTTAAATTTCAGTTTAAACACACCCATCCATTTGCCCCATCTGCAGTGACATGGTGTTGCCCATCAGTGAAAGAGTTTGGTTTGTGATCCATGCTGATCCCTATGCCCTTGCATTTAGTTCACCATTTACCCGAGGTGAGAATGAACGGAGAATGAGCTATATGACAGCTATATGAAGGCTACAAAAATTTTTATGTAACAAGGGTGTGGCTAGTGGATGGGTGTGAAAAACGACCTAGGGGTCTATGGTTCATTATAAGTGCATTGGGTGTTCTGGTGTATGTGATTTTGTATGTGTGTTATTAAATACATTTATTTGTATTAAAAATATCTTGCTCCTATTCTACGACATGGGTCTTGTACACATATTATGTTGCACAGTTGTAGCTCTTTAACATTTAATTCTCCATGCACTGTATCATATATCTACAGTTTTGGAAAGCAGCCATATACCTTTCAGTGCCTGCTGGGAATACTTGAAACGTATTGGTTAAATTATATCTATTATTAATAGTAGTAAATATGGCAACATTTATTACTTATGCTTGTTAAACATTCCTGGCTGAAGATTCATGAATCATGAACCTCTGACTGTAAAATGAAGCAATGCTTGGAGCATTTTAGCCATGTCCTGATATATGAGAGGTATTTTGAGGAAACCACCACTCTCAATATCCCCTGTTCTGGGGCCTTCTGCTCATTAGGCCACACAAATCTTTAAATCACATAAGAATTTATTTTCAAATATAGACTAAATGCATTTTGTGCAAATAAACAAATTCTGTAGTAATTACATTGTATATAGAGCAGGACATACCTAACAAATGGAGAACCCCTATAAAAGTTGTATATCCGACATGTAATTTACTTGACTTGGAAGCGATAACAAATTTAGTCAGGAACCATATTAACATGTAAATAAAGGGATGGTAGTTTCCCAGCGGTGTCTCGTGAGGGTAAGGGGCCCGTGTGCAGTGTCAAAACAGCCTATTCCCTCACGCCAAAGAGAGCACAGGGTACACTCAACCTCTGTCCTATTTTCCTGGAGATTGGTTGTCAGACAGCCAAAGCCGCTACATAGGTGGGTACATTGAATGAAAATAGAGTTCCAGACACCCTGACTCTCTATGTGCCTGGAACTGCCACTTTTGCCATTGGCTCCTCTGGCATTCGCCAGCAGTGACACATGGCCAGTCTGGCCCTGTTTGGTACTGTAGTCAGGGCCGGTTTAAGGTTTTCGTCAACCTAGGCAAAACTTAATCTTAGTGCTCCCACCACCACCCACACACCAATACCGACTTTCCAGATAAACCTGTGTAGGTGGCATCTTAAAAGTTCCACACATGTACTTTGCATTAAGTTGATGATGCCTCTCTCAGAGTCATCCTTCATTTTGCCACTGGCACCCCCAGATTCTGGAGTCCCTGGGAAGCTGCCTAAAGCAGACTAATGGTAGGGAGGGAAAAATATAGTGTAATGTCTTAGGCGCTTGAGTGTGCAGAGCTCTAATAAGTGTATATCAGCAGCCACTATGAGGAGGTGTGCCAGCCTCCAAACAAAATAGAAAAGAAGCAATATTCAAATGGCACTTAATAGTACAGGAAAATTGACAAATCAATAATAAAAGGTAATTCTTTATATAACCAATTACTCAACAAAAACAATAAATACACAAGATCAATGCAAATGAATAAATAAATCAATAACCTTCCGGGGTGTAATTAATTAATAAAACAAACTTAGACCTGGGCATTATAATGATGCAAACACATCTAGGAGCTTACATGGATTGCACATACAGTATTGCAGAAGAAATAGGCCCAATCTATCTGGCTCACCATAGATTTGCAGTCCTCCCAAATCTTTAATCCAGGATTAGGAGTGGGAGTAGGTCTGTGAGCAAAGAATTACAGATCATATGGGTGAAATGTAATAGGATGAGAGATTCCGAAAGTGAGAGATTTGGTACGAAATCTCCAGGGTTTTTTAAAGTGCCAATCATTTACACTGCAAAATCAAACTGGTTTTGCTGTGTAAATGATTGCCACTTTAAAAAAAAACTGGAGATTTCTTACCAAATCTCTCACTTTCTGAATCTCTCATCCTATTACATTTCACCCTAAATGTTCCTAAGGTATGAAAAGGCCAATGGTACTCAATGTTCGAATAGCATCCGGCTCTATGGTCAACCAAAGAGTGGCATCAGTTGTCTTTCTGGACCATGTAGATGTCCACAGCTCACTGCACCTTTAGGTGTAAAAGATAACAGCCTGCATGTCTGGCAGCTGGTGCACATCCCGCTCATCCCCACACCTTGCTGACTTTGGTGGTTGTGTGCGGGTGTGGGGTAAATGGCTGGTGGCTGGTTTGCGTCCAGCTGATGGTGCAAAAAGCCAGGGCAACATACCTTGCCGTCTGATCCTGTCGCCTACCATGCATACCAGGGTAGGCGACAGGATCAGTGGCAACTGGGTGCTTCTCTTTCCTCTCGAATGGCGGCTGAACTTGATGTCAGTAAATGCTGGGGTCAATCTAGAACATCGAGGGATGGACTCAGGGGCAGGGACAGGTAACAAAAATGTGGGGGGGACACATACCACTCTTATTGGTCAAGGGATGTGAGCTGGATCGGTCCTCAGCAGGGAGCCACAGTGTCACTCACCCACTTCTTGGCGCTACTCCACCTACCAGAGTTGAAAGTCTGTCTGACACAGATGCTCGCCCATGGAGCGGGGCCCCCCTTGCTTGTAGGTATGAGACTGTGCACCTGGCAGATCCATGGCAGGGAGCTGTAGAGTTTCACTCACTGCTGTGCACTGCTCTACCTGCCGGGATGAGGTATACACTTGCCCGCAATATCAGGTTGATGTTTCCGGGTCATCCCACTGTTTGGCTGCGATAAGTGGGGAGTGGCTCATCCCTGGGAAGCAGGAAGCTAAATTCTCTGTTGGAAGCGTGGAGAGAATACAGGGATGAAAATGCTGATCGTAGTAGTGCACCAGAATAACCACTAATGCGTTTTGCTCTAAATGAGAGCTTTTGGTTTTGTGAGCATCAATACATAATTTAACTTATTTCCTCTTCATGAGTTACAAAAGTGTTGTGTTAATCACAAAATTAGCTGCACTTCCCTGTCCTCTCTTAAAAGCTTTATATATGCTAAGGCTACCATCCTGTTCCCCATACTCTTACAGTTGCCGATACAGAATTTTCTGCAAAATGTGCATATATTACTCAAAATCCACCCAAATGAGAATATTTCTGCCCATAGAGAGATACACATCTCAATATAGGTCTAGTTCCACATCAGCACCATAGTAACCAGGTTTTTCAAAGTCATAAACTTTAGTGTGTATTTGTGTATCACTACACTTGGAAAAACATCCTTAACCGGTGTATATGCCTACTTCTGTGGGTCTGCCTGAGCTGAATTGTGTGAACATGTCCTTACTGGGTGCCGGATGACCTCCCGACCGTCGGAATTCCGACTTACAGGGGTAATTCTCCCTCGTGGGGTCTCCCTCGTGGGGTCAATAGAACCTGTGGCAAGCGTAGCTTTTATGAACCTGCCCCCCTGTCCGAATACTGACAGGCATGATTCCAGTGTCGGTATATCCTGACTGTCGGGCCGCTATACCACACCAGCCCTTACTATACTCAGCCTAGATGATCCATTCCTGCTACACTCCACATCTCTAGTTATACACATATCTAGCCCTTGTGCCTCCTTATGTGTGCATTTCTTTTGTGGGCACTGCGTTGGGCAAATATGCCCAGTTTACTTACTACTTGTGTAAGTTAAATTTAGCATAAGGTTCACACTGAACAACTAAGCTTAACAGTTTCCAGTACCAGAAGCATATTTGTATAATGGGAGGATAACCTTTGCAAGACTCTCCGGAGTGTTTGGAATTATGTGTGTACAGGTGTTGTTATTGTATTTGCAGAGTTATATAGGCACACACCAGCAGGTGACTCATTAACAGGATGTAGTTGGCATCCCGACAATGGGATACTGGTAGTCAGAAGAACATCGCCAGAATCCTGCCCATCCTGTCTTCATCCTAGCGCTCATAAATAAAAGACCGTTCAGACTGACTTTTCTTTGTGAAGGCAGAAGTAATCATTCGATGGTCAGCGACCATCGGATGACTTCTCCTGCTAGCAGAGGCATGTGAGGGGTTTGTATTCTCCTAAACATCCCCTTGCATGTTAATGAGGGGATTCAGCGGCGGAGGGGGCGGGGGGGGGCATTTGGGCTGGTGGCGTTAAGCCGGTTGGTAAGCAGCGAACGACCGCTGCTTAGCAAGCTATACTGAATTGCCCATTTAGAGAGCTACAATAATGGAAAATCTCCAACAATGAAAATATAAAATACTTTTTGCTAAAAGTAGGATATACTGTATTTGGTGCCAGAACTAATGGCTTTATTGTGCACAAATACCAGGAAAAATAACCATTGGAAAGAGACAGAAGCACGGAGAACTGTGGTTCCATGACATCATAATCGACTTTCTCCATCCATGCTCAGTCATTCTTTGTTTGTTCAAAAATTAATATTTGTGAAATCCCAAACATTCTATTTGCATTTATTTGTAAAGCTCTAGAATACCGTTTATCCTGGGAGGTCTGGATGATAATAATGAAGGGTATGCGGCTGATTAGAGGTCCCCAGCAGTTGTTAAATCATAATGGGCTGTGCACCTTTCAGTACAACGCTTGTAAAATTCTAACTGGAAAACATCCAAAGAAAACTTCTGATGCAATCACATAACTGAGGCTACTAAGGGTATTTTCTGTTCTGGTCGCACCATTGCTTTACATATAAGTAGAAAAAAATAGCATTTTATGATACTATTTTTTTTTTTTAAATAAATGCTCGAATGTAAAAGTCACCCACTAATCTATATAAATCAGACTGAAGTGTGTGGTTTCAGGGAACAAAATGCAAGGAAGCACAAAAGTATGCAGAGCTATGGAGGCCTATTTAACAATTAATTTTTGCCGGATAATTTTAGATGATATACCGTACTTACAGTGTATTGTACCAGAAGAGGAATCTATAGATCCTTACCCAGCATGGACCTCTTACACATGTGTGATCAGCAGACTGTTTATGTATTTATTACCAGTTACTTATATAGCGCACAAATATTCCGCAGCGCTTTACAGAGAATATTTGAACACTCACATCAGTCCCTGCCCCAGTGGAGCTTACAATCTATATTCCCTACCACATGTACACGCACACACATTCATTCTAGGGTTAATTTTGTTGGGAACCAATTAGCCTAGCAGTATATTTTTGGATTGTGGGAGGAAACCGGAGTACCCGGAGGAAACCCACGCAAGCACATGGAGAATATACAAACTCTGCACAGTTAGGGCCATGGTGGGAATCAAACCTGTGACCTCAGTGCTGTGAAGAAGTTATGTAATCACATGAATGAGCACTTCCCTTCTTGTACACCGCAGGCATGGACTTGTTGTTAACATACCCTGCCCTAGTAAGTTTTCCTTATCAGGTTGTGGGTACTTTCAGGGCCTACCATGGTTTTGTTCAGGATATCCGTCCTCTTTCCCTATAACACTTGCAAGTAAAGGGGATAAGCACATTTGGTATAAAGGCCTGGCAATCTATGGTCTGACTGCTTTTGATTATGTGTTTATTGTTTGTAAAGATTTCACACAGCAACAAATATGGAAAATGTGTTGGCGGTACTGTATAACCATGATGTTACGTGGGGTACATGTGCCAAAATCAACCACTTACAGTAGGCAGCAAATATAATTATGCAAAACAGTAGCAACACTAAAATTTAATAACCATTGCGCGCAATAGATTGCCAAATGGAAACTAGCAAGGAATAAAAAAGAACAATAAAAAAAGAAATAGCAATACACATGTACAAGCGATAAAGCAGCGGTAATAGTAATACTGCAATGTAACTTGGGGGCACTTCCTCTCAGTGACGTAAGTTTGTCCCAGTTGCCTGGAGGAAAAGGTAAATATTGGTGCCCCCCCCCCCACACACACACACACCACCTTATATAAATATATGTCTGTGTGTATGTATGTATATATGCATATTATGTTTAAAATAAAGAAAGTGTGATGTATATGGTCCTGCTAGGAAGGGGAGAGAGCCACAGAAGCAGTATTGATGGTTTTCAATTAACGGATTCAAAGTTGCAGGGAAGGAGAGGTGCCCGCTTGGGAGCAGGAGCCGGCGGCAGATGACTCCTTTGCCTTCCTATAATGGCCAGCATTACTGATTCTGAGCTGCATGTAAGGTGGCTTTCCTCCTCTGGTGGTGATGAGTCAAAGTGCTGCACCACAGGGTCTGATTATGGTGGATGAAACATAATCCCCCAAGAAGGCGCTGGGAAGGCAATGGGAGGATAGACTACTGTTCTGCGAGTTCAGCTGAGGTCGGAAAATCATTAACTACTGTATATATTATTTATATAATGTGGATGGGAGATGGGGGTGATCGGGGGTTCACTGAGTGTAATATAAGGTAAGAGAGGAGGTCAGTAAATACAGTGAATAGTAGGTAAGTAGTAGGAGAAGATCATTATATATTTTGTGTAAGAAGTGCAGAGTGATGGGAGAATCATTATATGTGTTCACCAGGCTACCACCTAACTACTCCATTTCCATCTTAAAAAACATCATACGTATGGGTAACTATGATTTGAAAACCTTTTAATTTATACAAATAAATGTTGTTTTAAGTACTTTCTCTCTCTGATAAGCGTGCCCCAGAAGAGTCTATCTTCCTTCCCCGTATTGCTATATTCAGAATGTTGCCATGCAAAATGTTGACAGTTCCATGAATGGCGATGGTTAGGCTAGTTGCCGCTGGGGGAGTTAGGATTAGTTATTGTCAAAATGTTTTTTTGTTTGCTCAAGAGAGGGCAAACACAAGAAAGAAAAAAGGCTTTGTGGGCGCACTCTTATTTATGTATATTTGTAATTAATTTAAAACATAACTTTTATTTCGATCAATTAGTATAAGATGACAGAAGGATAATTTAAAGAATTAGTGGAGATTAGTGTGATAGAAATGTGTCAAGTTAGGTACCACTTAATAATGGCAAAAAAGGGGTTTTTGAATCAAAATGTTGTGTGATGGTCATATTAACTTTTCACACTTTATTCTCCATTCGGCGCATCACGTCCTTATCGACATTGATATATGGACAATGCGACTTTGGGCGAAAATGAATGGTTTGGATCCCTTATTCGGTTTGATAAACCGTAGGGATGTATGTTGCCCCAGCAACTGTTGAGATGGTATTCTTACAGCTTGTATTGCTTAAGCAGTAGGCGTCTCCAGTACAATTTAATTAGGGATACCTCTATTGATACCACACCAGGGGTAATCTGGCCCGTCACTGCTTAGCTTCCAAGTTCGGGAAGTTTTTGGGCAGTTCCAGTGAGGTATGGTGGTATTCTCGTGAGGATTAATTCCCAATATCACAATTGTCTGGTTTAGCTGCATCAAAGCATTAATAGCTGACTCAATACCTGATTATTATTGGCCACGTTTTTGATTTACCAACTGAATATTCGTAATCAATATTTTTGAACGTCCGCATCAGGTGGAAAAGAAAAGGGGGGGGGGGGGGGAGGCGGGATAGGGAGAGGAATAGGAAAAGAGGAACAGTGACAGATTTGGTGGACAGCAGAAGAAGGGGGGCACAGTGGAAATGACAAGGAGGGAGTAAAAAGAGACAGAGAGAGAGAGAGTGCAGAGTTATAGATAGTTTGATGCTGGTAGGGTTAAATACCTATACAGTATGCTGAATCTGGGTGGCCTGATAAATCAGGTATTACAAGTTTTGAGTGGGTTTAAACCAGTGTGTATAATGTATCCACAGTATTGCCGCCTGTTGATTATTGCTCCTTTTCTATGTTAGTTGTTACACAGTTTTAGATACAGTTTTGCTGACAAAGTAACAATTGTAACCATAGGTGAATCTAAAGCAAGCAGTTTTGCTGACAAAGTAACAATTGTAACCATAGGTGAATCTGAAGCAAGCAGGTAGTTCAGTCTCGAATGAGTATTGTTAATTGGCTGCAAACAGACATACAGGTTGATGGAGTATAAGTGATAACTGGTTGCAAAGCTGGGTTTGTAGTTTGGAGAAAACGGAGAGAGGTGTCACTCCACTGCAGAGCGCAGGCAGGAGGACACTGGTACCTGGGACGCCACCTCCGGGCGTCAAAGCTTCAGGTCCGGGTAGGGTCACTGTTGGGGAGTCCCTGGTGCTGGTAACGCCGCTGCTGGGTTGCTGGGGTGTCCGCTAGACACGTGTTTCGCCGGAATCGGCTTCTTCAGTATGCGCCATCTTGGATGAGGGCAGTATGCCCATAGTCTTATACGTGGTCAATGGAATCACTGTGTTTCCTTCCTGATTGATGTTGGAGCTCTCCAATGGAGAGGCACTTGTCTGTGGTAGGTCCAGAGCTCCGTATTGTGGGTGAGCTTCATGTGACTTATATTTATACTGGTTGTTAACGCAGTTTATCCGAGCGAATATTGCTAATATTAACAAGAGAGGGTTTGTGACTGCTGAGATTACCGCAGCACAGGATTTTATCTTGGTTGGTATATATTAAAAACGTGCATATATTATGCTAATTAAAGAGGTAGTATGGCGGATATAGCCTCTATTACGTGAGGGGATATTATTACAAGCCATAGGGATTGCTGCAGTAATTACGACTGCATAGGAAACCAGATGCTTGTTTTGCTGGAGATGTCCCTGTTGCTTTATGTGCTAATAGAGATGTCCAGAGAGAATATATTGGGGATTTGAAGGTTTGTAGAATTACACCATTTATAGCCATACTTTTTAGTTGATTGCATAGGTAGTAAAACCTATGCGGTAATCTCAGCAGTCACAAACCCTCTCTTGTTAATATTAGCGATATTCGCTCGGATAAACTGCGTTAACAACCAGTATAAATATAAGTCACATGAAGCTCACCCACAATACGGAGCTCTGGACCTACCAGAGACAAGTGCCTCTCCATTAGAGAGCTCCAACATCAATCAGGAAGGAAACACAGTGATTGGATTGACCACGTATAAGACTATGGGCATACTGCCCTCATCCAAGATGGTGCATACTGAAGAAGCCGATCCCGGCGAAACACGTGTCTAGCGGACACCCCAGCAACCCAGCAGCGGCGTTACCAGCACCAGGGACTCCCCCACAGTGACCCTACCCGGACCTGAAGCTTTGACGCCCGGAGGTGGCGTCCCAGGTACCAGTGTCCTCCTGCCTGCGCTCTGCAGTGGAGTGACACCTCTCTCCGTTTTCTCCAAACTACAAACCCAGCTTTGCAACCAGTTATCACTTATACTCCATCAACCTGTATGTCTGTTTGCAGCCAATTAACAATACTCATTCGAGACTGAACTACCTGCTTGCTTCAGATTCACCTATGGTTACAATTGTTACTTTGTCAGCAAAACTGCTTGCTTTAGATTCACCTATGGTTACAATTGTTACTTTGTCAGCAAAACTGTATCTAAAACTGTGTAACAACTAACATAGAAAAGGAGCAATAATCAACAGGCGGCAATACTGTGGATACATTATACACACTGGTTTAAACCCAACCAAAACTTGTAATACCTGATTTATCAGGCCACCCAGATTCAGCATATAGGTATTTAACCCTACCAGCATCAAACTATCTATAACTCTGCACTCTCTCTCTCTCTGTCTCTTTTTACTCCCTCCTTGTCATTTCCACTGTGCCCCCCTTCTTCTGCTGTCCACCAAATCTGTCACTGTTCCTCTTTTCCTATTCCTCTCCCTATCCCGCCTTCCCCCCCCCCCTTTTCTTTTCCACCTGATGCGGACGTTCAAAAATATTGATTACGAATATTCAGTTGGTAAATCAAAAACGTGGCCAATAATAATCAGGTATTGAGTCAGATATTAATGCTTTGATGCAGCTAAACCAGACAATTGTGATATTGGGAATTAATCCTCACGAGAATACCACCATACCTCACTGGAACTGCCCAAAAACTTCCCGAACTTGGAAGCTAAGCAGTGACGGGCCAGATTAGTATTCCTGTGGGTGACCCCAGAAGAACCCCTGGTGTGGTATCAATAGAGGTATCCCTAATTAAATTGTACTGGAGACGCCTACTGCTTAAGCAATACAAGCTGTAAGAATACCATCTCAACAGTTGCTGGGGCAACATACATCCCTACGGTTTATCAAACCGAATAAGGGATCCAAACCATTCATTTTCGCCCAAAGTCGCATTGTCCATATATCAACGTCGAAAAGGGCGTGATGCGCCGAATGGAGAATAAAGTGTGAAAAGTTAATATGACCATCACACAACATTTTGATTCAAAAACCCCTTTTTTGCCATTATTAAGTGGTACCTAACTTGACACATTTCTATCACACTAATCTCCACTAATTCTTTAAATTATCCTTCTGTCATCTTATACTAATTGATCGAAATAAAAGTTATGTTTTAAATTAATTACAAATATACATAAATAAGAGTGCGCCCACAAAGCCTTTTTTCTTTCTTGTGTTTGCCCTCTCTTGAGCAAACAAAAAAACATTTTTTCAGTTGCCATACTGAAACCGTGGGTGCACCACCAATCATATGACTATTAGAATATACTCGTCATAGTCCTAACATTGGTCTTTCCATAAATTGTTACTAGATTACTATTTGTCAGTGCGGCTCCAACCCCCATCTTGCAGCTATTAGTTATTGTCAGTCACATGGTCCAGAAGAAGACTCTGGAGCCGGAGCTGCAGCCAGAAAATAACCAGATAACCTTGTGTGCTAAATTTTATGCTATACTGTATTATAGAAGCATCTGCATGGTTATAATATCTTGGACTAGCTATGACATCTGTGGTCAATGCTGTTCTTTATTTTTCTTGTGTATTTTCTGTAGGTTCATTTTATCTGGCTATTTTCAGTTGCTGTATTGTGATCCTTATATTTCATTTTTGGGTACCTACTAGTATAATTATATTTCTCTCCTTGATGCACTTTGTGGGGTTGCCATTGTTCCCCTTTTTTGATAACTGCTATTGCCAGGTACCTTGGTACTAATTCACAACCAATCTTGATCTTTATAGAATCTTGAGGCCATGTTAGTTTTTTATTATTATTTACAGTTTTTGTACCATAAAATGCTGAATACAGTAGGTTATTTGTACTCTACAAGCTAGATTTGAGTTTGGACATTTCCCTGTTAAATGTACAGTAAATCACTCATCACATTTACTGTAAATCTGTCCTACTTGCATGGCAGCATACTTTTGCTAAGGTGCAAAATCACACTTTTTTTTTGTTGCTACCCTCTCAAAATCAGCCCCAAAAGAATAAGGAAGAGCTTCAAAACGACAATCTGTCCTTAATTCTCTAACTTGTACTCCCCGTGGTCCTTAAAATATCCGTGGAACTTCATTTGTTGACAGGTATCAATAGAATATTGTAAAAGAAAATAAGAATGTAACATTTGGAACTTTGTGTCAAGTTCAGCTCCCAGGAGAAAACACCCTGATCTTTAACATTGCGCTTGCTATTACTACATGTAAAAGGATTTCCTCCCTCTTCTCATCCATTACAGAGAACAATAGTGAAAATCTGCTTCTTCTAACCTGTGATCCTTCTTCTGCAAGAAGTGCTCATCTTCAGCCAAATAACTAATCATGTTTGACTTTCACAATATATTATAAGTACAAAATATTTTTTTATAATACAGTATAAACATGACTTTTTTATGTCAATGAAATAAGGGGGCATTTTTATTGTAGGGATTCAGTGTCTGCTTTCAATTTACAAACCAAACTCAAATTGCAAACGAAGCATTTGTTCTGCAATTATATACATATGGGGTGCATAAATAACACTGGCTCTATTAATCCTTACACCATACTTGCCTACTTTGTGTCTCTCTCCCGGAGAGGGCAGCCAGCTTAGTGAGACAGAAGGTGGGGCCGTCGCTCAGAGCAGAAAAGGGCAGGGATGAGGTCAGAGCCACAGGAGGGACAACTTGTTAGGGGGCGTAGCCAAATTGATCATGACATTTTAGCCACGCTCCCCATCATGCAATGCCTGTGTTTCAGACATTGCACTGCTATGGGTGGAGCTAAAATGATACAATTCATGTAATTTGACCTACAGATCCCCCCACCAGTTTGTGGGTTGTGGGAGCCGGACCGCTCTCCGTTAGGGTTGTCGGCCAGGGGGGAGACCCGATTTCCTGGACCCTCTCGGCCCTTCCGGGAGGGTAGGCAGCCCTGCCTTACACCTGCCAAAATTTTACACTGGAAGTATATGGTATAGACCATATTGGTGGCATATTTGTACTACAAAATATTCTATTGGCCGTAGGCAGGGCAGCCATCAGGGGGGGAATGCGAGGACTCCAGTCCCAGGCCGTAAAGAATGAGGGCCCCAGGACTAGAATTCATAAAGTATAATTAGTCCTAAACAAAGTTCACATTTCCCTTGAAACAATGTAGAGGTTGAGTCGTGCGGCTAGTACTGCAGACACACAAGTCTCACAAGGCATTCAATGTGTTTGAGAAAGTGAAGAGGGGACCAGCCTATTTTATCAGTCCCAGTCCCCAAAATTTCTGATGGCAGCCTGGCTGCATGATGTTTTACATTCTGGTGCCCAGTGTATCATTTACCCCCCTTCACACTAGTGTGGCCAATCCCAGGGCATTTTTTAATACCGGGATCCAGGATTAACAAATTAACTCAGATTAAGTTCCTCCTCCCCAAACAGCCACCCCGCAGTTTTACTTACTCTGGGCTGGCCGGTGGTGTTAGGTAGCATCAGAATAAGGAGCAGTGCAGCAGTCAGGAGAGGTGTGGTGGGCAGGAGCGCTGAGGTGAGGTGACGGGCGGAGAGGCATAGAAGTGGGCTTTGCATCTCTCTTGCAGTTGCTGGAGTCCTGCTGAATGCTGATCAGAAAAGAAGTGAAAGAATGGTGACACAACAATGTCCAACAACTCGTAATCTGAATATGGATATGGTAGGCAAGCACAATCTTTTGATTTGAATAATTATTGCTGACCTACTGAATTGGATCCCAGTCAATAGTTTTGGAAGTCCTATTCATCAATATACCAAATGCGCTAATGGGTTATTGAGACACTGCCGTACTAGAAGCTTTATTACTTAATTGTGGATTGAGATGAGGATGGGATGGGGTAGTAAAACAGTATAGGAACTCTGGGACTCCTATTATTACATGAATGAAGGCAGGTAATTGGTTTGTTAACTTCAACTGTCATCCAGTCAGCTGTATAACTAGTAATTTTAGCCACCCATAGCAGCTTTTGTAAGAGTCCTATGTACAGTAGCAATCAATGGCAAAGAACTGACCATTGGGTCTTGGCATGATGTGAAATAGTTTACCTAGGTTGTTTTACCTGGGAATCTGACCCTTATCGTCACTAATGTCAGTCCTGGGAGAGGTCCACGAAGCCTGTAGTGTGAATGGCGTGACCCGGGTTATCCGCGCTGGGTCTTGTTGAAAGGACCAGAAAGTTGGATCTCCAATGATTGAAGAGGACATCATCTCCAAATGCTGGCAGATCAGGCAGACATTGCCAGGTAGAACCCTTTCAAGCAGTAACCGTGCACAATCTTTTGTCCAGCCTGAGATGAGAATAGGGTTTTAGCCGATGTGACTTGGCTTGAACCCATGTTTAATAACCAAGGTTGGACCAAGCATTTTGGTGTGAAAGGCATAATACCAGAACGTGATTAAAGTGCCCTAGGATTATACATATGTAACTCACCTTGTAATGCTGCTAAACACATGTGCATGGGTGCTCAGGAACTCACTTATGTGCATGTAACAAAGGTTGTACAACTTGCATGTAGGATCTAATGCTTGTGACATGTGAAAGAGACTTTGGCTTAGGATACACAGCTGGCAATGCAGCAAAATGTACATACTGTAAAGTAATTATGCTATTAGTAAGTTGCATTGGCACAGCCATCTGGCAGTCACCTTTACCCCAAAAGTACATCAGAATGGGTGATAGCTAACAAGCATGGAGTAAATTTGGCTTTAATTTTTTTCCTCCGCTGTTACCTGCAAGGTGCCACCCTCGTCCTGGTGCCCTAGGCTGCAGCCTAATCAGCCTATTGGTCAATCAAGCTCTGCATAATACAAACATGGCACAGACTGGGAAGGCACACCACCTCAGCTCATGGCCATCTTAATGGCATTGTGGGCCGTAGAAACTTAGAAACAGAATTTGACGGCAGATAAGAACCACTTGGCCCATCTAAAGTGGCCCCTTTTTTAAACATGTTACCTCAAACCATATTTGATCCTTAATTTTGTAAGGATATCAATATGCCTATCCCAATCATGTTTAAATTGCTCTACTATATTTGCCTCTACCCCCTCTGGTGGTAGGCTATTCCAATTATCTACTACTCTTTCTGTGAAGTAATTTTTCCTCAAATTTCCCCTGAATCTTCCTCCCTCTAGTGTCAGTGCATGTCCTCGTGTTCTGTTGCTCCTCTTCCTGTGAAGAATGTCTCCCACCTGTAACTTGTTAAAACCCTTGATATATTTGAAAGTTTCTATCATATCCCCCTTACCCTTCTCTGCTCCAAAGTATACATATTAAGATCTTTTAGTCTTTCCGTGTACGTTTTGTGATGTAGGCCATGCACCATTTTAGTTGCCCTTCTTTGTACAGTCTCTAATGTATTTATATCCTTCTAGAGATATGGCCTCCAGAACTGAACACAGTACTCTAGATGAGGTCGTACCAATGACCTATACAGTGGCATTATTACTTATTTCTTTCCACTGCTGATACCTCTCCCTATGCAACCAAGCATCTGAGTTGCCTTCTTCTTTGCTTTGTTAAATTGCCTACCTGCCTTCCCCCTCAAGTCCCCTGAAATAGTGACACCTAAATCCCTCTCTTCCTTAGTAGTTTCCATAATAGTGCCATTTATACTATATTTAGTCTTTGGATTTTTGAGACCCAAGTGCATGATTTAGCATTTTTTTGGCATGAAACTGTAGTTGCCATGCTCTTGACCATGGGTCTTTAAACTGTGGCCCTCCAGATGTTGTGAAACTACAAATCCGAGTATGCCTTGCCACAGTTTTGCTATACGGGAGTGTTAAAACCGTGGCAAGGCATGCTGGGATTTGTAGTTTCACAACATCTGGAGGGCAACAGTTTGAAGACCCATGCTCTCGACCATTCCTCTATTCTACCTAGATCATCAATCATTTGTTATACCCCACCCCCTAGTGTGTCTACCCTGTTGCATACCTTTGTGTCATCTGCAAAAATGCATATTTTCCCCTTAATTCCATTTGCAATGTCACCAATAAAGACATTAAAAAGCAGTGGTCCAAGTACATATCCCTGGGGTGCTAAAGTCTAGATAAGCTAAATCTACAGACCGCCCCCTTCCCCGATCTATTATTTTAGTCTATCTGCAAAGCACAGAAAAGCCCTGGGCCCCTATATAAGTTTAGAAAACATAACTTCACACAGTCTCTCCACCTGCTGTCAGCCATCCAGCAATTAGCATGCCTACAGCCATTAATTGTTTGGCTGCAGGCCGGTAGAGCTCTGATCTTGTGTAATTCACAATCAAAGCAACCGAGCAGTAATCTCTACTAGCCTCACAATAAACTCCAGAGGAACCAGCAAACCCCTGCTCGAAGACCCCTGGAATTGTGGGGCCCTAGTGCAGCTGCCCAGTAAGACCATATGTTAAGATGGCCCTGCCTCAGCTGTGGGCCCCATAGCAGCTGCACTCTCCTAAGCACTTGCATCCAGTTATGCGGTGCTGTTCAATATATTTTGTGTACTATATAATTGACTACGGTACTTGTGTAATAGCATGGCGCCCATTTCATAGTTAACGTAGCGTCTCTGTCAGAATCATCGTAGTGTTCGTGCGGCCAGCGTAGTTAGCATAGTCAGTCAGAAGTAGCGTAGTGTTCCCGCGGCCAGCGTAGTCAGCATTCCTGTCAGAAGTAGCGTAGTGTTCCCGCGGGCAGCGTAGTCAGTCAGCATTACGCAGTTACCGTAGTCAGTCAGAGGTGAAGGTGAAGTGACTGCGGAATGGCTGCAGAACCTCTCACAATGTTTAACCTGCCGCAGACAGAGGAAGAGTCGGTGGCTTTTTTTCAGCAGTACCATTTGCTGCCACTGACACAAACCTGTGCTAATGGACACCCACCATGCTGTACAATAACCTTATGCGGGAGGCCTGCACTGTGGACTTAATGTCGCAGCCCCAATGCCGGATTGGTCTGGGAAAAATAGCTGAGGTGGACGAGAGTCTGTTTGTATGGAGAAAAAAGTAATGTCGGACATGTGCTGCCTCAACAGTGGTTGTTTGGAGGCATATCCAGAGACACCGGTGAGTGTTTTATAACGCGACCTGACGCCAGCACCCTGATGTCCACCATCAACAAATATATAGAACCGGGGACTACTATATACTCTGATTGCTGGCTCAACAGCTGGAGCAGACCGGGTACCACCATGCACGGGTATACGTAAGAATTTTGTTGATCCGGAGACTGGGGTTCATATCCAAAACATTGAACGCCTTTGGGATCTTGTAAGTGGTGTAACAAACGTCTAAGGGGCACTGCACGCCAAAATCTGGGCTCATATCTCCAGGAATTCATTTGGCGCAAAACTGTTGGCGCAGAAAACACTTTCCAGCGGATTCTACATGTCCTAACTCTGCTCCCAAAAGCTGACATTGCAGACGACACAGATGCAGACACAACTGCATCAACTTCAGCTGCAATTTTCATGAATACAGAGCTGAAGAATAACTGGTTTATTATTTTCTTTGGTCTTGTTATTTCATATTATTGTACTTAGTTAAGTGGTTTTGGTACTTGTTTCCTAGCACGGCGCCCCTGATTTTGATTGTATTACATCTTATACAATCGCATCGCATGCAATATAGCGGCATGCGATGCGATCCAATTTTTAATTGTACAAGCACCCTGATGGGTGCTTTTAATGTTAAATGCACCCCCATTGGCCATGCCACCCCCACTATCAACGCCAACCCAAAGCATGGCGAGCGAAGCGAGCCTGCGAGGGGCGGCGGTACGTATCCTCCGACCTTTTCATACCCCCACTATCCACGTCGGCGTGGAGTTTATTCTAGATAGTGCCTGAAGCGTGGCGAGCCCTGCGAGGGGACAAGGATTACTTTACATGTATTGCGCGTTCGCTCGCCACGCTTCGGGCTCGTATTCACACTTTTCAAAATTGACTCCATGCCGACATGGATAGTGGGGGTATGAACAGGTCGGGGGTACGCATAACGTACCCTGGCATGGATAGTGGGGGTTTGAAAAGGAGGCATTTGCTAGTATGTAACATGGAGCACTGGCAAATGCCTCCTTTATTGTGCATAAGACGCACTTGCGCTCGCATACCCCCTTTGTGCACGAGACGCACGTGCTACCGTAACCCCTAACCTTGTCTCCCTGAAGTAGACACGGGCAGGGTTGCCGCACCCTGCCACAATAATTACTGTAGCGTCTGTGTCTCAGACAGCTGGAGCGCTTCTCTGCCGGCGCTCGCATGATCCCCTCTCAGCCTACGTCCACCAGCGCAGGGGATCTGGCAGTTACCAGCGATGTATGAGAGGCACTCACTAGGCTTGCCATGGACGCCGGGGACAGAGCCATGCTGCCGCGGAATCACTACGCTAAGTATGCTAACTATGCTAGGCAGCCGCTGGGCTGCCGCGGAGTCACTGTGCTAACTATGCTAGGCAGCCATTGGGCTACGCTGACAGCATAACTTAGCCTACGCTGAAAACGTAGCATAGCCGTGCGCCGTGCTATTACACAAGTACCTTGACTACTATTGTCATGGCCATTACTGAGTGTGCAACACTTATCCACTGATTAACCTGATATGGTAAGATGGGTATGGACATAGGTTGACAACTTTTAGGTCGACAGTCACTAAGTCATCCACTATTGACGACATGCTCAAAATGTTGACACAAGCAAAAGCTTGACATGAATAATTTCGACATGAGTTTTTGTTATGTTTTTGGGTGTATATGTCAACATAGGTCAACATGAACCCCATATAAGTGTACCACGTTCGTCTGCATGGCTTGCTGCATAAGGTACAGTGCCTTGCTGTGCTCAGCACACTAATATATTCCCCCTCTATGTCCACTGGGATGGTAAAGTATGAATACTTAAAAAACTCATTTTCCATGTTGACCTTTTGCTTGTGGGCCTCGTGTGTCCACCTACTGCCTGTAGTCCAATAGTGATTGACCAAATGACCGCATACCAATAAGAGTGTTTGATACTACAAACAGCCAGATTTTTTTTTTTCTTTAGCCATTCACTGATATTCATTGTAGGCACAGAACATGAACAACCTAGCGTTAGTAACAGAAGGAAGATTGTTATTACTACAATTTGGTTTGATTTATATTTATTTATGGTGGATAATTATGGTAAACTTTTGTGAGTTTAAACATATTTCACTTTATTGACTTACAATGACTTATCCACTTACTGTATATTCACTTTTGTTTTTTACAAACATCAGAATTATTTTACATACTGTACACTTATGACACACTTTGTTTCTGTAAATAGCTGGCAGTGTAATGCTAGGTACACACCAGGACGATTTCCCCTCAATCCCGTCAATCTAGATACAGATGGGTCTGTTCCCATCCTTGCAGGGGATGGCGCTGGCGTCGCCAGCCGCCATCCCCCGCCAGCGCCATGGCGATCGTGAGAAGGGGACGCGCGCGCACGAGAGGCGCGCGCGCCCCCTTCCGACGGCGCTTCCAAACGTTTCCCCGGGTCCCCGCCGGCTTGCCGGCGGTAACCCCGGGTCCCCGCCGCCTGCCCGCACCCCCCCTAACCCCGTCCTAACCCCGTCCGTCTCCCTGAGGCGGAGACGGACAGGGTTTCCGCCACGCTAGCGACGGAGACTGAGACGCGCGTGCGCGTGAGACGCACGCGCGTCTCAGTCTCCTCGCTGGCGAGGCTGCTGGCGGGTCGCCAGCGCGTACGTTCTGGCGACCCGCCAGCAAGGATGTGCATAGGCACATACTGTACAATACCGACCGATTGTATGTAGATTGTATGTACTTTTGGGCTGTTTTGTCATTTTGTTGATCCGATTCCGATGCACGTAACCGCTGCTCTGGTAGAGTCGTGGGTCCTACATGCTGCAGGTAGGATCCATAAATACCAGTCCGACCGACTGTCCGTCGCGTGCCGGTCGTGAGTGTACTGCTCTGCAAATGGACTGAGAAGGAAGGTGTACTGCTCTGCAAACAGGGACTGGGATGGGAAGTTTACTGCTCTGCAAACAGGGACTGGGATGGGAAGTGTACTGCTCTGCAAACAGGGACTGGGATGGGAGATGTACTGCTCTGCAAACAGGGACTGAAAAGGAAGATGTACTGATCCGCAAACAGGGACTTGGATGGGAGCTGTACTGTACTGGAGGTGAATCCCCACTGTCAGACTCCTGAACATGAGTATCCCAGGGATGGTTAGGGTTAGGTAATAGGAGAGGGAGGGTGGAGGATAGGATAGGAATAGGCTGTATAGGGCAGGTAAGGAGGGGTTAGGGTTAGACACTAAAAAGGGAAGGCCAGGTGGTGTGATTAGGAACTAAGGGGGTGTTAGGCTTAGGCTGCAGGTAGGGAGGTTTGGGGTTAGGAGGGTGGGGAGGTGTCAGGATTGTGCGCCTCGGGATCCCACTGTCAGTTTTCTGACCACTGGCATCCCAAGCTCCAGGATCTCATATCCAACCCATATAAATACTTCACATTAAAAGAAAAAACAGTTTCTTCACTTATTACAAGCCCTGTGGGTGCTGACTGTTATTGGCCCTCATACAGTATATGTGTGTGTGTATATAATTAAATATATGTGTATATACACACACACCACTATTGCCACAGTACCAGCAGTACCCACAGTTCCCTCCTGCAAGACAGGCTGACACACACACCACCATTACGAGTACACACACACACTGACAGTACGCTCCCCCAGCAACACACCACGCAGTCACACACACACACACACACACACACACACACACACACACACACACACTGACAGTAAGCTCCCCCAGAAACACACCAAGCTGTCATCTCCTACAAATCTCAGCAAAAATCAGGGGCATGGCCTAGTAATATAGGATTGGCCACATCCCCTTTACAAAAAATACCTCTAAAAAATGCTGCAGGCCAGGCGCTGTGAGAGCCCGCTCGTTGATGGCAGGGACGTCTCTACGTGCACCCGCCGGGTAGGGAAAAGCGGGTGCGGATGTCTGTGCCCTGTGCAGCTGTCAGCCATGGAGAGGGGCTGGGGTGCGGAGGTCCGTGCACCTGCCGCTTGGGGAGGGTGGGGGACGACGCGGAGATCCGTTCGTCAGGCATCACAACAAGCAGCCGCTGATGGATCCCGGTGTGAGGAGGGGAGGGTTGCTGCGTGTTCGGCGCTGACAGGCAGGTACATAAGCAGCAGACACCAATCACAGATCTGCCTCAGTGAAAGGGGTGTGCTTTCATATAGACAGAAAGCACGTCCCTGTCACTGAGGCACTTCTATAGTGCCGCTTATGCAGGTTTTTTTTAACGATCTTTTGCAGCTTGCTGCTTCGCTCCGCCCACCGCCCGCCCCATGATTCTGTCCTTCAACATTGTCAGCTGGAGGCACCGCTCTTGGTGCCTCCATAACCATTACAGACAAAAATTATGTGGTAAAAAATATTAGACTAATATAAAGCATATACTTATGACATATAATATGTGTCATAAGTATTTTCTTTGTATTTTTTTTTATTTTCATCATTAATGACAGGGGAGGCACTGCCTCCCCTGCCGCCCCTGACTGCACGTTCCTGATATATATATATACAGGTTGAGTATCCCCTATCCGAAATGCTCGGGACCGCGAGCATTTCGGATAGGGGAATTTTCCGGTTTTTAGAATATTTTTTTTGCAGCCATACTTACCTGTCCCCTGATGGTCCCCGGGCGTCCCTCGGCATCCGCGCAGTCCCCGGGCGTCCACAGCAGGCCTCCGGCATCTTCTCCTGGTCTCCAGCGGTCCCAGGAATGCATTGCGCGAGTGTGCGCGCGCACCGGTGACATCACCGGCGCGCTCGCACACTCGCGCAATACATTCCTGGGACCGCTGGAGACCCTGGAGAAGATGCCGGAGGCCTGCTGTGGACGCCCGGGGACTTGGTAAGTATGAAAAGAGGGTTAGGGGTTAAAAAAAAAAAAAAATTCGAATGATTCCAAAAACCACATTTTTTGGAATAATTCGGGTAAGGGATGTCCGGATACCGGATACTCAACCTGTGTATATATATATATATATATATATATATATATATATATATATAAGCAAGGGGTCCGGCACTCAGGCTGTAGAAATTCAGCTGCTTAGGTGCGCTTCTATCCCTCAAGGAGAAGTATAATGTGAACAAGCAGAAGTCACTCTAAGAATTCATTCAATACTGCACGGCGGCAGTAAATGCAAAAAACGTGAAGACACTAGTATAGTGCAAAGCCACTTTGCACTATACTAGTGTCTTCACGTTTTTTGCATTTACTGCCGCCGTGCAGTATTGAATGAATTCTTAGAGTGACTTCTGCTTGTTCACATTATATATATATATATATATATATATATATATATATATATATATATATATATATATATAGGCCCATTGCTGCTTTTTATGCAGTGTGCTAGGACCCATTCACCTGTCTGTGTGTGTATATATAACCATTGCCCACCATTGCTGCTTTTTATGCGCTGTGTGCTAGGCCCCATTCACCTGTCTGTGTGTGTGCATATATAACCATTGCCCACCATTGCTGCTTTTTATGCGCTGTGTGCTAGGCTCCATTCACCTGTCTGTGTGAATAGCAATGTGCGCAATAAAATGTATAGTGTTTATTAACAGTTTATTAACATTTTAAATACTTTAATATGAACTAGGTGAATTGATAACTATAACTATAAAAATAACTATATTAAACATGGATATACTGTCAATTTTACAACAAAAATATTTTTAACTTTTTACAGTCACCATGTCTACTGCGAAAGGAGGGTGGAGGGTTTTATTGAACGGTATCGTTCCCACGAATGTGTACAGCCTCCATTTCCACCCAGGGGCCAATGCAGAATGGGTGAGGAAATGCATTCAAAATCTCAGGACAGGTTTCCTGAAGGAACACAAAAAGATGGAGGCTTCCAAGAAGTCTGGTGCTGGAGTCGACCAGGTGTACCAAACCTCCCTCTGGTACTATGACAGGATGACATTCACCCTCAGTCAGGAGTCGATCAGGACAGGAGTAGTGTTGATGGTGGTACATGAAAACCAAGAAGTGACTGCGAATGAGGATGAGACTTCGCAGTCCGTGCCGGTAAGTCCATACACATTGGTCAAGTTTGTTGCCTATCTAATCGATTCCTCTGGCCAATCCACAGCCCCCTCTCCATTAAAATAGGCCATGTACTGTTCCCTCACCTGTTTGGCTCCTGCACTACCCATGAAGTGTTGTGTTGGGGTTTGCAAGGAGGATATCTGCACTACCTCCTCTGGCAAATTTGGGTCTTCTTGGAGTGCTGTTCCTGTAGTCCTTTGCTGTGTGGCTTTTCTGCGTAGTAAATTGTGCAGGATACAGCACGCCGTGCCAACTCAGTAAATTTTGTCCACCCTCAGGTTGATGGCAGTGTGGAATATGCAAAACCGGCTAGCCCGGATTCCAAAAGCATTTTCCACAACACGCCATGCCCTGGATAGCTTGTAGTTAAAAATCCTTTTTTTTGGTGGTTAAGGCTTCTTTCTGCATATTGCTTCATTAAGTGCTCATGCAGGCCAAATGCCTCATCCGCCACAAACACAAAATTAAGCCCATCTTTAGATTCCTGGACAGACGGCAAGTTAAGGGTGTTGGTCATGAGTCTTTCATAAAACTTTGTGTCCTTGAAAGGGCCACCATCGGACACACGGCCATTCCTTCCTACATCCAGGAAGATGAACTCGTAGTTCGCATTAACCACAGCAATTAGTACAATACTAAAATAGCCCTTGTAATTAAAGTAGTAGGAACCACTGTTGATAGGCTGGGTTATGCGGACATGTTTCCCATCAATGGCTCCTCCACAAATTGGGAAGTTCCATCGCTGTTCAAACTCCTCTGTGATGACTTTCCATTCATTCATGCTGGTAGGGAACTGACATTAAAAGAAAATACAATTGATTAGTAACTGTTTTTTTCTATTTTTTTACAGCTGCACATTTGTGACAACCCACCACCAACCCCAGACCTGGCGCAGCTTTCTGATACTCCATGCCCATCGAATGAAGCTGCCACTCCGGCAACCACTTCGTCGCCCACTCTGGAACCCACTCCACCACTCCACTGTGCTAAGAAAATGCGTGCTAAGGGGAGGAAAGGAGAAGCAGCAGAGGAAGAATTGTGGCACGGGCACAGCAGGTCCTACAAAGGAACCCAGACAAACATGACAACTTGTGGGTTGCGGTGGGCAAAATGAGCTGCCAAGGTCCTTCCAGAGGCCGAGGCCCAGGACATATATACCAAATAGTTTAGGTAAAAATCAAATGTTAGTGGGTCTGCGCATTTGCAGAATGGCTTCTGTGATATCGCTCGCAGATCCCCCTTAGCTGCAGCCTGGTTTACATTTTGAGCAACAAAAACAAAATACAGACAACCACAGTAATGACAGGGACAAAGGGCCTAATTCAGAACTGATCATTGGGATGCTAATTTTTGGAGCCCTGCGATCAGGTATTTCCCACCCCGCCAGATTGAAACCCTGCCCTGTGCAAGCCTTCATATTGTTTAGCAGGGCTTGTGAAATGTAGCTGGAGCAGCAAATAGCTGCAAATCCATTTGTAGGCAGCTCACCATTAAATGTGTGCAGTCTGGGCCCAGGACTTTCTCAGTGGCTGCAACAGAAATAGTCTGGTTGGGGCCTTCCCCTTAAAGGCCTGGGCCTAAAAGGCCCCCCTTAAAGCATTATTCTCCCCACCTCACCAGATTCCTTGGGAAGTCAGGACCTCCTCAATAAAGGGCCTGAGGCTATCCACTGCACCCCTAAGTGGTGGATGCGGATTTGTTAGCAGACAAAGTAAGATCAGTAAATAAAATGATGCATTTTTAGTAGAACTACAGGTCACACCAAACCTGTCCCATTTGCACTTGGAGGACCATAAATGGTAGCAATCCATTAACCCCTTCCCGACATTTGACGTATATATACGTCATGGCCGGGATGTACTTCCCGACACATGACGTATATATACGTCATGACTTTAAACTGTCACCGCGTCTATAGACGCGGTGACAGTTTAAACATGTCTGCTGTCCCTGAAAGCAGACATGTCCCTGCATGCCCAGGGGGGGCGGCGATGCCTCCCCCCGTCGGCGATCGCTGTGATTGGCTGTTCAATGTGAACAGCCAGTCGCAGCGTTTTCCTGTGTTACCGGCGAATCAGACGCTCGGTAACACAGGGATCAATCACCGCCGGGTGGGAGGGGGCGTGAGGGGGTCACCGGTGATGACCACACCTCACCCCACCTCACCCCACCTGCCCCCAAGGCTGTGATTGGTCCGTCGGACCGACGGACCAATCACAGCCATGGCGCGTGATTTAAACTAACGGTGACTGCGCTGCAGACGCCATTCCGGTCTGGAATTGCGTGCAGAGCGGTCACCGTGCCAATCTATCGTGATATACTGACCTGATCCTTGCCTGATACTTACCTGATCACCGCTGGTAGCGTGCTGCCAGCAGCTGGATGCTTCCTGGATCTTGTGACTTCCTGTGTGCTGCTGCTGCAGTGTCATAGAGTCACAGATAGTGAGAGATAGTGAGAGATAGTGAGAGATAGTGACAGAGAGTGATAGAGAGTGCTATATTTTGTGTCTGCTGCCCCCCTTTTGTGCTGATCAGTATATCTGTGCTGATCAGCAACTTTTTGGGGGTGCAGTTTTTTTTTTTATATATATACCTGTCAGTTGCACCAAAGGTTGTGCTGCCTGTGCAACTGACTGCTGCCCCCCCTGCTGCCCCCCCTTTTGTGCTGATCAGTATAAACTAAGTGATCAGCACCTTTTTTGGGGTCCAGGGTTTTTTTTTTTTTATATATATACCCTGTCAGGTTGCACCCACAGTTGTGTGCCTGCTGCCCCTCACTGCTAATCAGTGTTGCATCACTGCATCACTGATCTGCAGGTTTTTTTTTTTGGAGAGTGCAGTGGGGTTTTGTTTTTACACCCACATTGCTTTTGTGGGTGTCCTGTGGCCGCTGAGCGCTGATCAGTGACATACATCACTGAACAGCATTTTTGGCACAGGGTTGATATAATTTTTTTTCTGCAGTTTTTTTAACCCCTTCACGACATTTGACGTATATATACGTCATGGTCGGGAAGTACTTCCCGACACATGACGTATATATACGTCATGACTTCTAACTGTCACTGCGTCTAGAGACGCAGTGACAGTTAGGTGATGTCTGCTGTCCCTGACAGCAGACATCCCCCCTCGCCGCCCAGGGGGGGCAGGGGTGCCCCCCCCGGTCGGCGATCACTGTGATTGGCTGTTCAAATCTGAACAGCCATTCACAGCGTTTCCTGTGTTACCGGCGGCTAAGCCGCTCGGTAACACAGGGATCGGTGGTGATCGGTGCTGTCAAGTACAGCACCGATCACCACCGATGTGCAGCCCCCCCCTCGCACCCGCCGGGCACTCACCCGGCAGCAGCAGCAGCTCCCCCGGCTCCCTCGGAGCGTCTGGAGCGCACGCAGCGCTGCCCTCCTCCCCCCTCCCCCCCGCAGCAGCAGCATCAAGCTGCAGAAAAAGTTTAAAAATATATGCACTGAAAATATATATATATATATATATATATATATATATACACACACACACATATATATATATATATATATATATGTGTGTGTATATATATGTATATATATATATATATATATATATATACACACACATATATATATATATATATATATATATATATATATGTGTGTGTGTGTGTGTGTGTGTATATACCGCACCGATTAGCACCGATCGCCAGCCCCCCCCCTCCCACCCGGCAGCCCCCCTCCCTCCCACCCACCCGGCTGCCGCAGCGCCAGCACCCCTCCCACCCCCCCGCCAGCCGCAGCGCCAGCCCCCCTCCCAAAGCTGGTGACTAAAATGGGGTCACTTGTGGGGGGGTTCCACTGTATTGGTGCTTCGGGGGTCTTGCTAATGCGACATAGCACCCACCATTCATTCCACCACCAAAAATCACTCCTTCCCTTCTGAGTCCTGCCATGCACCCAACTGGTATTTTTTGGTCACACGTGAGGCATTGCCGTACTCGGGAGAAATTGGGGCACAGATTTTGGGGTGCTTTGTCTCCTTCATTCCTTGTGAAAATAAAAAATTTTGAGCCAGAACTGCATTTTTCTGTAAAAAATTACATTTTTTTACACAAAAATGCAGATCTGGCTCAAAATTTTTCATTTTCACAAGGAATGAAGGAGACAAAGCACCCCAAAATCTGTGCCCCAATTTCTCCCGAGTACGGCAATGCCTCATGTGTGACCAAAAATACCAGTTGGGTGCATGGCAGGACTCAGAAGGGAAGGAGTGATTTTTGGATTTTGCAGCACAGATTCTGGTTGAATGACCCCCGAAACACCCATACAGTGGAACCCCCCCACAAGTGACCCCATTTTGCAAACTACACCCTTCAGGGAATTCATCAAGGGGTATAGTGTACATTTCAAACCCCCCGGGGTTTCACCAATTTTGATACAACTGAGCTGTGAAAATGAAAAATTATTTTTTTTTTCATTTTCACTGCCCAGTTGTACCACAATTGGTGAAACCCCTGGGGGTTTGAAATGTACACTATACCCCTAGATGAATTCCCTGAAGGGTGTAGTTTGCAAAATGGGGTCACTTGTGGGGGGGTACCTAACTTTTAGCATCTTATGGTGCCTAGAAACCTACATTGTGCCTAAAAAATAATCTCATAAAAAGGAGGCTCCAAAATCAAGTAGGTGCTCCTTCTATTATGAAGCCTGTGGTTTGGTCACCGTGCACACTAGGGCCACATATAGGATATTTATGAAAACCAAAGAATTGGGGGAATCAATTTTTAGTCACATTTCTCTAGTAAAATCTACTGTGTTCCTTAGAAAAATGTATTAAAATTGCAAATCTGCAAAAAAAATGAAATTTTGAAATTTCACCTACACTTTGTTTTAATTCCTGTGAAACACCTAAAGGGTTAACAAACTTCCAAAATGCTGTTTTGAATACTGTGAGGGGTGCAGTTTTTGAAATGGCATCATTTATGGGGGTGTCTCACATACAAGTCACTCAAAGTCACATCATAACTGACCTGGTCCCTAAAAAAAATCAGAGTTTGAAATTTTCTTGAAAATTTGAGAATTTGCTATTCATATTTGAAGCCTCCTAGTGTCCAAAAAAATGAAAAGGAGGTTGAAATAATGATGGCAACATAAAGTAGACATATGGTCTTTGTTAGTTATTAACTATTTTGAGTGGTATGTTTATTTGTCTCACAAGCAGAAAATGTGACATTTTGCAAATCGCAAAATTTTCCATTTTTTCACGACATTTTGGTATTTTTCACAAAAAAACACAGACTGTATCGACGAAAATTTACCACTAACTTGAAGTACAATGTGTCACGAGAAAACAATCTCAAAATCACTGGGATAAGTAAAAGCAAAAAAAAGTTATCCCCACTTAAGTGATACATGCCAGATTTGAAAAAAAGGGCTCTGTCAGGAAGGCAAAAACTGGCTCTGTCATGAAGGGGTTAAATTGTTTTTTTGTTTGGAGAGTGCTGTGGTTTATTTTTTTTAAATTGTTTTTACACCCACGTTGCTTTTGTGGGTGTCCTGTGGCCGCTGAGCGCTGATCAGTGACGTACATCACTGAACAGCATTTTTGGCACAGGGTTGATATAATTTTTTTTTCTGCAGTTTTTTTAAATTGTTTTTTTTTTGGAGAGTGCTGTGGTTTATTTTTTTTAAATTGTTTTTACACCCACGTTGCTTTTGTGGGTGTCCTGTGGCCGCTGAGCGCTGATCAGTGACGTACATCACTGAACAGCATTTTTGGCACAGGGTTGATATAATTTTTTTTCTGCAGTTTGTTTTAAATTGTTTTTTTTTTTGGAGAGTGCTGTGGTTTATTTTTTTAAAATAGTTTTTACACCCACGTTGCTTTTGTGGGTGTCCTGTGGCCGCTGAGCGCTGATCAGTGACGTACATCACTGAACAGCATTTTCGGCACAGGGTTGATATAATTTTTTTTTTTTTATTGGGATCAAATTCCTGTATAAAGTATTTTTTTTTCTGCACTACATACACACTACACACTACATACCCCCCGTGTTGAAATTAAGTTTGTACCCCCCCTACACTATACACGTGTTGAAACATTACACTTACAGAAACACAAAAATAAAAATGTCATCCCAAATGTCATCCCAAATGTCATCCCAGTCATCCAGAAGAATGTATTCAGCGGAGGAGGCATATGCCATGCTTGCCTCTGACTCTGACACAGCCAGTGATGCAAGCAGGGAATTTGAAGGATTCGTCTTAACCTCATCTTCCTCCTCTAGTGATGAGGGACCCCCTCAAAGACGCCCCCGTAGAGCAGCTGAGACCCCCCCCAAATGATCGATCCCGTATGGACCCCACCACCAGACAATTTAGAGCCCCAGGTTCCTGAGTTTTGGGCCATCCCAGGAATCCAATTTGATTCAACAGGTCTCAGAGAAATTGAATTTTTCAAATTATTTTTCTCTGATGATTTTATAAATTTAATGGTGGACCAAAGTAATTTATATGCCCAGCAGTTTATTGCTCAAAACCCCACGTCATCATTTGCTAGGTGGACCCCTGTAGATGCAGTAGAGATGATGACGTTTTGGGGTCTGGTGTTACATATGGGCATTGTAAAAAAGCCAGAAATTAGGCAATATTGGAGTACAGATGTTCTGTACAGCACCCCACTTTACCGTATGGCCATGACTCGGACTCGTTTTGAGACAATCCTTAAATTTTTACATTACACCGATAATGCACAGTGCCCACCCAGAGATGATCCCACCTTTGACCGGCTATTCAAAGTCAGGCCGGTCATTGATCATTTCAGTGCCAAATTTGCAGAGTTGTACATCCCTGAAAAATTTATTTGTATCGACGAGTCCCTTATACATTTTAAAGGAAGGGTTAAATTCCGCCAGTACCTTCCCAGTAAGAGGGCAAGGTATGGCATAAAAATGTATAAACTGTGTGAAAGCACCTCAGGGTACACCCACAGGTTTAGGGTATATGAAGGGAAGGATTCAAGAATTGAACCGCCAGAATGCGCCCCCTCCCTCGTAGGTGTTAGTGGAAAAATTGTCTGGGATTAGTGCACCCCTTCCTGGATAAAGGTTATCACCTCTATGTGGATAACTTTTACACTAGCATCCCCCTGTTTACGGCCCTTGGTTCAAGAGGTACAGCAGCTTGCGGTACTGTGCGCAAGAACCAAAGAGGCCTCCCAAAAACGCACATTGCCCAAGTACTGAGAAGGGGTGAAAGCAGGGGAATATGCACCGAAAATATGTTGTTGGTCAAATATAAGGACAAGAGGGATGTCCTTATACTGACAACAATTCACGGAGACAGTACCACCTCCGTCCCTGTACGAGGTACCAGTACCCACACCTCAAAACCTAATTGTATCCTAGATTACAATAAGTACATGGGCGGAGTGGATCTATCAGATCAGGTACTGAAGCCGTACAGTGCCCTGCGGAAAACAAAAATCTGGTACAAGAAGCTGGCCGCGTATATCATCCAGATGGCACTGTATAACGCTTACGTGCTATTCCGTTCTACCAGCCAGAGGGGGACATTTATGCACTTTCAAGAGGAAGTCATAAAGGGCCTAATATTTGGGAACCAGCAGGCAGAGGGCCCCAGTACTTCTAGTACTGGCCCCCGTATTGTACCAGGGCAGCATTTTCCTAACGAAATCCCCTCCACTGCAAAAAAGGGCAGGACACAAAAAAGGTGCAAAGTTTGCTATAAAAAGGAAATAAGAAAGGATACTATTTTCCACTGTGAAACTTGCCCCGACAAACCCGGCCTATGTATAAAGGAGTGTTTTAAAATATACCACACATCTATGGATTATTAGGTTCATCATTTCACCGTGCTTCGGGGGTCTTGCTAATGCCACATAGCACCCACCATTCATTCCACCAGAATCTGAGCTGCAAAATCCAAAAATCACTCCTTCCCTTCTGAGTCCTGCCATGCACCCAACTGGTATTTTTTGGTCACATATGAGGCATTGCCATACTCGGGAGAAATTGGGGCACAGATTTTGGGGTGCTTTGTCTCCTTCATTCCTTGTGAAAATGAAAATTTTTGAGCCAGAACTGCATTTTTGTGTAAAAAATTTAATTTTTCATTTTCACTGCCCAGTTGTACCACAATTGGTGAAACCCCTGGGGGTTTGAAATGTACACTATAGCCCTAGGTGAATTCCCTGAGGGGTGTAGTTTGCAAAATGGGGTCACTTGTGGGGGGGTTCCACTGTATTGGTGCTTTGGGGGTCTTGCTAATGCGACATAGCACCCACCAACATTCCACCAGAATCTGTGCTGCAAAATCCAAATATCACTCCTTCCCTTCTGAGTCCTGACATTTTTTGGTCACACATGAGGCATTGTCGTACTCGGGAGAAAATGGGGCACAGATTTTGGGGTGCTTTGTCTCCTTCATTCCTTGTGAAAATTAAAAATTTTGAGCCAGAACTGCATTTTTGTGTAAAAAATTAAATTTTTCATTTTCACTGCCCAGTTGTACCACAATTGGTGAAACCCCTGGGGGTTTGAAATGTACACTATAGCCCTAGATGAATTCCCTGAGGGGTGTAGTTTGCAAAATGGGGTCACTTGTGGGGGGGTTCCACTGTATTGGTGCTTTGGGGGTCTTGCTAATGCGACATAGCACCCACCAACATTCCACCAGAATCTGTGCTGCAAAATCCAAATATCACTCCTTCCCTTCTGAGTCCTGCCATGCACCCAAATGGTATTTTTTGGTCACATGTGAGGCATTGCCGTACTCGGGAGAAATTAGGGCACAGATTTTGGGGTGCGTTGTCTCCTTCATTCCTTGTGAAAATGAAAAATTTTGAGCCAGAACTGCATTTTTGTGTAAAAAATTTAATTTTTCATTTTCACTGCCCAGTTGTACCACAATTGGTGAAACCCCTGGGGGTTTGAAATGTACACTATAGCCCTAGATGAATTCCCTGAGGGGTGTAGTTTGCAAAATGGGGTCACTTGTGGGGGGGTTCCACTGTATTGGTGCTTCGGGGGTCTTGCTAATGCGACATAGCACCCACCAACATTCCACCAGAATCTGTGCTGCAAAATCCAAATATCACTCCTTCCCTTCTGAGTCCTGCCATGCACCCAAATGGTATTTTTTGGTCACATGTGAGGCATTGCCGTACTCGGAAGAAATTGGGGCACAGATTTTGGGGTGCTTTGTCTCCTTCATTCCTTGTGAAAATGAAAAATTTTGAGCCAGAACTGCATTTTTGTGTAAAAAATCTAATTTTTCATTTTCACAGCCCAGTTGTACAACAATTGGTGAAACCCCTGGGGGTTTGAAATGTACACTATAGCCCTAGATGAATTCCCTGAGGGGTGTAGTTTGCAAAATGGGGTCACTTGTGGGGGGGTTCCTAACATTTAGCATCTTATGGTGCCTAGAAACCTACATGGTGCCTAAAAAATATTCTCATAAAAAGGAGGCTCCAAAATCAAGTAGGTGCTCCTTCTATTATGGAGCCTGTGGTTTGGTCAACGTGCACACTAGGGCCACATATAGGATATTTATGAAAACAAAAGAATTGGGGGAATCAATTTTTAGTCACATTTCTCTAGTAAAATCTACTGTGTTCCTTAGAAAAATGTATTAAAATTGAAAATCTGCTAAAAAAATGAAATTTCACCTACACTTTGTTTTAATTCCTGTGAAACACCTAAAGGGTTAACAAGCTTCCAAAATGCTGTTTTGAATACTGTGAGGGGTGCAGTTTTTGAAATGGCATCATTTATGGGGGTGTCTCACATACAAGTCCCTCAAAGTCACATCAGAACTGAACTTGTCCCTAAAAAAATCAGTGTTTGAAATTTTCTTGAAAATTTGAGAATTTGCTATTCATATTTTAAGCCTCCTAGTGTCCAAAAAAATTAAAAGGAGGTTGTAATAATGATGGAAACATAAAGTAGACATATGGTCTATGTTAGTTATTAACTATTTTGAGTGGTATGATTATTTGTCTCACAAGCAGAAAATGTAACATTTTGAAAATTGCTAAATTTTCCATTTTTTTACGACATTTTGGTATTTTTCACAAAAAAACACAGACTGTATCGACCCAAATTTACCACTAACTTGAAGTACAATGTGTCACGAGAAAACAATCTCAAAATCACTGGGATAAGTAAAAGCAAAAAAAAGTTATCCCCACTTAAGTGATACATGTCAGATTTGAAAAAAAGGGCTCATTCAGGAAGGCAAAAACAGGCTGCGACAGGAAGGGGTTAATATATATATATATATATATATATATATATATATATATATATATATATATATATATATATAAAAAGTTTGCACACACTAGGGGGTTGTAGTGCTTCTCCATTTCCCAAGGAATCCCTTGCCTGGCCTGTCTAGTTCCGAGGATAATGCTTTGACCCCATGAAGCATGTCCCCTGACTGTGACATTACACCCTCCCCTCTCTCCCTCTTGCTGGGTGCTGGTTCTTTAAATATGGGGAAACGTCTAAGACGCAGCAGCAATGGAAATAGTGTTCACTTTAGAATCTCTTTACAAAATACATAATCTGACAATGAATTTGCTTGAACAAAAAAAAGAGAATATAATGTTTAACATTTAAATGTTTTTTTTTTTTAAAGGTAGATACAGGTATATTTCACATTATGCTACTCTTACTACTAAGATGCTTATAAATGTCATATTTATGTATGTATTATGTATGTACATATGTATGTATATACCGGTGTTTCCCCGATAATAAGACACTGTCTTATTTTTTTTTTTCACTCAAAAAAGACCATAGGTCTTATTTTCGGGGGAGGGCTTATTTTAATAGACCCAGTGCCCCAGTGCTCCTTTAAAACATGCCCCAGTGCTCCTTTAAAAAATGCCCCAGTGCTCCTTTAAAACATGCCCCAGTGCTCCTTTAAAAAATGCCCCAGTGCTCCTTTAAAAAAAATGCCCCACTGCTCCTTTAAAAAAATGCCCCACTGCTCCTTTAAAACATGCCCCAGTCCACCATCTCAAAATTGAACCCAGTCATCCATCTTCCACATGCCCCCACATTCTTGATGACCCCAAACCTGTTTGTTTACCGGAACTCCGTACGGTACGGTATTGATGGCCCCAAAACATCCGTCGGCGCTGTGTGCTGCACAGGCTGTACTGTTCAGCAGCCGCGTGATGTGCGCCGCAATGCATCCCTGGGAACGGGAGCCGTGGTATTACCGTACAGGCGAGGTGAGCGGGGCTGAGCAGGGCTACACTTTAACAACTGTAAAAAAATTTATGGGAAATTTCATAGGTCTTATTTTCGGGGGAGGGCTTATTTTGGACAAAATGTTCCAAATCTGGGGTAGGGCTTATTATCGGGGTAGGTCTAATTATCGGGGAAACACGGTATCTATAGATTGTAAGCTTGCGAGCAGGGCCCTCCTACATTTTGACTGTCTGTAAATACCCTGTTTGTTGTATCACTGTCTCCTTGTAAAGCGCAACGGAATATGCTGCGCTATGTAAGAAACTGTTAATAAATAAATAAAAATATATATACAGCTATTTGGTAGATATGCCCATCTGTAAATACATGACTAAATGTGCAACAGTAGGAATTAGTTACCGACACTGATGATTTTTAGGGTATCACGGCAGCACCACTCAGCTCCACCTGTTAAGATCACATTAACATTGTCAGATAAGGTGATGTCAAGGAACAAGACATCATCACTGAAAGCCAGGAGTGGGTGGAAAAACACATAAGTCAGGATTATAACATCTGTGCACTATTTCAAAGTTTAAAGAAACAGATGAACAACTGCAAATCAACTGACCTCATAGAGGCAGAGGAGCCGGAAGCAACTTGTAGCAGCAGCAATGTATGTAGCAGCAGTACTAGTGTCTGTTGGGCCCCAGGAGCCCAGCTGTCTTCTGTATGCTGTATAACTCAGGGCTGCTTGTATCTTTGCATTTCCTCATGATTATGGAAATAGCAGGACAGGACAGGCAGCCTTTGGAGATTCTAATTTTGGAGACTCTAGAAAATAGACAAAATGCTATTAGCAGTTAGACGATAAGTGGGGTACAGAATACAATTTGCTCCTGTATAAGGATTTTTGGGAAATGCTACATGTTAAGTTTCTTCATTTATTCTCTATTATTAGCATGCCTGCTATTGCTTTATATGTTTGTCAAACTATGAAATACAAATAAAAAGAAAAAACATTTTGGGCATAATTAAGAAAGGGGTTAGAGTTGTGTGGTGATGCTCCTGTAGCAGTATTGATCCGGCCAGCGAACTGCAGCATCAGATAACTCAGTCACTGGTGTCTAATGACTCCCATGGTGCCGTGCAAGCTACCTGTTGCAGAAGCCAGGAAATTTCCTTCCTATGATAGAGATCCCTGACCTGGCACTACCCACCCTCTAAATGGTTGTGACATGCCACCACTACCCCCTCCCTGATGGCAGCAGATGACTGACAGGCTGCTGTTCTGCATCCTATGTCACAGGCCGCAATTGTGCATGAGCAGAATGGGTCCTGCACAAATGCAAAATACCACAAATCTGTCCTTTGCAACAATGGGCGCTGGACTCACTGGCCCTGAATTAGGCCAATTATTTGAACAGATGAGTTGTAAACTCTACTCCACAACTGTTCATTTTAACACTTCACATTGGCTGTTGTCTTACAGTATGTAATATATATATATATATATATATATATATATATATATATATATATATATATATACACAATATACAATTTAAAAAACAAAGTCAGACGAGTGCCACCTCTTGCTTTACGGGGGGAGGAGACTGTGTGAGTGGGAGGGCCAAGCACATGTATCGAAATCTCACACCCTAATTATCTGCTAAGGGTGTAAGAGTAACAAAGGCTCTGGCTAGGGGGGTGCATTGCTATTTTGTGTAATACCCAATTTCACTAGGTGTTAGTATTGCCTTACTACTGTATATGAAATATAAATGAGAATATACTGGTCCTACATTTTCTTCAGTCACTGTTTTCTTGTTGTGTAAGTAAGTAAGTAAGTAAAATTTATATAGCGCACTTTCTCCAGCAGGACTCAAGGCGCTTACAGACATTAAAAAAAACAATGCACATAATACAGAGGATGTTGGAGGTACAGTAACAGACAAGTCACAGACAAAAGCCCCTGAGCACACAGTAAGCATAATGCAGAAGTGATGCAGCATTTTGGATAATAACTTCCATGGGTTGTGTACTCCACCCTGACAAGGTACCAAGTGCGGCAGCCATTTTAGGCGCTCTGCGTAGGATTACCCAGGGTGAGATAGATTACCCCTAAAAGAAACTACCCAAAATGGATGATTTCAATGTATACTCAGGTCCATGTATTTTTCATCCCATTCACAAGTGCACCAGATGAGGCAGCCATGGAGGGCGCACTACGAAGGTTACACTGTAAGGGGCGAGCCATACAAGGACCCAATGCATATATTGGAAAGCAAATACTTCTGTAGTAGTATGATAAACCCTGCACAGAAACATCCACATGATCCACATCCTGTCCGCGGAGATACCATCTGAGGCAACCAGCTTGGTGCACTGCATAGGTCAGCGCTGGCAGGGTGTGCAATCTGCGGAGGTACACAATAAAGGAAAAAGCACATGGTGGGGTTGATGTGTGCTGCAGGAGAGGAGGGGGGGGGGAGAGAAAAGACATGAACACACATTTGCAGGGGACTGACACTTTTACAAGGGATTGATGGGTGAAGTGTTGGTGCATAGGCTGACCCTGCTGCTTCCCCTCACAGCTCCATGCTCACCATGAGGGGTAGGGCTGGGGGTAGTCCAGGTGTTCTCAGCCGTAGGGGTGGTGGGCCTGGTCCACTCATGGCAAAGGTGAGTTGAGGCCACATGATATTCCAGAGTTTTTTGGGTATAATGCAGTCCTTCAGCAGTAATGATGGTTTGTTCTTTGCCTTCTGGTTTCCTTCGGGTTAACGCGGGTATAACGCTGCTATTAATTTTAAGATGACCCTTTATAACTAGACCCTTCAGATACTAGACCCCTAACGTCCGAAAGGACTGACGTCCCAAACTATACTCAATATATAAGCCTAAAACAAACATATGTCCATCCTGAATTAGCTGCCCCTCCCAATACACCTCCCCCACCAGCAAAAGGTGCTAATCAGACCAAACCAATGTAAGAGCAGTAGCACTATCCCAATATTTCTAAGTTCTTCACATAGCACAGATAAAACCACAATAGCAGCTTTTACAGATTTAAAGCGATGTTCTGCAGTAGAAATCTGAAATAGGTTTACCCCGTTTAAATCAGTGCAAACAGCTGCGATGTTCTGCAGTAGAAATCTGAAATAGGTTTACCCCGTTTAAATCAGTGCAAACAGCTGCGATGTTCTGCAGTAGAAATCTGAAATAGGTTTACCCCGTTTAAATCAGTGCAAACAGCTGCGATGTTCTGCAGTAGAAATCTGAAATAGGTTTACCCCGTTTAAATCAGTGCAAACAGCTGCGATGTTCTGCAGTAGAAATCTGAAATAGGTTTACCCCGTTTAAATCAGTGCAAACAGCTGCGATGTTCTGCAGTAGAAATCTGAAATAGGTTTACCTGTTGATGGAATATAGAGAGGAGTCAATTCACAATCGATATCCAAGGAAGTTATAAATAATATAACGCGGGTATAACGCTGCTATTAATTTTAAGATGACCCTTTATAACTAGACCCTTCAGATACTAGACCCCTAACGTCCTAAAGGACTGACGTCCCAAACTATAATTGTGTTTACTTTTTTTTATAAACGCTGTCACTGGGCGCTGCGGAACCCTTATGGCGATATAGAAATAAATGATTGTAATATCACTAATATATACAGTTTGACAGTATTAGTTACCAAAATAATTTAGTCTATTTTGTTGCCTATTTACATTATGTAGGTTTGTATTATAGATAAGCAAGGCAGAGATGGGGTTAATATTTATTTACCTAGAACACTGTTTGCAGGATTTGACCTCCAAGATCCTAAACCAAGCTGCACAACTCTTTTTTCCCCACTTAAATTCAAAGAATTTTGTTAACAGTGCAATAAAAATTGCTGTGCAGTATTACAAGGGGAGATAAAAGAGACCCTCTTTTCTATGTGCAGTTTTGTGCATTTCATTGTACAGACAATGTTTCTTTAAAAAAAAGTCTGCATCTGCAAATCCCATTAGATGCGGATATAAGGTTACTGATGATTAATAGTAGCCCTGGTTTGCTTTGGTTGGAGGGATGCAATGTGTGTCGTTAACCCCTCCCTCCCCTCTCTCACATTTCACTTCACAAACTTGTCACTCTCTCTCTCCCTGCATAGTATTTAAACAGTGGATCCCCTTGGATATACATACAGTACAACACTCTTTTCAGGCACAGCTTGCTGAACACTATAAGCCTGTCAGACTGGCCGGCACACGTGTAGTGTGAAGATGCTAGTGTCTTGAATGAAGGTCTGGGCTCTGAATATTTTTGTTTTTGGTTCGAAAAACATTTAAAAAGTAACTGTAGGAGACATTTTTGAAGTTCCTGGAAGTGCAGACGAAGCACATTTATTTGGTTGCCTGACAAAAGCAACTGACGTGATACTTTCATCTATGGATCCATCAGCAAGTAGCTGTATGAGAAATAGCCACACAGGTGCCCCACTTTGGGGTTGCATGAGGAGTCCCCAAGGAGAACTAAGCTCAGCTTCTCCACTGCACCCTTATCAGCAAGTATCATTCTTTCACCAGAAGCCGGACTATGCGGCATATTCAGATTTCTCTGCGTCATGCCTAGCAACTGCACCCCACAGCTTCCCCCGCGAGGAAAGGTTGTACGCAGAACAGCACCACACATTTCATCATTCAGACTGGCACTTTCCAGCCACTGAAGCCCGGAGGCGACTAAATCCAGAGATGGGGTTATGCTCTGGAGAGATAGAAAGCAGCAGTCCAAATTTGGTTGACGGTTCTGGTTGCATCAACGAAGATTATGGGGTGTCAGGTGGCGCAACTCAGGAGATAGAAAAAAAGACTTTAAAGCGAAAAAAAGACATTGCAGGTATGTAGAAAATACTTTTTTTGTTTTTGGCTTTCTTTATACACGTGTAAAACTGCTTATTTTTTTTTCCATCAAATACACTTAAGTATGCTAAATATTCAAATAGCTATATCCTAATTGACTGTTAAACTATATGTTGCCAAGGGGATCACAGGTTTGTATATCAGCGAGTGGGATTGCACAGGTGTTTCATTAAAGATCTAAAGAAAAGAATTTGGATTTACACCATAATTGGAAATTACATTGCATTCAAAGTAGCACATATTTATGGGCTTGTTGTATGGGAGTTGATTATAAAAGTAGGATGCACTTAAGATCAGTTTACCGTTGAATGTGTTACATTTAAAACTTTTGGTTATTTTGTAGTAAACATATATATTAAGGCGTATAAGAAATATTAATTGTATAAGATACTGTATATGTAATGTAAAATTCCATGCATTATATATACCCATGTGTTGTCAATCAGCTGTGTGTGTAATAGCTGAATAACACAGATGAGTTGTGACTCTCACATGATATACACATGACCACACCATACATGTGGTATACAGTATTCCTACACATACTGTATTTTACTGTAGAACAGAATGTGTCATTTCCATTACCAAATAACATACAAGAAAACAACTTACAGTGCATTTTTTAAAATGTATGGTAACGTTGCATCTAACAGGCATTTTTAAAACAAATTTTAAAGATTACTGTAAAGATTTCAACAAAGTTGGAGATGGAACACAACAGATGCCCGGGACCAATGGAAAAAGTAGCTTTTAAAAACTTTGAGCTGCATTCCCTAATTTTGGGAACCACTGGTATATACAGTAGTATTGATATCATATTAGAAATCAGTGCCTCAGGACAATTGCAGGGGTGCATTGTATTGGTGGTCCAGGACCAAGTCATATTATTTATTGTGCATGCAATAGGCAAAACCAGCTTGTGGCTGCCACAAATAAAATATTTGGACAAACAGAAGCAAATCTGGTCCATTACTACATAAATGACCCAAGGATGACATATAAACACAATTTACTTCATTTAATATTTTATTCAAAATTTCTCAATAAGAAACTTTTCGCACATTGGTGCTGTTAAAAATATTCTGATACTCCAAGGTGCTTTGACTCAAAACAGTTTCAGAACCACTGTTATATAAATATTTAACTTACCTTAAAAATGCACGTAAATCGCAAAAAGTTCATATGTAAATTAGAATATTTGACTTTAATGGATCTACACTTTTCTTTAGCAAGCACCTGTTTATCACTCAGCTATCTTTTGCATTTTTCTAGTTGTTCTGGTGCCCATACACCAGCGTGATTGAGTGCGATGCGATATTGCACTTTGATTTCCCTTGAAGCTCCCCATGTGAGAAATCGCATTGAAAGTGGTTTTTTTTGTGTGCAATTGATGTGCATACAATGACACGATTTATCGTTTGACGCATGCGACTTGAAATCGTGTGAGGGCTGGACAGATATTGCATGTCCGATAAATCGAATGTGGTAAAAACAGCATGCGATCGCACGGGCAATGGGATAAATATTAAGTGCAGTACATAACATCTTGAGATGTGAGATTGGGGGGCATAATCGATGTGCATACAATCATGCAATTTATCGCACAGATGCGATCAAAATTGAAGGATTCTATACAATATCTCACAAATGTATGGGCACCATTTTCCTGATGTGATAATAGCTATCAGCAATGAAATATTGATTATGTAATACTGTCATCAGACTGTTATAATCAGATCGAGATCCTCCTTCCAATTGTATAAAGTCAAATATCCAAACTGCCAGCCAACAATTGTATTCTCTGCCATCTATCGTCAATTTTAATATGATATAGCCATAAAGTTTGTATATAAAAAACATATACTGTATATCTATTACTGTAATTTAACATTTGGTTGTCACGCAGCTTTTATTTGCTACAGATGCAAATGAAAAAAAATGAAACTTCAATTGATATGCCTTATTGGCTAAACAATACACTAAACAGTTCCAACAGCAATACTGAATGCAAATGTGTATTAGCTCACTTTGTAGTCTGGTGGAGAAAGGTGTCAAGGGGCCCAGGACAACAGCACTATCTGCCCTTAATTGCACTGCAGCTACACTTGGAGCATTAGGTTATATAATATTCACACAATAGACCTACAGCAATGCATTTAATTACTTTTACATACATGGTTCACGCATTTAACACATACAGTCTATTGTGTAACTTTCCTTAAGGAATTATTATTATGTACAATGAAGCAATCAATTATTATAAAGATGTCATGTGTGCAGAGGTTAATAGGAAATAAACTGACACTTGAAAAAACATGCTGTCTCCACAGACCATTAAACTCTTCTTGGTAAAAGCTGTTAGTCAAATCTGTGAACCCATTAAATCACTAATGTGGACAGATCAAAGCTGACCCTATATCTACTGATAGCTATGCAAAAGGAAGTCAACTGTTTCCATAAGTGGTGCATTCTGGGAAATGTGTAGTGTAATTGTATTATGTGTCCTTTTCTTTTCAGGAGAAGCAATTTAAATGTCCAATTTTGCGGTGTCATAGCTGTGTGAGCATGAGTTTTAATGCCCAGTGGTCTTTTTATTAAATAGTGGTGCTCATTTATAATCTGCCACTTACTGTACTGCAGCAATACAGATATTCGCATTACTGAAATCTTTCAGTCTATGGCTACAGCAAAAAACCCAAACCTCTAGGTTTTCACAGTACAATGTACCTGCACTTCCCTCTGGCGCGCATGCGCACCATTGTTTGACCGAAAGAGGTCTAGATGGAGGTACTCATTGTTTTCACTCAGCAAGCAAAACTTTTCACCAAATAGTCAATTTCATTTCACTTCCATCCTCAGTCTATGAGGATGGTGGTACACAACGCTAAATAGGTGAGCATCGTTTTGTTAACCTATTGATAAATTCATAATAGTTAAAATATGCCCTCTCTCTGTTCCTCCTAAAAAGATTGGAGAAAGAGCATTTCTCAGTTTAGTAAATAGATCCATTAATCAGAACTAAAACTGAGAAATAAAAATGTATATGTGAATTATGTATGTAATACAAACATCATCATTATCTAATTTAGGGAGGGTTAAATGTTTAATGTTATGGAGCAGCACATTACAGGAAATGATAAAAGATAATTTTAATTTATAAAATTGTTACAAAATGTACCCTCGGTGACAGAGAGAACTAATGCTGGGCATTATGCTGTTAGTCCGAAAGACATTATCTCACAGAGGGCCAGATGCACTAAGCTTCAAAAGTGATAAAATGAAGAGTGATATTGATAAACAGCAAACCAATCAGCTCCGACCTGACATGTCACAGACTGTGTTTGAACAATGTCAGACAGGAGCTGATTGGTTGGTTGTTTATCACTCTCCATTTTATCACTTTTGAAGCTTAGTGCATCTGGCCCACAATATCTGCACTCCTTCCTTATGAAGCAGGGGTATAGAACATTAGGTCCACCAAATGTAAGTCGACATACATTGGATAGACACTCTTAGGTCGACAGGCTATAAGAGGACACCTATAGAAGGTCAACATGGACTATAGGTCGACAGGGACTTTAAGTTGACATGCCAAAGGTCGACCTGAAAAAGGTCGACATGGGGCAAAAAATGTGGGTGTCTATGTTGACTTATGTTGACATGGACACTGTAGAAGTGTACCGCATAAGCAAATAGGGCTATTCATATATAGTCAAAATTGGCACAACAGGCAAATATATCTGTTTGCTATCCAAACTGTACATACATTTCATGACTGCAAGACTTCTATAGGAGAGACAAGTTGCCAAATGTTAACATATTTTAACTATTACCTATGCTATAAAACAAATGACCACAACTTTATTAAGTCATGCAAAATTACCAACTGCCCTGTCACTCCTGCCCGTTATATGACAACCATATAACTCATTTACCCAGAGTAATGGTGGTGGAACAGGAGAATACTTCACTTGCATTTACACATGTTTACAGGTACAGCCCAGATCACTGGCTTTCTCTAATTCAGCTGGTGGTCTTTTGAGCATTATTGAACAGTTTTGGTCAAATCCATCCATATGTAATAAAATCATTTAACTTTATTGAGATGATATCAAACTCAGCAATATTAAGAGAAAGTTTCTACTGTATAAGGCATTTTTTATTTTATTTTGAAGGCTTATTAGTTGTTCGTTCCCATTTACAGTTTCCAAAAATAGAATAACTCTTCAAGTTAATTTTGTATTATTATTATTATTATTATTATTATTATTATTATTATTATTATATGGTACCACAAGGGGACATCAGTGTTTTACAATGAAGGGACCGCAGGTACCAAGCCATTCTGGAGCTTGACCCTGGCAGCTTATGCCACCCCTATTTAGTGTTTTCTTGCCAGAAATAGCTGCGATAAGAAATTACAATTATAGTGTCTAAAACTCAATAACTGATAAATATGCCCCTTACAGTACAAAACATTGCATTACATATGACACAAGCTTTACGCCCTCAAAATCAGCGACTGGCAGAGCACAATGGTTCCATGTCAGTGTATAAGTCAGTCATAATGGTATAAGTCAGGCATGACCAGTATGATCAAGGACCCCAAACAGTTCATGTTTTCTAGGCCACCTGTGTCTTTTTTTGTATTGTGGTGTTTAGGAAGGAACACACCTCAGCTATTAAACTATAATAGGTAGTAATGAATGCACCTATGCACCGGCTAAGGTTATAGAAAATGTGTACTGGGGGTTCTTGAGCACTGGGTTGACCAGCCTGGTATATTGGAGGGAGGGAATATCACACAAGGGAAGAGGGCTCTGCTCGTTAGGGCTTACAATGTTAAATATAAAGAAAATATCAATGTGCTTTCTCCCAAAGTAGCCAATCAACCATTATGTTTTACTAATCTAATTAAGGTCACAGGATGAAAGCAAATATTTGACTGATATAGGTTATGCTGGCCATACACTGTAAGATTAAACTCATCATCTGACAGACAGACCAATTATCTGACATCCATTTTCAGATACATATACCAATTACCACATCTGTCATGCCTACTCAAAGATTTCTCATGCTCAACCGACCTAAAATTGCTTCTTGGTCACGCCCATACCCTGTGCAATTATTGACCTGATCAGCCGATGATGGGCAGAGTTAAATGGAAATATGTCCCAAGTGAGTATTATCTCCCTTATGCATAGTTGTATGCATTTTGCGGTGTGACTGCTCCCTATCCTTATCCACAGCCGCACCAGGCCTATAAGCAGGTGCAAACGGCACCTCTGAGAACACACTCTCGCAGATCATTGCTTATGTGAAACCACCCACACCCCCCAGTAAAACCCATTTATACTGTAGCTGTAACTGAAATGTGTACCACTATGTACAGACTTTTTGCGTAATGTTCCAGTTTATGAGCAATGAGAAACTGCTAAAAATATTTTACCATAGGTGTACGTTCAGCTCTGCGTCAGCTCTTGTATGATCGGTATATTCTAGTTTTGCTGCATGGAATAATATAATTGGTAGAGAACTGGCAGCAGCAACCTTATTATGCTTTATTATGTGTACATCCGATTTATTTTGAATTTACTTTTATAAAACTGTATTTTGTCAGTATTACAGAATATTGCAAAAAGGAAAACTATTATAGGCTAAAAAAGATTCAGTACTTGGGATTGCCCCAATATAAATAGCACAAGATTCATATGTGGGTGAGAAGGGTTAGAAACTAATTTAGCTGTTTTGCTCATCTTATTTCCATAAATTGTAGTGTGTGTTAAACTTTATGTAATGGTTGTCGTGATTTACTGACAGGCAAAAGGTTAAATGCATTTAAATGGGCTTAATAACAGTAGTACAGTTGCCATTTGTCTTCTTTTAACATAGACATTAAAAGTAGGATAAATATAGTGTATGTGCATGTAAAGCAATATACTAATATTGTAGTAAAATCTGTACGTCTGATTTTTTGTTATGAAGCATCACCAAACCACTGACCTCTAATCAATCTTGTATGCTAAAACGGTGCACCCGCTCTTGGCTGGGTCCAATAAACTTTCTGCAGTCAGGGAAAGTGACACAACATTAGTGTAACTAAGAACAGACATTACTTTTCCCGGATTTGCTTTATTACACTTGGTAAATCACAGATTACCATTAACAGGGCAGTGTTAGCTTCATTTCACACAAGTGTCCTAATGGAGTTTAGTGACTTTAAACATTTGTGGTGCAGCTTGTTCGCTTTTTCCCAGAGACCTCTGCAGTACTACTACTGTAGTAGTTCTGCTGTAGTAGTACTGCTGTAGTACTATAATAAAACATATAATAATACATACTGTACTTTATATTTGTTGTTCCACGATAAACATTTATAATCTTTTCTGCACAAACCCCCAGATAATTAATATTACAGCTGTTTGTTTGTGTTAGCAGTGATACACTAATGGTGTGTACACACGGCAGATACTGCCATGAGATGCGAGTCCAGACGCGATCAGATTGCATTGGGACTCTGCACTATATAGTGTTGCCTGCCCTCTCTATCTGGCTGCCGATATGCGCTCACACGGGAGCGCGCATCGGCAGCGCATCAGTCTCGGAAGCCCTAAAAAAGCATGTGATTTGCATGCGATTTGGCTTCCGATGTTCCCTATATCGGGAACATCGGAAGCCAAATCTAACCGTGTGTACACACTATAAAACGTATTATTTGTTAAACAAGTGTTATAGTGTGTACACACGGTGAGATTCCTTTGCTATTTGACTTGCTATACAATCTTTGCCAACTCGTGCTATTTACATACAATTCATACAATCTGCTTTAGATTTGCACTATATAGTCATTGCTGCCCTATCTATCTGGGTTTCGATTTGTGCTGTCACGGGAGCGCGCATCGGGATCGCAAGGTAAAAAACCTGTGCGATCTGCATGCGATCTGCATACAATCTGCATGCAATTTTGACTATATAGTCAAAATCTCATGCTGGATTGTACCATGTGTACACACCATTAGTGCATGGGTACATTTATTATTACATACTACTTTCGGAACAAAACATGGGAATTTTCAGTTTTTTTGTGCATATTTATTACTAGACTGTTGTGGAGAATTTAATTCACCTATGGATATAAACTGTGTGCTGATTGATCCTCTGAGGTTTTCCATTAGCCCTGAATCCAGCCCGATGCTAGCACTTATTGGGGAGACAATCCCTAATAATTACCCTGTTCTAACAATTGTGGCTGCAAAAACACAAAAGTCTGCAAGTCATCCATAGGAAATGGTGCAAAATAGAAGACTTATATGTGTGTGTTCATAAAAATATCTATAATGCAGATCTGTCTCAAAGCTGGAACTGAGATCTTTGGCATTTTAATGGTTGTCATTTTATCTTGTTAAATAATTATAATGTTACACCCCCTTTACTGGTCAAGTGGTATATTTAGTAAGCTTTGGAGAGAGATAAAGTACCAACCAACCAGCCCCAAACTGTCATTTTGAAAACACAGCCTCTAACATAGCAGTAAAGGTGCCCTTATATGGTGCATTTTTGCCTTGCGTTGCACGCTCCCATGCCCATCACATCGCAAAGTACAAAAAATATGTGCAGCCCATACTTTTTGTACTAGATCGCATCACATCTAGTTCAAAACCCACGCTGCTGTAGAGCTTCACATGTGATTTGAACTAGATGCGATCTAGTAGAAAACACTTCGCACAGTGTGGGCACCTTTAGGAGCTGATTTGTCATCGCTCAGAACACTCAGCAAATCTCCCCGTGTAGGCCCCTTTAATAAACCCCTAAAGGTTCATACACACAGAATAATTTGGCATACAACGTGGGCGTTCAAATTGTTCAGTGTGTATGAACGATATTGATGTCAATGCATGTACCCACCGATCGTTAAGAGAGGTATATGATCTTTCATGCAGCAGAATGATAGACCAATCTTTTGCAACGTGTTCAGATTTTTTCATGTGTTTGCACAAAGAACGATTTGGTAAAGCTGTTTGACTGGCTCCCATTCCCCTGCACCATCGTTATGCTGTGTACACACGGGCAGTGGCGGAACTCCCGGAGGCAATGGAGTCATCTGCCGCCGGGCGACAGCCTCAAAGGGGGCACTGTCTCCATTGCCTTCTGTTGTTCCGCTCAGTAATGCTTTATTTAGAAGTGCTTCCCGCAGCCAGGCGGTACTATTCTATGCAGCAGTGGGGCCAGTACCGTTATTATATTCAGCAGCCACGGCCGCAGCACCCCCGTTCAGTCTCCCTTCCCTGTCACCTGGCTGCAGTGCTCACTGCTCTGCGGAAGTCGCCTCGCTGACATCCGCCCGCAGCCTGAGAGCAAGTGAGAGCCAGGCCAGCAAACAGTGACGAGGAGCCAGGAGTCCGGCGTGAGAGTAGCCACTGTCTCCACTCCACACACAGCCAGTGCGGGTGAGACTGCAGTGTAGTCTGAAGAAGCTTTGAACCGGGAGCCGGGTGGAAGACGCTGCAGCAGCAGCCTGTGTGGGTGAGAGACAGTCCCGGGATTCCGCTTCCAGCGCAAGTGACGGCAGCATACTCGGCTACATAGCCGGGCCACGCTGTAAATAAATACAAATACGTACATATGAGCAGATTTATAAATCTGTAAGCTGCTTTGACAGAATCGTTTTTGCCCAGACAGTGCGCATTTCTAACTGTAGTGTGTTTTAGATATTTGCTTCACATATGCTTACCTGCATCTTTTATGTCAGGTTCTTAAAACTTTTTTCACTGCTCATATGTACATGTTTGTTTTTGTTTACAGCGTTGCCACGGCTATGCGGCCTTGCACTTTTTGTAGTTTGCTATGGGGGGGGGGGGGGGGGGCAACAACATGTATCTTGCCTCCGGGCAATTGGGATGAACTTACGCCACTGCACACGGGGTTATATGATTGCTGGGGATATATTGCTAGCAATATATCCCCAGCAATCATATTGCTCAGTGTCTCCTTTTCATCAGCGATGAAAAGGAGACACTGCTACGGGGCGGAGGGGGAGCGCAGCAGCAGCAGACGCTGCTGCTGTCACTTTGATGGGAGGAGGGAGGGAGCAGTGGCACGGGGCTGGGGAGATCAACGCTGATCTCTCCGGCGCTGACCTCCCGGCACAGCGATCGCGGGGGAAAGCCGCTGGTCGCAGGAGCATGCTCCTGCGACCAGCGACCATTAGGCAGTGCACACGGGAGCGCGCAGCTGGCGATTTATCGCCAGCTGCGCTCCAAATCACTGGGAATATTGTCGCTCAGCGACCATATTCCCAGCGATTTTACATGAAATTGCACCCGTGTGTACTCACCTTTAAAGATCAACCGTTCAAGTGTAATCGTTTGTACAATCGTTCACTATTTGACACCAAATCATTTGTCCAGGAGTTCTGAGGAAATCCTTAACGAGAATGGATTGTTTTCCAAATTATTCTGCGTATATGCACCTTTAGTCTAATAGATGCAATGGTTAATTACTTGGAGAATTGATATTATTAAAGTGCAATGGAATTTGCTGCGCTATATAAGAAACTATAAATAAATATAGTAAGTAAGTAAGTTTAAGTTATATAGCTCTAACTGTGCAGAGTTTGTATATTCTCCCCGTGCTTGCGTGGGTTTACTCTGGGTACTCCAGTTTCCTCCCACAATCCAAAAATATACAGATAGGTTAATTGGCTCCAAGCAAAATTATCCCTAGAATGTCTGTGTGTGCGTGTACATGTGGTAGGGAATATAGATTGTAAGCTCCACTGGGGCAGGGACTGATGTGAATGTTCAAATATTTTCTGTAAAGCGCTGCGGAATATGTATGCGCTATATAAGAAACTGTTAATAAATAATAATAATAAAATAAATATAGCGCACTTTCTCCAAAAGGACTAAAGGCACTTTACAGACATTAATAAACAATGCACATAATACAGAGGATATATATATAGTACAGTCACAGACAAAAAAAACCCTTGAGCACACAGTAAGCATAATGCAGGATTGGTGCAGCATTTTGGATAATGACTTCCATGGGTTGTGTACTCCACCCTGACAAGGTACAAGGTGCGGCAGCCATTCCAGGCTCTCTGCGTAGGACTACCTTGTCTTTCATACAGAATTTCAAAATAATGCATCTTATTAGTATATCCATATATTATTATGGTTGCTTTTTACGGTGTCTAGATATTTAAAAATAATTTAGTGTATTTAAAGGGCTTGAATACGATTGCAAACCACTGATTATTTTTGCACTCAAACATTGTGGAAAATAAATATATTGGACAAATAATTGATATATTTGTAGTATAAGACTTTTTCCCCTTAAAGTACAGTCAGAAGCAAAGATTGACTAAAGAGGGGGTTAATATTTCCAATACAGAAGAAGGAGAATCACAGCGTGTGATCTATAGCAGCCAAAAGGGCTGATGTTTGTTTGGAAAGTGAGTAAAGAACCCAAGGGGGACTGAGAATGGGAGTGATAGGTGGCAAGATAGGAGGAGGTGATAAACTGTTGTTTTCACAGCTTACAAGGTGCTAGGAAAACAGGAGGTTAGATAAAAGAAATGTGAAAGGGAAGAGAATTATCTGCTTAGAGAAACAGGTTTTGAAACCATTGCTAAAATATGTGTTATGTTACAATTTTCACATCAAATGATTGTTACATACTGTAAGGGAAAAACTGATTTAGGAATTTAGTGAAAGTATCTTTGTTAAAGTACTGGCAACATTATACATATGTAATATAAACAAATATAAACATAAAAATATAGTCCATGGAATATTGTTTAGAAAAGTATTAGATATAGGTAATGTGATCAAATGATGTACTAACTAGGTACAAAGTCATATCTAGGCCTGTGTTTGTTCCCATTTTTCTCATTAAAATTGACCTACTATATCAACTTCTCATAGTGGCCAGTTCAATTCAATGCAGTATGAATAGCGCTGGAAAGAAGATTCTGGAGCTATTCAGGTGACCACTTTGTAACCCGGCCCAGTGTCATTACCTACCAGCAGCAGCAGTTCCCAACCCAGCACTTTCTGCTGTGTGCTGGTCTGCAGTGTGTCCAAGGAGGTACTAAAAGTGCTTTTTTCTGTATTTTATTCTAATTGTGTATGGCCACGCCTCCCATGATTAGGCCACAGCCCCTGAAATGTACCCAGGCCCAGTCCTGGTCGGGCATAGCAGCACACTCCACTGAAAAGCTCCAGGAACTCCTATTCATGTTTCACACAGTGAAGACTACTATTACATTACATTACAATCTATGGACCTTGTTCAGGTCCATTTTCAGATTGTTACTGTTTAACATCCATTCGCATGCCCTTAATGTGAATCACGCTTGCGAATGGGGGGCTCAGCCAACCATTGCAAGGCGGGGTTTGGTGGACTTGCGAATCAACCAGCCTTGCGAATCAACCAGAATAACCCCTTATATGACATTCTGCTAAAAATTCATTAGGAACTACTGACTTCACTGAGACATGAGACACAATACAATACAAACTCGGCCTTTATGGACCTATAGGATGATTACTGTATGGCATTTACCTGAAACTAACTGACTGTTGTAGAGATAAAATTCACTTAAATGTATTTTACTTTGTGCAGCTGCATGAATATTTGTGTCCAGAATGTTATTTTAATATTTCTAGGGCCACGCAAGCTGCGAAATTGCACTAGGTGCCACAGCCATGACCACTGCCAGCTGCAGACAATATTATATGCAGTCTGGCCATTCACATGGAGTACTGTTGAAAATAGTCTTTGCATCAGGGATGACACTTTTGAAGGATGTTATAGGAAGTGGCAGCCATTTTGAGAGGGATACTTACTACAGTGTAAAAGAGGCAGATGCTTACAATGGAAATTGACCACTGACCAGTGTAAGATGTGGTGACATTATGAAACCCATGACAAAAAGCAGGTAGTATGGCATCATTCTAAGGGACATTACTGTGAGGGGCATAATATGGTGCAAGGGAAATACTGTGTCTGGCACAAAATGGGGTAAGGGGCACAATTGTGTCAGTATAGCCCCCTGCAGTGAGTCCAAACCCATTTTGGGCACATGTAAACATTTGACCAGGACAGCCACCTTTTCCTCTAACAAAATGTAATTTCCCTTCAAACAGACTCTTGTTGCACCAAAGTAAACAGAATATTTGAACGTGCACATTATTCCCTGCCCCAGTGTATCTTACAATATATATTCCCTAACACATGTACACATTCATTCTAGGGTTTGTTTTGTTAGTAGCCAATTAACCTACCAGTAAATTTTGGATTTTTTTAGATTGTGGGAGGAAACCGGACCATTGTGGGAATCGAACCCATGACCTCAGTGATGTGAGGCAGTGATGCTAACCATTACACCGTCCATGCTTCCCTAACCATCCTATTTGTATACATTCTTATACAAATGTGTACTGAATTACATACCCTGCGCCGCTGCGGGGACAGAACTGGAAGGCGGCTCCGTCCTCTGTGTGGCTACAGCAATTCTGTGGGAATATTCTCCCCCAGGCAGATTTAGGCTTATTATGAGGCATCCAGGATGACACTAGTAGCATAGAAAGAACAGCTCTGCGCAGCATGCAGCCAGTTGGGGGATGTTACAAAGCCAGTCCCCAGTGACCATGTTCCCTTTATCCGTGGTCATGTACCCTTTATATGGCTATATTCACCTTATCATTTTTTCAGTCTGTGAAATGTTGAAGGGTATGCACTTATTGGGTGTCAGTATGCCATATGGAGCAAAATGCATGGCACAACTCTACTGCCCTGAGTAGTGTACCTTAAGTGTTCCTTTATTTTTGCATCTTGGTCACATCGCAAACATGGTGATATGCTACTCACAGTGTACCATAGACGTCAGCCTGCACAGGAATTGGTTTGCACACAAACAAATTTATAGATGAAGGGTATATTGACATGAACTAAAGCTGAAGCTGTCCACCAGTGTACACCAGCAATGTAGCTTTGTTGCTTCTATGTGTTTTAATTATGCAAACAAGATGCATATTTTGAGGAACAAAGATGCTTGAATGTGATATGATGCACCAATAGGGGATATACTGCTGCGATTGAAGCAACAGTAAGAAACGACACATCTGTATAAAGTATAAGTATTTAATCTAAATTAGGACCAAAACAAAGTACTGGTTTCATTTTATATCCCATATTTCATAAATGAGCAGTTATGATCAAACAATCAAACAAGTGTTGTCACATTACTCATATTTGCCAAGCTCCAGAATGTAGCACATTCCGGAGCCTGGACTTATGTACAGATAGCATTGTCTAATAGAATCTTATGGGCTTCCTCTCACACTGTTCACTGAGAGGGAACCAATCGGATCCCTCCCAGTGTCCGTTGCAGTGCGCACATCATACAATGCATGCACAGGAAGACTTCCGGGTCATAAACCCGGAAGTCCCTGCATCGCAAAAGACATCTCTTATCGGGACAGCTGTCCTTTGTGATTTGGTGAGATGCACCACATGCAAAATGTGATGCTTCATACATCCAGCCCTAGATGAGATGCTTCTTTCTATTGAAAATTGTGTGAATCAGGGAAGCAGTTGAGAAATTACAGCAGTTAGAGTAACGTTAAACATTGGTGGATTTCTCTTGTAAATGAGTAATAATATGGATTTTCAACGTATTTTTCCAAAAGCAATTCAATGCAAAAAGTAATTTTATTGAGTGAAGAAAAGTGACATTCCAATGCTATGTTAAAATACCCTAATTTAAACGCACGGTTTACCCTGGCGAAGGATATAGAGCACATTTTAAAGTTGGCAGAAACTTCTGACGCAGTTCCAATTGTTTGCACTGCGCTCATTACCCATTTCCCCATCCATCCCAAAAGCCTCTTTGAGCCAAGTGCACTAAAACTGGGTGCAGCAAAAATCCGTCTGAGAAATGTTTTTTTGACAGACGGGACACACGATAATTAAAGGAGAAAAAACTTAAAAGCCAAGACTGTGCCTTCATATTGCAGCCTTTTACAGATTTTATTGACTTGAAAAACATAACTTGCCAAGTCTACTCAGAATGCTTGACATTGGAGTTGTGTGTATTTGTTCATAATGTCATATGTGTATAATTACCTTTTATGTGACACAGTAGCATGTTTTTGTGGTAGGAGGATTACCATTGCCGGGAAGGAGCTTTCACTATGCAGCAGCCATTTTGATCAGCCAGTAGAGCTGGGACACACGCAACTCTTTACTGATGCTGCCAGCTATATAACCCAATAGGAATCAGTATTTACCACTGAAGGAATAAATTAAAGCTTTATTTGCTCAACAGTGACCCACACTGTTCCCTGAAACTAATTTGTGACACAGGCATACTTTACATAAGCCAGCAACGTTTCTTACAGTGAACGTTTATATTACCAATTTGGCAAATTGTACAATCTGCATACTAAAGCAAGAAGAGCAAAAATAAACTAAATGCAGTGTATGACAGTATTTGTTTACTACATGACATGGTTATAGACATAAGATATGCTTTAATATTAAATAATGTATTAGTTACATTCACATCAACACTAGCTTGAAACTTTACCGTCACATTTCATCAGGTACACAACTGCCAATTCTAATAAAGTATTATGATACTACTCTTAACTGATTTAAAGTACCAAATATATATACATATATATATATACATGTATATATATATAACTGCTGACTCACATAGTCTCTGGGAGCCCTTTGCAAACACTGTGGTTGGGCGGGCCAGGGGGCAGATGGCGGTGCAGAAGGGGATCGCCCATGGCAACAACCCAGCATTTTATGGGTGTCCCCATGGCTACGCGAGTGTGCCGATGCCTGCCGGGGGCAGGCAGCTGACATCACATCAGATGCCTGCCCCGTCTTCATCCAGGCGGCTGCAAATAAAAGTTAGCTTCAACTAACTTTTATTTGCGAAGACAGGAGAAATCATTAGATGGTCGCAACCGGCGGCGGGGGGGGGGGGGGGGGGGGGGGGGCATTTGCTTGGATGGGTGGTGGCTCTGGTGCTTGGTAAGCTGTGATCCTTGCAGCTTACTGAGCCAACCAGAATGAGACCCCCTAGTACAAAAAGCACGGTTCTGTAGCATATTGCATGCTTTTTATACTAGATCTAGTACAGAAAGAACACAGAACATCGCTCCATGTATGGGCACCTCAGCAAAATATGATCTAAATTTATGACTCATCAAAGTAGCTACCTTTTGCAGATATGACAGCCAAACTTTTGGCATTCATTCTATAAGGGACATCAAATATTATTTGCAATGTTCTATCCAACAATATTGCAGAAGTTCCTGAAAATGTGTTGTACGGTACTTAAAGGTTTATTTGCTTTCATGCTTCTGTCCAGTACATTCCAAACCAGCTTGATTAGGTTTAAGTCTGGAGACTGGGCTGGCCTTTCCATGTTTTGAAGCATACTGTACCAGCTCATTTTTTTCCTCGAAAGTAGTTCTGACATAGCTTGTGAGTATATTTTGGGTCATTATCTTGTGCTAGGATAAAGATTTGAAAAACGAGGCATAGACTAATAAATGGTGCTGCAAAATGCTGTGCCAGCCCTTTTGGTTAAGCATGTCAATCACTGTGCAATTTGCCATCTGGGAATCCAGCAAAAGTGGGGTTTTCATCCTATTAAAAGCATTTATTTTTTAAATGATAGTGTTAGTATGCCAAAAACTGCCATCTTACACATAGACAGTATATATACATTGATATACTATAAGTTTAGAAAACTCACATCTGTCTTTCGGGGTATGAGAGGCATGCTTGGTTCCACAACCAGATGATGATCTTTCTATTAGTTTGAGAATCCAGAAATACACCAATAACTACAGTACCAAATTACATGTTAAGAATAAGTAAGTCAATATATATTAAATATATGTAAGGGGATCATATAATTATCAAGAGAATAGACATTCTTATTTTAAAAAAAAATTCAATATGGTACTATTATGTTGAATGGTTATTGTTACACTCCTTTTGTGTATGCTAGGACTTCAAAACTGTATGTCTCACTTTAAACAGGACATTCCTTTTAATTACCATACACTTACTATTTGCCAACAAATTAGGGAATCCTTAAACTGGAGAAAGTACGCTATATAATTTACATTTATTTACTTATAGAATGTGTAGTGGATTATATTTTCAGCACATTTTAGGACATACTGTATGAATGTCCTGGTTTTTCTTTGTTACCAAATACTAAAGGGTATCAGATGTTCTCTGAACCTCAATAGCCTGCACATCACTCACCTAGTTAAACATATTTTCTAAGCTGGAAAGGAAACTTGGAAACTGCATTTTCCATCACCATATTTTCAGCTTTTTGGCACAACACTTAAAACTATAAAGCTTTTGTACTTTTATTTGGTTGCTATATTACTATAAAGCTAAAGGAACTGGACTACAAACCCTAAAATTCTAATGATACCTTTCACAAAGATGTCCTGTGACCAGTGAGATATCCTGATACCACTATAAGGTTCCCTAGGCCAGAAAGGGAGGACTTCATAAGGTCAGTCCACCTTGGCAACCAACCAGCTTTGAGGTAACATTTATCAAGTGTATTCAGTGTCGGACTGGGGCATGAAGGGCCCACCAGGGAAATCACTCACAGGGGCCCACCAAGGGGCGTGTTGCGCGCCGTAGGCGCGCCCGTTTTTTGGGGGGCGTGGTCTATCAATATGGGGGTGTGGCCTATTTCAATGAGACCACGCCCCCATTTTTGGCGCTGTGGGGCATGGCTAGTGGCTCTGAGCTGCTGGCTATGTCCCCGGCAAGGACAGAGAGAGTGACAGCAGACAGAGAGTGACAGCGAGGACACAGAGAGAGCCACATATGTATATTGAGCATCATTGTGTGTGGCAAATGTATAATGGGCATCACGGTGTGTGGCCTATGTATAATGAGTCCATTATACAGTGCAAATGCACTGTGGGCAAGGCACAACTGGCACACAGATAGTTACGTCCCTGTGTGGGACACAGATCAGGCTGCTTCTGCCTCCACCCATACACATTATTATGTTTTTCACTAGTGTTTAATGACAGGTGTTGGTGCACTGCCCTACCCTAAAACAACCACTGTCTGCCAAGATAATGATCTTTCTTTTACTTACCATGTTCTTGGTCTTCTTTCTTCTCCTTCTGTCTTTCTCTTTTCTTCTCCTTCTGTCTTTCTTCTCTTTTCTTCTCCTTCTGTCTTCTAGGGCTCCTCGCTGTATGCTCCTCACTGAATGATGCAAAATGTTATGAGGTGGGAGGGGGTCTTTTTTCAAGTGTAAAGGCCCCCCTCCACTAGTGCACTTTGGAATGTTTAATCCGATGCAGAGCAATCAGATCAAATTAAAATGTAAAATGGAGGTAGAATCTACCTTCATTTTACATTCCCTCTCCCCTAGGACCCAATAGCAGCATCTTCTACCAGGTACCAGCATCTTCTACATTCATACATACTACACCCACTGCCGCTCTCATTCATACATACTCCACACACTGCCGGCCTCATTCATCCATTCTACACACACTGCCACCATCATTTATACATACTCCACACAATGCCGCCCTCATTCATACATACTACACACACTGCCGCCGTCATTTATACAAACTACACACACTGACGCCGTCATACATACATACATACTACACACACTGCCACCCTCATTCATACATCCTACACACACTGTCGCCCTCATTCATACATACATACTACACCCACTGCCTCTCTCATTCATACATACTACACTCACTGACGCTCTCATTCATACATACTACACACACTGTCGTTCTCATTCATACATACTACACACACTGCCGCTCTCATTCATACATACTACACACACTGTCGCCCTCATTCATACATACATACATACATACTACACCCACTGCCGCTCTCATTCATACATACTACACACACTGACGCTCTCATTCATACATACTACACTCACTGCCGCTCTCATTCATACATACTACACACACTGTCGCTCTCATTCATACATACTACACACACTGTCGCTCTCATTCATACATACTACACACACTGTCGTTCTCATTCATACATACTACACACACTGTCGCCCTCATTCATACATACATACTACACCCACTGCCGCTCTCATTCATACATACTACACACACTGACGCTCTCATTCATACATACTACACTCACTGCCGCTCTCATTCATACATACTACACACACTGTCGCCCTCATTCATACTATACACACTGCCACCGTCATTTATACAAACTCCACACACTGACGCCGTCATACATACATACATACTACACACTGCCACCCTCATTCATACATACTACACACACTGGGCACCTTCTTCATCTTGCACCTTTGCTGCCCGCTGAGGTGTACAGAGACGCTGGGCACTTTGCTAGTTGAGCCTGTACCCAGCTGCCTGCTTCAGAGTAAAGCTCAGAACTTGGGCCAAAGGAGGAAGGGAAGCGGGACCACAGCACTGGGAGCGCTGCTTGTGCAGCCTGTGACTGTACCCAGCCGCCCGCAGCAGGAGAGGAGGAAGACGGGACTCCGGTGCTGGGCACTTTACTTGTTCAGCAGCCCGGTACCCAGCTGCCTGTGCACAGTTCAGATGCCACGGCAGAGGAGGGGGGTGGCGGACCCCAGCACTGGGTACGCTGCTTGTGCAGCCTGCCCGCAGCAGGAGAGGAGGGGGGACGGGACTGCGGCGACGTGCTGGGCACTTTACTTGTTCAGCTGCCCTGTACCCAGCTGCTTGTGCAGCTCAGATGCCGGGGCAGAGGAGGGGGGTGGTGGGACCGCAGTGCTGGGTGCATTGCTTGTGAAACCTGTGACTGAACACTGCTGCCGGCAGCAGTGCACAGCTCAGATTCACGTGGCACATGAATAGGTGCAAGGAGGGTTTGGGAAGGGTCCCCTGACAAATTAAGGTCTGTGGGTCCCTGGGAGGCAGGTGGTAACCTGGGAAGCGGGGTCCAGGAAGCGCAGGCGGGCTTGAGTTCCCTGCAGCGTATGGACAATCAACGGCGGCGTCCCTGCGGTGGATGGGAACTGAACTAGTTCCCATATGCCGTAGGGACCCCGCCACTGATTGTCCATACACCACAGGGACCTCGCCGAGATTGTCTATACGCCGCAGGCACCCCCATGCCCGGACCCTGCTGCCCAGGTACCACCTGCCTCCCAGGGACCCACAGACCTTACTTTGTCAGCGGCAGATATTTACTGTGCAGGGCGCAGGGCGGCAAAAGCCGGGCAGGGCGAAAGTCGGTGGCTTTCAAAGGGGCAGGGCGCAGCGCCCTGTGAAAGAAGCCTAGCGGGAACACTATATATGATACATTTAGGGAAGCCAATCCTGGGGCATTTTTTCAATCCCGGGATTCGGGATTGAAAAATGCTCAATCCCGGGATTGGCTTTCCTAATAAAAAGACTGCCCCACAATTACTGCCCCAGTAATTACAATGTAATTTCTTACATTTGATGGTTGCCTGGTGGGGGTCTGGTCGTCTATGCCGCTGGCATGCTGGCTGGGTGAGCGGGTGGGCGCGCAGGCTGGCTCGGTGGACGCTTGTGCTGGGCGGGTGGGCACGCTGGCTGGGCGGCGCGGCATTACAATGCCGGGCGCGACCTCTGCCTGCACAGCGTGACCTCATCTCACGCTGAGAGGTCACGCTGCACACAGTGCTGCGATGCTCAGACGCTGCCCGGCATTAGACTGCGCGCATGCGCAGTCTAATCCCGAAATCCCGGGATTGGAAACTCCAATCCCGGGATTGAAATCCAGGCGTTTTGGGGGTCAAATCCCGGGATCCCGCCGATCCCGGGATTGGCCACCCTAGATACATTACATAGGCCCCCCCACTCATAATACCGCACATACAGTATGTACCCCCACATATAATACTTTACATAGGTCCTCCACAAACAGATATTAGTACAGCACGTAGGTCCCCCCACATATAATACAGCACATAGGTCCTCCCACTCAAATAGTACAGCACATAGCCCCCCCCCCATATAGTACATTACATAGGTCCCCCCACTCATAATACCGCACAGATGTACCCCCACATATAATATATCCCATAGATCCTCTCTACCCAGATAGTATGGCACATAGGTCCCCCCCCCCCCCACACACACACACACACACACACACACACAAAAAAAGAATATAAAAAAAAAGTTAATGCAGCACATGGTTACCTACCAGTTTGCAGAGGGGGTCCAAAAGCAGCTTCCTCGCCACCAGCCAGGACATCTACCCCCGCAGCCCAGAGTGTTATCCTGCAGCCGGTAACCATGCGGGCGGGTTTTCCATTTCAGTGCTGAGGCACCAGAATCCCGCCTCCTTCCCTGCAGCCTGCGCGCTCAGCTTCAGCCAATCCCTGAGCCGCAGGCCCGGCAGGCTGCATCTTCTTAAACCACTGGACAGCTGAGCCGTCGCTCAGCTGTCCTGTGACCTGACTTGATGATGCGGGCGGGGCGGCTGCGGAGTGTGGACGTCTGGGGGCTGGGCGGCGTGGCGTCGGCCGGCGTGTGACGTCAACACGCAGTCACGTGACGCACTGTCTGTGCGCTACTCCGCCGGCGCCGTCCGCCGATGATGCCCAGCCCAGCGAGCGGCAGCAGCTGCCGCCTGCTGTGACGTGACCTGGCTGTCAATCACCGCAGGGCAGGCTCAGCCCGCCCTGCGCCTCAGCGCCACCCACAACATGCCGCGCGACCGCGTAGAGGTACATCAGTAGCTTCAAGTTCTGCCCGGCGGCCCGGCCACAGCAGCAGACGGCAGGTGGCCCCTCCCCCTTTGAAAAGTGGGAGGGGTTACGATTGAATGGGGCCCACCGGGGAATCTCCCGGTGCCCCGCCAGGCCAGTCCGAGCCTGAGTGTATTCTATAACATTACATAGCAGCTGATTGGTTCCCATATGCAACTTCACTATTTTCACTGATTTATGAATTCACCCTTTGACCTTACAGATCTTATTCATAAGGTCTCTGAATGAGTTATAGGATGATAACATTTTTGAGAAATCCAGGGTCCCCGCTTAGTGTATGTGTAGAGGTCGTATCCATATGTCCAAAGTGTTAGGCGATGAGAACATAGGTCCATCATTGGTCCTGGCTTGATATCCTGAGGGATCTATTGTTTTTTCATAAGAAGTTAAATCAAATTCCAGACAGATTTAAATAATACATTTATTTCTTTATAACTTTTACTAATGTATTAAACAACAGATTTTTCTATTTTTGAACCATTTTGCACACTGTGGTGTAATTTTCCTAAAATATATATAATTCCTTAATAGAATAAAATACACTGCATCCTAAACCACTGCACCACACAATTCCTGCCTAACAATTCCTCAACCACAATCAGAGCAGATGTTCTACATTACAGCTTTAGACCACAGCTAATAGTGATATCAGATGTACTTAAATATAAGCAGGATGGGGTCTTCCGTTCCTCCAGATTGTAATGCAATAGTCAAAGTGTAAATTATGACAAACTATGGGTAGTAAATATTATCTTGGATCATAAAATTTTCATGAAACCCAGACTACACATGTGTGACTTCTTGCTGTTGTTTCCTAAATTGTATAATAATATGTTGACTTAATAATTAAGCATATAGTATACAAAAACAGTCAATATGGTGCTAGATAAAATATTAGTGCACTGCACATTTTATTATACTTTTTTACATCTTAAACTTTAATCTGCTGAAAAAGCTTCAAAACTGAAATGTAAGTATATAGTACAGGTTGAGTATCCCGAATCCGAATATCCATTATCCGAATTATTCCGAAAACCATACATTGCAGAAAGTGAAAAAAAAAAATTTTTTTGCTAAAAAACTCACTAGGGACATTTGTAACAGCACTACTGGTGACATGATATGTAACTGGCACTATATATGTACAAGAAAATGATTGCTTGGCATTCAAATTCAATATCTGAGATAGTACACAAATTTTGTTTCATGTTTTGAAACCTTGTTTTTTGAACAAATAAAATATATTTGTGTGCATTTCATGTGTTTGATGTGTTTATACAGCATAAATGCAAGATACTTCAAAATACATCATTGAAATATTAAAATATTCCGAAATACGGAATAATCCGTTATCCAAAATTCTCCTGGTCCCGAGCATTTTGGATACGGGATACTCAACCTGTACTATATTATATAGTAATAGTATATTAATAGAGTTCTCCTAAAAATATATTAACAATATTATCATAAGTAGTAAGAGTAGCAGTAGTAGCAGTAGTAATAATAATAACAATAGTAATAAAAATATATTTATTCTTCCTTAACCCCAAAAAAATATGTATATTAATCTCCTGTACAGGAACTATATATATATATATATATATATATATAGCCACTGCGCCAGCCACTGCAGGGTGGCAGTTAGGAGCAGGTCCCTGTGGATGTAGGTGAGCGGCAACTCTCCCCCCCATCTCCCTCCCTGGAGCGACTCGGCGGCCGCCACTGCCGCATTACCCCCACTGCATTCCCCGGTGGGCCTTTTGGGGTAGAAGGTGGGAGTTCTATTGAAGATATGGAATGTTGCCCATAGCAACCAAACAGATTCTACATCTTATTTATTTAGCACCTTCTAGAAGATAATAAATTGCATCTGATTGGTTGCTACGGGCAACATCCCATCTTCAAAATAACTCAAATTTTAGTAAATTTACCTCTTCATATCCCAGCCTGACACTGGACCACAATGAAATGCAGTGCATTAACACATACCGGTATGTCAAATGTATATTTTGTGCAATATAAAACAAATTGCATTAAACTGAACATCTTCCCCATAAAGTTTATAAGTTTATTATATCACAACACTCAATCAAAATGTTTATAATGACAATAATAATAATAATAATAATAATAATAATAATAAGAAGAAGAAGAAGAAGAAGAAGAAGAAGAAGTAATGACACTTTGATAGACTTACTTCTATAATTTCCTAACACCTTGAGACTCTGCTCTTCTGATTATATTCTAAATAGTTTTACATTTACGCCTGAGGAATTCCCTCTACAAATCGTTGTAAACTGAAGTTAGTCATAAACTGACTCACATGAAGCCTTCATTCTAGACAGATGATGTCACGGTCCTTACTATAAAGCTGGAGAGGTGGATGAGGTAATATATATTATCATGTGACAAGCAGATATGTGGGTTAATGCTTTTTCTAAAGCAAATGATAGGTTTATGAGAAGCATTATTTATATTTATTAACAGTTATTTATACAGCACACACTTCTTCAACAGAACTTTACAGAGAATATTTAAATAACATGGCACATAAAAATATGTCAAATAGCATTAACCCCTTGAGTGGTATGCCCAGAAATTTATCGGGCTCAGCTGCGCTGCCGCAGCGGGCTGTCCTGGAAAATTTCCAGGCATACCACGAATATGAAATAGGTGCGCGTCAGTGGTGTCCAGGTGTGCACCACTGGCGCAGAACCTCTAGAGCCCCCCTCCCCAGTCATTCCCCAAACCCTCCCATCACCTGTGCTCCGGCGATTGCACGCCAGAGCACTTCAAACCCCGTTCCCCCAGCCGCCTGCCGCCATACTTTTAGTAGCAATGACGTAGGCGACAGGCTCGGGGATGTTTGGGGCGGCTCAGGGGGACTCGGGAGCGCTCATTCAACATCTCCCAGCCTGCCGCCGATGTCACTGCTGAATGTGACAGGCCAGTGGCTAAGGCAGCTGGGACAGCGGCGGCAGGGAAGCTCCGACGTACTAACGCCAGAGCAAAGGTGAGGGAGGGGGGCTTCTAACTGTGGTGGGTTTTGCTGGGGCAGGACAAACCTGCCCTGGTAGGTTTGTCCTGCCCCAGCAAAACCTACAACTCAAGGGGTTAATCCCTTCCCACTCTGTATTCCCCACCACACATACACACATACATATACAAATACACACATACACACACACTTTTATCAGTGATATCCATAGCAATTAATTGCAACTAAAGGATTTAAATCAGAACTCATGGCAAACTTAGCAACAGATGCACTAAGCTTCAAAATTATAAAATGGAAAGTGATAAACAACCAACCAATCAGCTCCTGACTGACATTTTTCAAACACAGCCTGTGACATGGCAGGTATGAACTGATTGGCTGGCTGTTTATCATTCTCCATTTTATCACTTTTTGAAGAGTAGTGCATCTGGCCCTTAGAATGCTATCACTGGAAAACCAATGCCTATATATACGATACAATACTTAAAAGTGAACATAATTCAAGATGGGTAGAAAAATTTCTAAATGATTCATTGAACTGCCTGGAATTCCTGAACAAACGATATAGTGTATACATAATTGAATAATCTTGCAATGAATATCGTTCAGTGGCCACATCCAGGAGCATGCTGCTGTTCACGGTATAGCTGGGATATTACTGTGTGTACAGTTGACAGAGGATGGTCAATAACAAACTGTAGCAGCATGCATAATTAATGATGTAGTACATATACACTAGACAATATGCACGAAAATATTGTTACTGGTATCGCTATCGTGAAAATCGTTAGTGAAATTCAGCTAATGCGTACCCAGCTTAAAATATTGTAAGGAGTCCATTTCATGCATTAAATCCATTTAATAAATATAGCTAACAGAAGAATAATTTATTTTCCATCAATAATACCCATAAATTAAAAATATTCTAAATAGGGTATGACACAACTAATCAATATATTTAAAGTAAAACATGAATAAAATTTACTTTTGAATGATAATAAAATAAAATAAATTACCCTAAGCAAAATAGATGAGGCCTTATGAGAGGCAACGTGGAAAGAATCTCTGGCAGAAGAAGGGTTAAAAAAAATACCGTTTTATATGTCAATGTTTTACCACGGGGAGTAAATTTTGGAATTTCAAATAAATCTTGTAAAAATAATAAACGGACCAGGAGCGAGATTATCTGGGCTGTATTTTGCTTTCCATTTCTTTCCCCACAAATATTTAGAGACTTTCATTTTTTTTTAACAATTGTTGTCCTCCCAGTCTAGAATATTTTATTAAGATTGAATTGACATGATGTATTTAAGTCTAGTGGAAAGATCCCATAGCCACAATAGGTTTGAAAGTTATTCCCTTGTTCGACGTGGACCATTTAACTCCTGCCCCACATCTGATGCTGCGTTTAGAGGAATTTATACAGCAGTTATTAAAATGAAAGATTGAATTTTACGGACCGTTTTTTTTTTAAACCTGGATTTTTCCACTGAAAGCTCCAGAGGAATTTTAGGAAATGTGTTCAACATATAAAGAAACTTTTAGCTTCCATTTAGATATACTCTAAAGCATGTCAATTAAGCCTAGGAAATGGAAATTGTGTGTGGATAATACCAGGATTTATTGTTTCTCATCCTCCATTTTGTATAACATTGTCTGCTGTCTGCTTACATCTTTTTTTATGCCAAATATCCACTCATCTAATGTATTACTAAATCCAACCATAACTTCACTTGATCTTTATTAATAAAAAAGAAAGCTCAGAGAGGATATCAATGTCAGTGTCACTGTAACTCCACCCCAGGGATTGTGAGCAAACAGCAGGAAAGCCGAAATCAGGAATCACCCAGGACACCTGCACCCTGGGATTCCATTCTTATTGGCTGTCTGCCAGTCTATGTAAATTCCCAGTTTATTCCATCTCTCCATTCTAAATCTATTGAGAATGAACCAAAATGAATATGATACACATTTAAAAAAGGGAAAAAGTGCCTACACACAGGGTGACACTGCTGAGCATTGTGAGCAATGTAGATCGTTCAGCGATGTGTCAGCGCTGTATGCTTAGGGATCTGTCAGAGCCAATGTTCTCCAGTAAGAACACTGGCCCTGACCGGCCATCTCATTAGATTTATCCAGCAGGATATTAATCGGCGGGAGATTATTATTATTATTTTTATTATTGTTTATTTATATGGCACCACAAGGGTTCTGCAGCGCCTGGCAATACATAGATGATCAAAGAACAAAAAATAAAAAATTGTGATTTACAGTACAAATGCAAATTATGACAAGTACATGTAAATAAAAAAGACAGCTGCAACAGTGGACACTGAAGTAATTATAACAGTGGCAGAGATATATTATAAGAAAAGCACACGAGGAGAGAGGGCCCTGCTCGTTAGAGCTTACATTCTAAAGGATGCAATTTTATCTATCCTTCAAGAAAATATAATGAAATAAATAACCAAAAAAATGATATGGTTCTCTAAAAACTTTAAACAGGGTTTTAATTTTTTTTAATGAAATGTGTAAATCAAATTGGAAGCATTGTACTGGTAATAGGATGTAAATGATAGTCTCACAAAAGATGATATGTAAGTGATTGTTTAACATAGAAACAAAAAATTTGACGGCAGCTAAGAAACACTTGGCCCATCTAGTCTGTCCTTTTTTTTGTTATCTTTTAGGCAATCTCAACCCTTTTATATCCTTAGTTATTTGTAAGGATATTCATATGCCTATCCCAAGCAAGTTTAAATTACTCTGGTGTCTTAGCTTCTGCCACCGCTGATGGGAGGCTATTCCACTTATAGGGCCTTATTCTGATCGGAGCGGCCAAACGTGCGTACGTTCGCCATTACCGCACGCTAGCCGTACGCGGCCGTTGGGGTTAAGTCCACCCACAAATCAGCCGCTTACGTACGGGCAGAAATACCGTAGAAGGGGAGTGGTGTACAAATGAGCGTACGGCAACGTACGCGGCCGGCCCAGCCCTTACACTCCGACAACTGGCGTACAACTGAGCGTACGGCGCCGTCTACGGCCGTCTCTCCTCCGTCTCCCCACCGACTTCTTGCGGAGATCTGAGCGTACGCCAGTTTGCACGGACGGGTCCCTATTGTTTTCAATGGAAAACTCAGCTTATGTCACCGCTCGTGAGAGTGAGCGTACGTCCGTGCACGCTGGCATACCCTTCACATATATGGACCTGCAAATCTTGCCTCTCAACTACTAATCTGACAATTGATTAATTAATCTATTTGTTATTCAATTATTGTTTTCTATTAACTCAATAGAAGATTGTGTGCAAAATAGTGGGCATGGGCTTAAAACATTGCTGAAACATCCTTTGTAGGTGTTAGATGTGGTTTATGTTATTGTATCCTAAATACAAAACCTATGTTAGTATTAGAGTGAAGACGTTGACACATGTCGACTTGTGTAGATTGAGTGTGCTACTGCGTAAAGTCTATGAAAGCAGGTAGTGAATGTGTCTGTTTAGCAAATACCTACCTTAGCGTATAAAAAGAATCTTACCTTAAATTAAACAAACCTTTAAATGTGGAGAAGTATAGAAACATAAGCTTCCAATGTGTTTGCGTGCTGCATGTGTGGCTTGCAGGCAGTGAAATCATGGTTTGGAGTTAATAGACTGCAGCATTGCTTATTACATTCAGGTGTATGTGTTTGAGTAGTAATCAGCGTTAATTAGCCCACTCAGGCGCACGCTGGCATGCGGTATCTGTAGGGGTGGTTTTAGCTGGCGGTTGGCGGCCGCCTGTTTGGTGTCCGAAACGAACGGTGCCTTAGTCTATCGTGCGGTAGTAGCACCGCTCATTTTGGGTGCACACCCCCGTGTACGCCCATATTTACGCCCATTTTCCCTCATTATTTCGGCCGCTCCCATCAACACGCCCCTATGCCGCCCCATTACCCGTACGCTCGCGTACAGGTTTTTTCGCACGTTGAGACACCGGCCGTAAGCGTTGTGGAGTGTTCGCGCCGGCGCATTAGCGTATCTGCACATGCGCAGATCGTAAAAAACCCCGGGACGTACGCGTACGGCCCGGACGCTCCAAGCAGAATAAGGCCCATAGTCCTATAAACTATGAAACAATTTGCACATATAATAATACATCAAGGCCCGAGGTCGGGGTACTAAAGGGTTTGTGGACAATAACATTTTGCCTGTCATTTTCTAGGATTCATTAAATAAATGATGGATAGAATCTGAATGGTTGCTATGGCAACATCACCTCTTTTAATTTTTAGAAACTAAAGAGGTATATGCTGGGCTCCTCCTGTGTTCAATTGCTAAAACAGCCCCATATTTTTTTAGTTGGCTGCTTAAATGCTGAATTGATCAAGCAATGGAATGCAAAACTGCAGATGGTATTAGCTGTTGTAATACACGGGTACTTTTCATAGACTTCAACAGGAGGCTTTGTTAGCATCAGATAGCGCAAGTGAAGTAGTGCAGCCGGTCCCCGAAACTGAAATTAACTGATCACATTAAAACTCGGGTCTGCAGTAATGAGATATCCACCTAAATTGTCCAATACTGCAATACTTACAGTAGATATTCATGCCCATGAATAAGGTATGCGAAAAAAAAATATTTGAATATTTGCAGCTGATGCTGGCATTAAAAGTTTGTAACACATTTGTTTTAATAGCAAATAAATACTGTAAGTAGAACCAAGTTTGGGTGTAAGAACACCCATGACTGGACACACTATTGTAACATGTAGGACTCAGTAGACTGAGAAATGATCGCTTCCTGCTCTTGTTACCCCCATTTCTGGGTAATGGTGCTGGGTCATTTGGAGATCAAGTCTGTCCCACAAGATTTTATGGCTGCAAGAGGCCATGTGTAGTCTCTCTCTCGCTCTGTTGGCAAACTGTGTGCAAATCCTGCCCCCAAAGCATGATGTAAGAGTGAGCTGCATGCCGGCTTAAACCTCTGACCCCTGCCACCAACTTTTATAAGGTGTTCACTTGCCATATGGGTCATAAAGAAGCAATTAAAGGAAGAATTATTTCTCCATGTTTATTGTTTGCAGACACAAATAGATGTTTGGGTGAAATAAGTGAAAAGACTTTATAAAATTATAAAAACAAATGACTTATGTCAAGAATACACTCATAGAAAACAAAAAGTCTTGTTGGGGAGTTATTTGTATGATGTAACAATTAACATTGTTATTGTTTACTATGATTAACCGAGAAACTGCAGAAATTTGTAAATATAGTCTAGCTCACTTCTAAATCCTAGCAGTTCACATTTTCCAGATCATCCAGCTGGGTTCACGTGTATTACAAAAAGGCACTTATTAAAGATCCACAGGTGACTTAGAGAAAACAAACAGTTCATGTTTTCCAGACCACCTGTAGGATTATAAATGTGACAGTTGGTGATACAAAGTGCTCATGCTGGGTGACCCGGAAAACATGACCTGTGTGGGACCTTGAGGACCAAGTTTGAGAAACACTGCTGTACAGTATGTGATCGGATCACATACAATCCCATGCCAAACTCTACTGTGCCTTAGATGATCACATGATAATATGATCATCTGACCAGCTGACTACAAAGGAGGGTGCACCCATTAATAAAGACTATAATGCAATGGCTATTTATTAATCTGAAAAATGTTTTACTTGTTTGTCTATTATACTTTATCCAACATAGAAGAGTTGCTCTTACTTTTAGTTGCCTTTCATCTAATCTTGCTATTCTATTGAAATCCTTAGCTGAGATTTGGTATTGTTTACTGGTTTCTGGACAGTTGTAATGTATAAATAATCAGGACAGTTGTAATGTATAAATAAATACTTATAACACATACAGTATATGACAATTTAATACCACACATCCTAATTCTCTGATTTGAGGGGACTTACACACATACCATGTAAATGGACTTTCATCCTGATTTAGGGACCAGTGATGTGTCCTATCCAATAAATAACATACAGAAAAGTAGCCAGTGCAAGCTGCATTGAACGGGTGTTTTTAGGGCAGTGGTAGGAAGCTGAGGCTGGCACAATGCTTCCAAAACATGGTTCACAACCCCATATGATAAAGCCATGCATCCTGTGTAATGTAACCATGTGCCTTTCTTCTTTGGTGCCTCAAATAGTATATAAAAATTGTCCGAATGCATGATATACTATGCACATACCCACAACAATGTGTTAGCCTGCAAATTACAGTTTTCATTGCATTTGCTTGCATGTGCTTGTGCGCCATTTGCACAAAAAATGCTATTGAATTTCTGGAAAAAACACAGAGTAGCTGTTCAGGTGTTTGAATATAAGCTGTCTGTAGAACCAAGTTAACAAAGTAGGATGTGTGTGGGGTGGTGTGTGTGTGTGTGTGTGTGTGGGGGGGGTGTTCCCCAGGTCTGTATGTCTCTGCAATTGCCAAAAACCAGCAGCATCTGTTCTGGGATGGGGCTTGCACAGTTCTGTGTTTCCTGTTTCAGTATGCACAGTGCATACAGCTCAGAGCATCTCCCGATTCTCCAAATCACTGTGAGCATACAGGGGGCACTGTGGGGCATATTGATGGGAAACTGGGAGGCATACATAGGGACACCATAGTTTGGATATTAATGTCCTATCGTGGACCAGTGGACCAGTCTCAATTTTTTTGGAGGGCCCCCCACAGAATTTAGTTTCCCCATGCCCCCTAAAGCCTTAATTCCATCCTGGCTGCCTGGTTGTGTTGTTTAAATTGGTGTAATGATATTTTTATTATTTATAAATATTTATTGACTCTGTATTTGCAGTTTTTATGATTTTTGAACTACAGTTATACACTGTATATTAACACACTACTAGACTATCATCCTGCAGTAAAAAAAAAACACATCTGTATCATCATTTTAGCTACCCGCACTCCACGCTACAAGAGTTAGGCAAACAAATTGAATGTAATTTATTGAGGATGAATTGTCCACATTTCATGGCCTTGGTTCCAAATGATTCAGTGCCAATTTCATCTTTTAAAACGTCAACAAAACATAAATAACTGGAACTCTCTTACTTAGAAAACATCTTCCATTTACACATGCTTTTATTTTTTTACATAGTAGTTTTGGCAGCAAAGAGCCATATTGCAAGTAACGCTTCATTTATCTCTTTCCATCAGCCCTGCTCTGGATCTGCAAAGAGCCAAGGCCACAAAATAATTTGGAATAATTTGTCGATTTTAGAAAGAGCTGTTTCAGGCATAGGCATGCATTGATTGGTTTCTTTAAAACAGACAGTTAATTAAAATTTGTCACAGTCAATAATATTCAATATTAATCTCATTGTTATTTTTTTATGTATTTCTTATAAAATTATAGGGTACTATTTATAAAATATACAGTACTGTAGGTGAGAGAGAGCTGGGAGCAGTGGTTCAACATGCTGAGAGACAGGGTTACAATGGCATATTACTTTGCCTAATTCTGGGGTAGCCTGTATATTCTACTAGTTAAAAGCCCATCAAAATGACAACTAATGGTGCCCATACACGGAGCAATGTGCTCCATACTTTTTGTACTAGATCGCATCACATCTAATACAAAAATCATGTGATGTGCTATAGCAGCGTGCTTTTTGTACTAGATGCGATCTACAGTAGTTTAAAAAGTACGGGCTGCACACGTTTTGTACTGTGTGATGTGATGTGCGCGGGACCATGCATTGCATCTCCTGGGCAAAACACACCGGGTCCCTTTAGTCCCTATCTGTTCCTACATCCAATCTCTGTCTTCTCTCCATATCCAGAAAGTTTGAAAAAGATCATTTTGCTTTCACTTTTTTTAAGGAGTAATTTGGTCTCTTGAGTGGCCTCTAGTGGCCACTGGCAGTACTTCACCTCAGACAAGAGGGGTAGTTAGCCTTTTTTTATACATAGATGTGATAAAAAACAACAACTGAACACTATGGAGCACAGACTCAGTGGAGATTTACTGTTGAGATATTATAAGAAATTACTTTTAGTCCGATCTGTAGAATAAAGGAAAAATAAATAAGTATTGTATGAGGCCCTTGGTTTAAAAAATAAAAAAAAAGTTTTCCCTCTCTGGCAGTAGCTAAAATTTTACAGGTTTAGCTATGCATTCTCATTCAACACCTGCATAGTGGTGTTTAAAAAATAAACAATGAATAACATCCTCAACCAGCCCATCAGCTTCTATACACTATAAAAGGGAGACAGCTGGTATGAGATTATCTTGAAACCAGATCAAAGAGCTGTTATGGGGATGGGGACCCTTCTGGGCTCCCTGCAAGGCTAGCTAAAAGCCTGTTCCATAGTGGGCATAGTGCAGTGGCCTCTGCCGGGACCTAGTACCAATCCTTGGCCTTGGAGCCTTGTTTGGGCAGTGCCAGTCTCTTGAGCATCTTTGTGCTCACAGTAAAGCCACACCTCCTGGCAAATTCCTGAAGCATCTGCTCCTGCTATCAGCATGAGGAGGGAGTTGCATTAGCTACCTAAAGTATTTACCGCACATTTCCCTTCAGTAGGTAGTAAAATGTGATATCACTACTTAGCTATGTAATGCATTTTAAACAATGCAGACCATGTGAAGATTTGACAATTAGATATGTGGCTGAAATGGCCGGTTGCCACCCCAGACCCCTACTTTTTGTCAAAGAACTTGCAAATGGTCAGCGATAAAAAAATAAGCAGGCTTTTATCGCAGGACCGCCTTGTTTACTACGCCATAATTGTCTGTCCTGTGAATTCCTGTCTGTACGATCAGGTCTGAAATAAGCAGGCTTTTATCGCAGGACCGCCTTGTTTACTACGCCATAATTGTCTGTCCTGTGAATTCCTGTCTGTACGATCAGGTCTGAATTACCCCATAGACCGAATGCACAGTAATCACTAAACAAGGCAAGCTCCCAACATGGAGTAGATCTCAGGCTCTGCAATTGCCCATTCCCTAAGCCATTCCCCTTCATTTCTGGCATGCTTCTATGGCGTTTGTCCCGAGCTTAACCTCTGGAAAGTTGGGAGGACTGTGGCAGTCTTGTATACTAATCATTAGTTTATATAGAACAAACTGACCATATTGTATGTCACTTATTTTTTTGGGGTATGTATAGAGTCAGTGGAATCCACTAGAACTTTGGTTCAAGTTGAGTCTAGCTGTTTTAGACCATTTGCCCAAAGGTTATGATGATGCTCGGCACTCCCAGTAAAAGGAGCATGCATACTGTCATTTGATTTGTGTTTATTAGACTTTAAAGGGCCTTACACATGGGATGATTTCATGTCATTTTTTAAGCGATCTCACTAGATCTCACCTGCGATTGAGATCCAGTATCCTGGATAAATCTGGTTAATTGCCGACCAGGGCCAGTGTTCTCACCAGAGAACACTGGCCCTGACAGATCGCTCAGCACACATCACTGACACACGCTGTGCAGTGCTGTGTGAAGCGATCTTGCTGAGTGATCCTGAGCGATCTACATTGCTCAGATCGCTCAGTAACATCTCCCCGTGTGTAGGCCTCTTAAGAAAGGTCTCCAAACTGCATTCATGCTTGGGGTCTTTCCTGCCTTGTTAAAGCCCTGATTAGTCCTATTTGTAAACTGTTTTGAAAGCATTATAAATAAACCAACACTGAAATGAAACAGTGTAAATGCCAAAGAAAATACTGAAATGTAACCAGCATATTACATTGTTTAGTGAAGTACAAACCTTGAAGAGACTGGCTTTTCTGTACTTATGATCCCTCCCTTATTGCTTACAAACTGTTTATTGCTTGAGAGGGACATTATACCATGTTTAATTATACCTATTAACCCTGATGGGGATATTCCAGATTCATTAATGCCTGCAATCCACTATAGCACCCCTGCTATAACCAAACAACGGTTGTATAGAACCTCTGATACAGAAATGGCACAGTCAGTCTACATGTTACGGCAACTGAGGCCAATATAACAGTGTGATATATTCAGCCTCATTATAAAACAAGAACTATGATTAAATATGGATTAAGCTTTTCCAAACAGGCCCAAGAGGATCTTGTCTAACTCTTTTTCTATATTATATATTCTCTTTCCCTAAAGCATATGGCACATTGTGCTGGTAAATTGTTCGTAGAAGCATCTGTTCTTTCTTGTTCATAATAAACAAGGTCACATCGTTCATATTATTATTCAGGGAAATGATTTAAGATTTCCTGCATTTGTTACGTAACTACACGTAGGAAAATAGCTGAGGAAAGACAATCCAAACTTCAGCTATATGCAGGAAATTCCACTACATTCTGAAGTGTCTTTCTCACCGGTCCACAACTTCAAAGGCAGCCTGTGATGTAATTGTCAAAAATAAAAACCACCAATACTTATATGTATCGGGAAATGTGCGGTCTAAGAAAATCTGTTCCTGGTAACTCTTCTGAAAAATAAAGTGAACCTGTTGTCTCCCAGTGATAGAGGAAGAAATTCCAAGAATGTAGACTAACATTTAACTAGGAGAATTTGACATCATTGAGGCATGAAGCACAAAGTCTGCAGCTCCTGGTGATTTTACCAACAGAAAATTTAGCTTAAAAATTGGTGTAGCTCTCTGCGGTACCGTGATCGAACATTTACTTAATGTTCGGGGAGGGTTCAAGGTTTGTGCGGTCCCTGGGGCATCTAACATATGGGGGTCCTACCAATAAAAATATGATATGCTGACAATGTTATAAAAAATATTGAATACATTTTCCCAGAACCACAAATGTGTTAAATAAACACATACCTCCAGTTCACATTACTCTACACAGGAACCCATGATTACATATGCCACAGTGCTCCCCATGCTAGTGATGTAGGTGTGAATGTGTGTGTGTGTGTGGGGGGGGATTTGGGTCAGTGCATTTTCAGCCAAGAGCTTGATCAACGGCTTGATTGTGATGCCGCCCTCAGGCTACTGACCTCTCCATTGGCCAAGTCACCTTATGCCTACCACGCTCCACAGTTGGAGGCAGCAAAGTTGGTAAGTATGCTGCACAAGTTTGGCTAAGCACACCATGCATGCTGCTATATTGTTTAGACTTTGGTGTACCACAATGCATGCCATGGTATTTTAGTGTACTTTGGTTATAATGTAGCTTTTTGGGGAAATAAGGAGCCTATTCATTATCACTTAACAGCCTGTTACACATGCAGAAATACTAGTGTCTGCATGTTTAAAGTTAAGACCCAAATTTATTATAAGGGGCCTTGTATGGCTGCCTAATATTCAGTTTGCTTGTAAGAATCAACACCATCCTCCAATGGTGCTGACTCCCAGCTCTGCATATGTATAGGGGAGTTGCTAAGAGGAATTGGAGTGGATCCTCCATCACCTCCGCAGTGAGTGGTCTCGGGTCTCAGGTCACACATGTGGAAGACATGCACCAGTGTGTTGCACTACTACTCAAATAACAGTATTACTGTTTGTGGATACTGCTTTTAGAGTGATGTAATGCTCCACTAATTATATAATCAATTAAATAAACAGTTGGTAGGTCAACCACTATTGGTCAACATTCAATTGTCGACACATAAAAAAGGTAAAAAGGCCTTAAGTCAACACTGAAAAAAGGGCAGACTAAAGCAAAATGTTGACATGAAAATTGTTGGCACAGGAAAAGGTCAACATGAGTTTTTGTGATTTTTCACAATCCAAGTGGGTATGGAGATAGACTTCAATAGTGTACCCGAAGCATGAAAGTGAGTGCATAGAGTACACTTATACAGTGTCCATGTCAGCAGATTTTGACAGACATCAAAAAAATAAAAAATTCACGCCAACCCTTTCCTGTGTCAACCATTTCCATGTCGATCTTTTGCGTGAGTGGACCTTTGATCAATGACCACCTAAAGACTGTCAACCTTTTTCATGTGTCAATGTATTTCCTGTCAACCAATAGTGGTCGACCTAATGATCCATGCCCATTTTTTCCAATGATGCATCTTTAAATCTGTAAAATATTAAAAGTTAGGAACTTGAAGAATTACAATGTCTATTGCGCTGCTGTGTTAGGGTGCGCTCTTTGCCCAATAATTTTATATGCTGGCCCTCCTTACCGGGGGTCGCAAGGCTTGGCTGTTTGTTGAGTTGTGGATGCAGCAATGAATAAAAGAAGGTTATGTCGTGGATATATGTAGTGGTTTTAAGTCAGAATGTCATCTGGCCATTCTTTCTTATTGACACCGTACTTAGCTTAAGTCTTATAATATATAACGGTTGACCAATTTTAAATGGCATTTCACTGATCCGTGTGGTTATTTCTAGTTAAGTTCATTTAGTTCATATTAGTGATAAGGTTATTGTGTAATGATGTCATGCAATCCACATCTGCCGATAGGAAGTTTATGTTTCAGGGTTAAGATTTAGGAGTTTTTAGATATAACCAACTTGTGGTCCGGGCTGGTCCCGTTTAACTGTCTTCACATTAATCAATTTTGTTTATCTTTGATATTCCCTGTCTACGCTGTTGGAGAATAGCTTGCTATTGTTACAGTACCTACTGGAATTTGACACTTTAAGGGCATACCATCTGGTATTCTCCTGTCAAGGTGCTAGCATGCCATGTACTGTGCTGGCATCTCACACACTGTTAATGATATATGCAACATCTTGAGTCACACAAACATGTGGTTAACATTAAAATGCTCTGCTAGAAATCCATAATCATTGTGAGCCAAGGTACTAACTTAATACAGGTGCCAAATAGAAGCCAAATCTCTTTCCTTTTTTTGTGCAGTGTGTGCCAATACCATAGTATCAAGTATACCACTCATTGTTCTCTCTAAACTAAGCAATTTTGTTTTGCAAAGGAAGAGGATAGGGGGAAATGCATTTTGCCAAGTTGCTGTGAACAGTAGATGCCAAGTGCACGGAATTCAGCATGAAATTCTTATAAGCAGAATCTTTTAAACATCCAGCTCAGTTCAGTGTATGGGCAATGGTAGTACACAAAGACTAAATGCCAAGATAGCTGCACGCTGTATAGTTATACATTAAGCAGTAACTCCTAAACACATTTTCACAACACTTTGGCACAAAATGTAATGATTAAAGAGAAAAGCTTAATATAAATTTAAGCTGCATTTATGTCATATTCATTATTAAGGCTTATTTATTTTTTAATTCAAATAATACTACTCTGTCATTTATTATGTTTGCCGTGCTAAAATGCAATAAAACACTAAACCATAAAAAAGACGGAATTCAAAATTTCTATACACATAGGTATTCAATTAGTGATAATTGTGGGCACTGTAGGTATTCAGTTATCATTATCTACCCCATAGGGGAGTTCCTGCAAATGGAATAAACCTCAAAATCTTGTCATGCTTGGAAAAAAAAAAACCATTGATTCTGCAGTTTACACGGAATCAGTGGGTTATCACACGTGTCCCAATTTTTCAATGCAAGATAAAAGGCTATTTTATTAGTTAATTATATAGCCTTTCCCTGTACCATGAGGATTTTTGCCAGTTTACCCTGTGGCTAATATAATAATAACCCCATATAGTACGGTGGCAGTTATCTTCAGTAGGAAACAATTTTTGAAAAATTATTTAGCGTTGCTGAGAAGTATCTGCATTTTTATACATTTTCAAGATGCATCCATCTTGTCAGAGAAGCACTGACCTAATGTATTTTTGTTACAGCACAAAATGGCAGAAACAAAGAACACAGCTCTTTTATTGGGGCTTATAATGTCCACTGAACTGTACTTTGGCGTTGCAGCAACATTTTTTTGATCTTGTTTTTTTTTTGCACACTTCAAAGTAATATTTTTGTTTCCACCTCTACAGAAGGTGCAATTTTGTTAGTAGTGTATAACTATCACAGGGTTTACGAGCAGTAAGAAGGCACTTGAGGTGTGATCTCTGCTAAGCTTTGCTGTGCAGAATCCAGATGCTGCCTGGTTTGTGATCCAATGTGTGAGTCTTTTCAAATGAAGCCTGAGGAAAGCACAGTGGAAACTGTCTCGCACTTAAAACAATGTCTTCGAGAAAAAAAATACAGATGAGACAAAATATTCCATTAGGATGGCTGCAGTATGTCAAGGAGTTCCAAGGATAGTACTGCAGAAATGATATCATACGGCAAATGTCTGGCTGGCTGTCTGAGTACGGTTTTAACATCTGCTAATCCTCAATGTCATATTTTTATGTGGAGTTGCTATATATGTTTCATTCATCAAAGTAATGAAGCAGACGGACCTGCATTTATTTCTTTTCCTTTTTTGTAATAACATCTGAGCATGCTTCTACAACTTGGACAAACTTTACTTACTCTTCTATGCCTATGGATTATTAAGGCAGCAACACAGCTTCATTTATCCTTGAAAGCATTGTCTTAGAGATGTTACTTTTCTCGGTTTATGCTTTATAAATAAATATATGTTTATGATTTTGCTAGTTCTTCAATGCAAACATGTTGGATCAACTCATTTGTAGGCCACATTGTATTTTAGGTTTCTTTCTGATAGATGTCAAGTTATAAGCAGGGGTGCAGAGATGGAGGCACAGAGGATTTGCATGTTTACCATCAAGACCGCACAACTTTTTAGTGGGCAGCAAAGCTGGTAAAGAGGTGGTATTTATGCTAGAGTGTGCTATGCTCCCAAATCTAATGCTGACCATATATCAAAACGACTAGCTTCTGATCCAGATCGTGTCACAATTTCCTTAATTTCACATAAGATCTATTGTAAGTTCTGTAACTCGCAGGGGATGCGGTCAATTTCCCGGCGGTCAAAATCCCGACGCCGGAATCCTGAAACTTTCTCCCTCCGTGGGTGTCCACGACACCCATAGAGGGAGAATAAATTAGCCCGCTGTACTCGCCATGCAGTGGGCCCGGTGCCTCGCTATGCTCTGCACACTCATTTATTCTCCCTATGGCGAGCGCAGCGAGCCCTCAAGGCAGGTGGGTTGATCCACGCCACCCCCCCCCCCCTTGTTGGGATTTCGACGGTCGTGATTCAGGCGTCTGGATTTTTACTGCCGGGATTCCGACCACCGGGATTCCATACCCAATCCACTTGCAGCATACTGGTCGTTAGTAGCATCTTCAGATCATGGGCCAAGCTTTAAAAGTGATAAAATGGAGAGTGATATGATTATCAAAAGCAGTCTGACATGGCAGGTAGGAACTGATTGGCTGGCTGTTCATCAATCTCCATTTTATCACTTTTGAAGCTTAGTACATCTGGCCCCATGTGTGCAGCACATAAAATCATAAAATCCTTCTCACGAACCGCAGACCCGTGCATCGTAGGGTAGTGTACCAAAACACCTCACAATGTGCACAAAAGCACACACAATACATCATATGAGCCGTCAAAATATTTTATTCCAGGCTGAATTTGTTCTGGGTGTCACCCTTAGTGACACCCCTTAGGCAGTGCTGGTGCAAGGTTTTTTGGGCACACTAGACAAAACTTTCTAGTGCCACCACCCAGGGCCAGTGTAAGGTTTCTTGGCACCCTAGGAATTGCAATAACCTATTGCCCCCCAACCCCACACTGCCAAAAATACCCACTTTTCAGCCCCTCAAGTGAAAGTGTGGAGGTGGCATTGACAGCCTCCATCTGCATTAAGTACAACAAGGATATCTTCGTCAGAATCCTTCATTTTCTGATAGGCACCCACCAATTCTCGGCGCTCTAGGCAGCTGCCTAAAGCTGCCTAATGGTTGAGCCAGCCATACAGTGCTGCAAAAACTGGCACTGTATAGTGGAAGCTGGGCTACAATGATGTGGATCTGTTTGTGTGTTCTATAAGTGGGACGCCGAGGGCCATTCCAGTAGGGTAGGTACTCTAAGTATGATTTCAATGTGCCGGCTCATGTTATTATCATTATTAATATTTTCTCTTTCATTGACTGGCCCTTGGGCCAACCACGGCCTGGGGGTGGGGATTCGGTGGAGTCGGGGTGTGGACCTATGCTCAGTGTCCCAGCACTTTTAGGGAAAAAATATATACTGTACCCAATGCTTCTACATACACTATAGGACTACCTCCTCTATTTATGAAAATATTTAAACCTTTTGGCAGAAATCAAAGGTTGAGAGTGAAGGAGCATTGGAAATATTATACAGTAGGTGACATTTGTGTTGTACTTAACTTTTTTAGTAAATTACTTGATGTGCACCCATATCTGTTTTTTTATCTGATAGTTAATTTAGGGGGATGAGCTAGATCTTAGAACATCAGAAGTAGTACAGTGGCATAACTTTTGGTTGTTACGGGCCTCCCACAATTCCTACCATTAGCAAGTGCCATTTTTTTTTTACTCTAGCAGACACATGTCCCTCAACCCCATGTACTTTCTTGTATAATAGGATGAAATTGCTGGTAGATGACATAACAGAACAGCACTATAGAACAGAAAAGAAAAGCAGACTTCTTTCTAAAGGAAACAAATTAATTACTTATCGAGCAGAGAAACGCTATAGTTAGAGAAGGAAAATCATGTATCATTAATAATAATAAAGGCAGAAGAGAAGAGTTAAAGCATCATAATAGTCTTGTGAGTAACTCTATTGTTTTACAGCTCTGTTCCCATCACTCAGTATGGTTGTATTTGGACTAAACCATAATTGGCGGCAGAATGAAAATATTACATTTCTGACATTTCTGAAGATAGTTGTATTGGGTTTGTTTCAAAGCAATAGTTTGAAAAGGATTTACTAAAAGGTTTCTGTTTCACAACCAAATAACACATGCAGCAAATATGCAGATTAAGCCTACTAGGGGCCAGATGTACTAAGCTTCAGAAAGTGATAAAGTGGATAGAGATAAATTACTAGCCAATCAGCTCCTAATGGTCATTTTTCAAACTGAGGGGCAGATGTATGAAGCAGTGATAAAAGAGGAGACGGTAGCCAGTGGAGACTTTGCCCATGGTAACCAATCACCACTGAAGTAACATCTATAATTTGCATACTATAAAATTATACAGAGCTGCTGATTGGTTGCCATAGGCAACTTCAACACTGGCTCCCTTCTCCTACATTATTACTGCTTCATACATCTGCCAGCCACTTTTTGAAGCTTGGTGCATAATGTGTAGGGCTGCCACACATTATTGTCAATTCACATTATGACATACGATTATTGGCAAACGCAGGATTTTTAGAGGGAGGTTGCCAAATGTAATCCAAAATCTCCCATTCTGCAGAACATTGGAGTAAGTATGGGAGTCTGGGGGAACAGTAACAGCCCTTAAAATAAGTATTTTTATACACTGAATACTCTATAGAATGCAGTATTAATATTTAACAGTACAGATGGTCTATAGTATAGGCTGTTTTAAACATTTAAATAATATAAGTGATCAGAAAAGGTTAAACATATAATAAATAAATAAATAACAAATAAATACACAGTAGAACCAGTGCTGCATTCTAAGCTCACAGTCTCCCACTTCATGGTAAGGCTTCTGTCTCTATCTCCTGGCAGCTACTCTCTGGTCCATTGTGATGTTTAAGGGCTCAGATCCACACATACAGATACATACAGATCCACACATACAGTCAATGTGGTCATGTTTGCCTATGATGGTGTCCCCAGTTCATATTCTGCCATGTTACAGTTCCCCTTGGTCATACGGTGCCAAACTATAGTGCCTCCACTTCATATTGTGCCTCATTACAGTGCCCCATGTAATTTTATGAAACATTGTAGTGCCCTCCACATAATATTGACCATATCATATTATGACATATTACAGTGCCCTCTAGTTCTTATTGTGGCACATTATAGTACAACGTTACTATTATTACATCCACTACACACCTCTCAGTGAAAAAGTAATGTCAAACAATTCAGACTGGGTAATAAATCGCACCCAATTGCTTAGCAGACTAATCTGAGAAATTGGTATGCAACTTTATAACTTTGGGATAGGGCACCCTAAGCCTCTGGCCTCATAACAGCTTTTTGGGGAGGGGCTAGGCTAAAATGACATAATTTTAGCCCTCCCTATCCTCAGAGACCCGCAAATCATGGTATTTGCAGGGCTGGTGACTCAGCTTGATGATGCCGATATTAGGCCCCGACATCCCTTGGCTTTTTCCCGGAGAGGAGACTGTAAAAGTAGGTAACACTGACTGTGTATAACCAGCATGGAGACTATGGCAGGCTGGGTTATAAAGGAAACAGAACCCAATCAAAAACTAGAAAGGACAAGCCCCCTTATTTAGGAGAGTCACTGCAGGTGGACAGCCTAACACAAAGGCAGAGTGCTAATGGCCTGATTATGTGACAGGCGAGACTACACACAGAACACATACAAGACACGGGCTGCAATTAAACAGATCCACCAGAAGTGCCCTGTAACAGTACCCCCCCCCCTCTTGATGAGGGGTCAAAGGACCCCAATATCCAGGTTTTCTAAAACAAGGGATACATAAGAAAACCTGGCATGCTGGTACAAACATATAACAGCAAGACAGAATCAAGCTGTGGCTGCAAATTGTAACAATATCTCTGCCACACTAATAATTGCTTCAGTGTCTTGTCCCCTGACACAACTGTCTTCAGGGCCGCCACTAGTAATGTTGGAGCCCGGGACTGACCTTCAGCCTGGGCCCCCAGCGGCACCCCCCCCTCACGTGCGCCGCCCCCCCCCCCCTCGCGTGCCGGAACCCCACCTCCCCCCCAATTACTTACCAGCGGTGGTGTCGGCGGTGCAGCAGCATCTTGTCCCGGGACTCAGGGCTCGGAGCACTCATTGCACAGTGCAGCCTGCAGAGCGCCGAGCCCCTCTGTATCCTAAGCTTGGTGCGAGCCTGGCCGCCGGTGCCGTGTGGGGGCATTTGTGCGGGTGTGGGGGTGCCGTGCCACTGTGGGCAGTTGCCCGGGCCCCTCCAGAGGCTGGGGGCCCGGGACAGTTGTACCCCTGGCACCCCCCTGTCGGCGGCTCTGACTGTCTTTACTTACCATGTACTTGTCCTAAATTGCCTTGTACTATAAGTCTTTTTTTTTTTTTACTCATTTATGTATTGTTGGGCGCTGCAGAACCCTTGTGGTGCCATATAAATAAACAATAATAATAATAATAATAATAACTATAAATGTTTCCCTTTTTTACAATGCACATTGGGCCTGATTCATGTTGGTGACTAAAGCAAAAATGGAAGCATCTGGGCAAAACCATGCTGACATAGTGGCTCCCCTTGCATTGTATTGCTTATGGGAGCTTGGAATCCAAAAAATGAAAGTGTTAAAGAGCCAAACATAACATACTGTTTTCAGGACCAATCCTGGCTTTAGGGCCTGATTCAGACGTGTTCGCTAGGCTGCATATACTCGCAGCCTAGTAAACAGGCCAGCACCGCCCGGACCTTTAATGCCACTAGAAGTTGTCACTGCTGCCACATATTCCATCTTTCAAAAAATGTGAATCACATGAGATAAAGAGCATTATGCTGGAAGGTGGCATAAAGACAAGACACAGCATCCCAGCATAACTGTCCTTGCTCCACAATGACATACTAAGATTCAGGAAGAAATTACTTCAGAGGTGATTGCTAATCCTCAGCCACTATAAAGGGTACTTTTATTACAATGGATTCAAATGTTTTGTTTTGCAGTGTATGTATCTATCAATGACCAGCAGACTACATGCAATTGTGTCTAACATGCTTACCTTTTATGGGTTCATAGAAACTGGGGATTCTGTCACAAAACCAGAGACTAACAGCAAAGCAAGGAAAGAAAGAACGGCTTTCACCAAGGAGCAGCTACGAGAGCTAGAAGCTGAATTTGCTCATCATAATTACCTTACCCGGCTCCGGAGATATGAAATAGCTGTAAACCTTGACCTCACTGAACGACAGGTATGTCCAATCAGGTGTTGTTTGAGACAGGTCACATGGCAAAATACCAGACATTACAGTATGCCTATCATTTGTCTATTTTAGTTGTTCTCAAACTCGGTTCCCAGGACCCCACACAGTTCAATTTTTCCAGGTCAACCGGTAGGAGTACTGTGTACCACCAACAATCACATTTTACAAATCAACAGTTGTCCTGGAAAACAGGAACTGTATGGGGTCCTAAGAATATAGAACCTGTGAGAAACATAATGAAAAAACCACATGCTTCTGTTTTCACGGAAGCTAGACATACTCAATGGAGCTAATTCAGACCTGATCATGCAGCCACGAATTTGCAGCAGCCAGCGTTCAGGTAGACGCCACCCTCTAGATTGAAATCCCACCTTGCGAATTAATGTGATCGCGGTGCGAAAAGATGTGTTTAGCTGCAAATCTATTAGGTGGCATGTAAATATCTACAAAACTCTTCATAAGAGGCTCATCATCAAAATACTATTCCACTAGGCCCCAGTCATAGTGTAGCCAGGGACTTACTTGGTGTCTGCAATGAAAACAATTGGGCATGCTGGCATTTTTCCTGTCACTCCCAGCATTTTTCCCAGCATGCCTAATGTTTTTCTTGACACTCACATGAAACAGCTGATTACCACGCCCAGAGGCCTACTTCCTGTCATTCACCTTGCAAATGGCCATTGATCAAACAAAGTAGCAGGCATTCATTGCAGGACAGCCTCATACATGCGTAATGTGGGCTCTATTATAGTGCCTAGTACATTTTCTGGACCATAATAGTGTCCTAATTAAAATTATTACACATAATAGTATCCTAGATTAATTTAAATAGTCATCAATACCTGCATTTGAAAGATTCAATGATTCATTAGGACTAAAACAGCCCATACACGCTGCGATGCGGGCTGTCCAATGTGTGCTTTGAGGTGCGCACTCCCGCGGCACCTCATCGCACAGTACAAAAAGTATGTGCTTGCACATACTTTTTGTACTTTGTTTTCATCACATTGCATCACATTGCATGCACAACGCATGCAGAGGCAATGCAATGCAATGTGATCCGTGCTAGTTAAGCACGGAACGCACGCCCGTATCGGGACGTGTATGGGCGGTAGTGGTGATATATTAACTAAAGTGTGGTATTTTCGAAGTGGAGATGTTGCCCATAGCAACCAATAGAATTCTAGTTGTTATCTTGTAGAAGGTGCAAGATAAGTAGACTCTGGTTGTTCTGGGCGTCAGCTCCAACCTGCATTTTAGTAATTATATCCCCAACATTTTGTAATTTGAAGCTTAGGAGATAGAAGGTTTTTTTGGTCAACACTGGATCAGTTACCTTTTTGTAGTTATTTAAATACTAGGTAAATACCAGGTATTGGGGTGAAAATTTGTGTTATGACCAACATCACTTTAATTAGAGAGTTGGGATACATACTTTCACTATATTGTATGGTGTTTGGTTGTGCTCCCTGAGTCTGAAAATAAATTGTTTTTACAAGGAGAAAAGAAGACTAATTTGTAAGAGTGCTTCAGCAAAAAAGTCTTCTTTTCTCCTTGTAAAAACAAATAATATGAAGCTTACCAGTCACCTACTGTACATACATACAGTAGACACAGCCTTTCTGTGGACTACTGTCAGTGATGTCTGGCTGCTAGCAAACAGATAGGCTGCAAACTGAGGCACTGACTAATATTCATAGAGCCCTAATTAATTAGTTCTGCTCACAAACTTGATGCCAGGTCTCATGAAATAGGATTGCCGGCACCCTAGAACAAAAGTGTATCAGTAATGTTACTTTTAACTAGTGAATTTATAAGATACATTAATTTCTTCTCACAAGAAAGTTGCTATTGATTACACTGTAACAAAATGCTATTCTTATAATGATAAAGCATATTCCTTATTGATACAATGACTTTAATCACGCAGGTTAAAGTTTGGTTTCAAAACCGAAGAATGAAGTGGAAACGTGTGAAAGGCGGGCAGCCAGTATCTCCAAATGAACAAGATGCAGATGACTTGGACTCTACAGCATCTCCCAGCTCTGAGTAGCATGTCTTTTCACATGCTCTGTGAACTCTCTTATTTGATGCCTTGTCAAGACAACACTCCGTGTTTGGTCTACCAGTTTACTATTCTTGATCGTATTGGTTAACCAAGCTTTGTTTTTCTACATTTAACTTTACCATACTTTTTAGAGTTCATAATAAAAATGGGTAGAACATTGGAATGCTCGGTTTTTTGAAACAATGAGACCATTCAATGCTTTGACAATCAATTCTCTCCACATGTAGTTGTAAAATACTTATTAAGCTACCATGGACATCTTTGGTTAAGAATATATTGTAATTGCTATTGCAATAATATTTTTTTTATTACAATCCCTCTCCCCATTATTCTTACCTTGATCCAAGGTAAAGAATGCTGAAATGTGTTTTAGATTTTTCTGATATATAATTTTATCCCGGTATCTCATGTGACAGCAATATCAGAGACTGAATTGTATATAGAATAACGTGAATGGGCTCATTCCGGACTCTGGGATGTTGCCCCAAACCAAGCCTCATACTGTATTTTTTTATACTTTTTATTTTTTTTCTTATATGTATAAATCATCTCATTTATTTCTGTCTGATAGGAGACAGAGGAAGTGCCAAAGGTCATTTGCTGTTTTTAACTCATCCTTTATCATACATTCACATTCAAACATTTACATTTCTGTCATCTTTTTTTAAAGAAAAAACTTTTTTATTGTTTAAAATTGCAAAATTTTCTTTGTAAAGCTTCTCTTTTATTACATGTGTTTTTTATTAATAAAACCTATTATTTGTAAAGTGGGTATAAGATATGCTCCATATGTGCTATGTTAACACGGGATACATAAAAAAATCCAGGAGGTCAGGATGCCAGTGGTCAAAGGGCAGATCCTGGCATCCTGGGGCTCTGTAAGGGATGTAACCCTCCTTTGTAGCAGCCTGACCCTACCCTTACTACTCGCAGCCTGACCTTAACCATCCCAGCTAATGCTTAACCCTAACCCCGTTACTCGGCCATCTAACCATAACCACCTCCTCCCCACAATAACCATAACAGCCTAACCATAACCGTCTCCAAGAGCTAAAACTAACCCTCCCATTTCCCACTGCCCGTTACCACTCCCTGCATACCCGCCGATTGGGATGATGGCTGTCAGGATTCTGGCATTTGCATCCTGATCCTTTCGAGGTTCCAGCACCAGTTATCTGATGGCTGTTGGGATTGCACCATGTATCTCATACCATAAAACAAATATTGACATATCTGTATGTATGCTTACTTTGCCTAGACTATCTTGTTCACTAGGAACATAACTAGACATTTAGGATATACACTGCATAGTTACATTTTATAATGGCCATTATATAACTCCCAAGTTTGAAAACCCTATATACACATGGTGTTGAAACCTAGAAAACGGCTGTTGGCTTAGTTACACTTGAAACTATGGTAGTTCTTCACAAATCTCTGTTTCACCATCCACCTGTAAGTCAGTACTTTAAAGCACTCAGCCTAGTATATTTCCTTGGTCTGTAATCGGTTGTGTACCTTAATGTCTAGTAATATATATTCAATTAGCCCCGATAAGTTGCTTGCTGATTATGAGGCACAGAGAGCAAAATCACCAATAAACAGCATTTAGTGACGCATTTTTTTAGCAAAAAACACATGGTTTCAGGAATTTATCCCAGTTTTACTTTTCTTGCCAGAAAATGGGACAAAAAAGGTGGGGGGAAAAGGGGCTGGATTTGGATAGCCCAATAATGATTATCAAACTAAAATCATGATATTAGCCCATTTTTGAGGGGCCAAAAAAATGAGCACTGTTAATAAGAAATTGGGGACACCTAGAGGTGGCGAGCTCTCAGTAAAATGCCAGAATTATTTGATCCATCTTCCATGCCCCAGTTTCACCCTCACAGACACAGGTGAGTCACTGTCACTGAGAGAAGGTTTTTCCTCATAATTACTGACTTCCTGGCTGCCTCCTCCAATTAGCTGTGGGACGTATCATGGGAAAGTGGGAGATCTGGTGTCTGTGATTATGTGATTGTATAATGTTGCCCCTGCTACACAATGCTCCCATAACCAGCATTGTGCAGCAGAGAGTGAAGCCACAATGACAATGCAGAATGCGCGATCAGCCATCCGCACTATCCACTTTCACTAGGTAAGTTGGTGGCTGTGGGTAGGAAATCCTTTTTGAAGTCAACTCAGGGCTGAGAACTGAGCTTTGAGACTAAAAACCTAATTCATGTTTGTATGCACATGCCTATGCATTTGCAGATTTTTCAGGCTATAGACTTGATAAACATTGCAAGTGAATCTATCGCCCAGAATAAGATGTAGACAACCCTCGGAGCCATCACAATTTATTTATTTATTACCAGTTATTTATATAGTGCACACATATTCCACAGCGCTTTGCAGAGAATATTTGAACATTCACATCAGTCTCTGCCCTAATGGAGCTTAAAATCTATATTTCCTACCACATCTGCACACTCATTCATTCCAAGGTTCATTTTGTTGGAAGCCAATTAACCTACCAGTATATTTTTGGATCGTGGGAGGAAAGCGGAATACCCGGAGAAAACCCACGCAAGTACGGGGAGAATATACAAACTCCGCACAGTTAGGGCCATGGTGGGAATCAAAACCATGACCTCAGTGCTGTGAGGCAGTAATGCTAACCATTACACCATCCGTGCTGCCCATGAGTATGGAACCTTGGGTCGACACAATTAAGGTCGACATACATTGGATTGACCACTGAAGGTTGACAGGCTTTAAGTCAGGGGTGGGGAACCTCAGTCCTGGGGGCAGTATGCGGCCCCCGTAGCAGGTCTGAGTGGCCCGCCCACCCGCCTGGTGGCTTTGCCGGGAGTCAAGTACAGGGGAATTCTCGTGAGAGGTCGGTAGTTCTTGTTAGATTCCTCTTGAATCAACAGCAGCCAGAGACTGTCAGTCCTAGTCAGCGGTTGTCGCCGGAACATGGGACAGCTGCAGCAGGACAATTTGTAAGAGAAATTTTTACATTTGGCCCCCGAAGGATTTTTTCCCCATACAAACGGCCCTTGGAACACAAGAGGTTTCCCACCTGTGCCTTAAGTTGACCCCTGAAAAGGGTCGAAATTCCTTTGCTCAACAGGGTTATAAGGTAAACACAAGCATTCAGTGGACATTGGGAAGGTTGACAGTCAAAAGGTTGACATGCTTTTTTCATCGACACAGTTGACATGGACACCAAAAAAGGGCACCACTGCGCTCGCCATGCTTTGGGCTCAGTGCCTCACTATGCTGGGCATACTAATATATTTATCCTCCACACACTATTGGATGGTAGGGCATGAAATACCACCTGTTGGCACATGTTGGCTTAAACAAAACCTCCAGCAATATTAATGTTGCCATGTTTCTCTACATACATGATCGCAGCTAAAGGCAGGTAACTGCCACGAAATTAGGCATCATACTTTATGCCTGCATTTTTTATGCGCTTCCAGATACAGTACCTCTCTAAAAAGGATGCTTCCTGTCAATCTTTCTGCTTTAACAATCTCAGTGCAAGCTCAATCACAATGGCACCTTGGCGCATGTGCAGTGCGATCCTGGGACTTGCACCGTCTGCTGATAATTGCCTTATGTGGACATGGGCATTGTGTACAAACATGAATTATGGCTCCTATTCTGATTGACACACTCCCCTGAATCTGGTGGACTCACACGGCTGTAAAATTTGCAGCCTTGCGAGTCAACCAGAATAACCTCCTATGTCCTGTCTGTCCCAGTAAAGGATAGTGTGCAGAAATTGCATTTTCCATTTAAAGGGGTATCTCCTGCATTAGGAAGTATCACCATAGGTAAGAACATGTTGTCCCTGCCTCCTATGTTTATTTCTTTGCACTTTTCTCAGTCTTAAAGCTGCAGATATGGATACAGCGCTTGGAACATCACCATCGGATAATAGATAAAACAAGAGGTAAAAGAGATATTAGGGGTGACTTATAAAGTGGAGAGAGATGAAGTGCCAACCAATCCGCTTCTGTCTCTCCAAGTGTTGATGTAATTTTATGGCTGTTTGGAAAACAATGGGCCAAATATAATTAAGCCTTAACAAGTGATAAAGTGTGCTCAAGAGTGATAAAGTACCAGCCAATCAGCTCCTCACTGCTTACTATATTACTGGCAAAACAGAGGCGGAACTACCATTGGTGCAGCAGGTGCATTGCACCGTGGCCCCTGAAGACTAAGGGGCCCACTTCTGCCACCCACTGCTATGTGGCATATTGTGAACTTGGTTTGGAGTGGAAGAGGAGGGCCCAAAAATGTAGTTTTGCACCTGGGCTAACCACTCATAAGTTCCGACACTGTGGCAAAACAACAGTTAGGAATTGATTGGCTGGTACTTTATCACTATTTGTCACACTACACTTCATCACTTGTTAAGGCTTAATATATCTGGCCCAAAAGAAGCGGCTTTTTATGTACTTTATCTCTCTCCACTTTGTCTCTCTACAAGCTTTGCTATATATTCCCCATAAACTCTTACCAGACTTACTTGTAGGATAAGGCTGACTAATGGAGAGAAATGTTATTTTCAGTGAGTGGTGTGTGGGATGAATGCTATTAATGGTGAAGGGTGGCCTTGTAACAGAAACATGGGCCAATCACATTACTAAAAAGAGACCAGTTTATGATTAATTCATAGCAGCCCCGCTGAGCGGCTGCAAGTACAAACATAGCCAGTAAACACTGCTGCCACCTTGATTTTCATTGCCTAGCAACCTGGGGCCATCAGTCTGTGCAACAGGTCTGCCATGGCATCAGAGTGTAAAAGCATTATGACCCGTACACACGGATTTAATGGAAACAGTGTGCTAATCGATCTAGTTAAGAACAAATTGCTCAGCACAGATCACTCAGCACACGGCGCTCCACCAGCGATATAGGCCGAGCGATCTGTCACGGCCACTGTTCTCGATTGAGAAAACACTGGCAATGATTAGATTTATACTGCATGCAGTATAAATCTAGTCAGACCGTGCTTTGCCATCACTGGGGAGCCATACACACGAATCGATCCATGCTTCATTTCTAAGCGATCTAGACAGATTACTTAGTGTAATCACCCCATGTGTATGGCCCATTAGGGCTGAGTGATGATGACTCACTGGTCACAATGTTGACTCATAGCAGCAGGCACCTAAATCAGCACTAAAGTGCAAAAATTAGTGAACAGATATTGTAAGAAATTTCAAAGAATAGAGGCCCTTTCCCCTCAAAACTATTTGATTTGCACATGTTCTGTGAAGTGGCACTAATTGAGTTTCAGCCATTTCTGTTCAGTAGGACACCTTTCTGCTATCAAAGCAATAATGCAGACACTTCTACATCTTGAAGATAGTCATTGCCTGATTTACCAATATGCTGATCCTTCACACGCCGCAAGCATTAGATCATACATGCCAGTTGTATACCCTTTGTTACATGCACATGGGCAGTATGAATGGCAAATCCCTGAGCACCCATACACGTATGCTTAGCAGCAGTACAAGGGGAGCTACATGTATATTAGCTGAGGGCACCTTGAGCCTTTAATCAGGCCCTGAAGGTAGTGCTGAAAATTACTATGTGGTAAGAGCCATCCTTTGCAATGATAGGACTTGCGGGTTTTGGACCCAGAGTCCTATCTGCACGTTACGCACTTGTTGGGGATTCTGGGAGGGTTCCGGTTGTATCTCTCACAGCAGGAATTCGCAATAGAAGCCCATAGACTTCTATGGGCAATGCCGATATGAAAATGGCGGTGTCCAACGCATCCAAACAGCTTTGTGCATATACTAACCGTGGCCAAAACTCCAAAAAAACTGCATTTTCTGTGGTTTGTCCGCATTTTTACCTTTCGTGCATCTCGCCCCTAGTGTAGCGATACAACTGGCCAACTTTCTCATGTTTGATAGCAACAGCCAACAGTCAATTGATAAGTATAAATCCTTCGGAGACCAGTAAAATGAACCAACACCCCATTACCTTGCATACATCCAAGCATACATGGGTTGAGTCTATAAATATTTGTGGCATCCAATATGTCAATGACCATAGAAGAGTAATGGGTAGATTGGAAAGTCTTGGGTTTAGTTCTAATACTTCTTTGAAACCTAATCCACCTGCTGTATGATTGTGTTCTGATAATCCCTACTTCAAAGCTGAAAATATTTTTATTTTATTATCTAGTCAGTGGACATTTTACTAAGGACAAAACCAGATGTTTAAAGATAGTAGTCCCCCTGGGTACAATTGTAGTCTGGTGTGATGTTACTGCAGTCATTGATTAATGATCTTTATCTTCTAGAGAGAGGGGATTTCTCGTTTGCTGTAATAACACAATCACACATGATAATGTATTCTAGCAATTAATACACAAAATATGTTTCCAATATAATATGTAGCACAATCTCTGTGGTTAAATAAATCTGTAAACTAAGAGCTTTCCAAGTACTATCTTGGAACCTTGAGCATTAGTATATGATCCACTTTTTAAAGACACTTTAAGCCATCTTCATGAAGTAAGTTTTATTTTATGGCACAATCTGCCAAAGAAAAGGAGTAAACCTTCTTTATTGCATTTGGCGATTATAGAAAACTTTCATTCTTCTTAATTGTGTTTTAGTAGAAAAACAATAATATTAAAAACAATTTGAGATAGCATACATTGTAAACTCACGTCCTTGGCGCTAGAACTAGCAAATCAAGTATCCACAACTAGTAAATTAAGGACACAACAATTAGACAGAGAGGAAAAGGAAAGGAATAAAAAAAAACTTTTTACAGTAGATCAGTATATTATTTTGCAAGTAGTGCACCAAAGGTTTTTTTTTTTTTTGGGAGTGCCCAGAAACCCCATTCTGAGAGAGAGAGACGGGGCACAATATTGCTAATCCATGCCCCCTTATGACAAAGTATCGCTATTTGCAGGTTACGGGTCAATGAGAAGTGACAGAGCCAGTATGATGCAATTCCATTCATAAGATCATGCCTGCTCTCCTCCCCATCTGCTACATGCTGCTGCTGTAAGTAAAGGTGCGTACACACGTACAGATTTTTCAGTCTGATCTATCTGGTGGGAACAAAAACCTGGAAATGTATGGGAGCATATGACAATCAAAAAATTCCATCCAAATACAGGAAAACCGAAAAAAATATATGCTTTGATAAATTTGTTATATCAGAATGATTTAAACAATTTGTCTGACTGATCACTGTCTGTTTTCAAGCGTTTGGGAACAATTTTTTGATTGTCAGTTGCTCCCATACATTTCCAGGTTTTTGTTCCCACCAGATAGATCAGACAGAAAAATCTGTATGTGTGTATACACCTTAAGGTAGGAGTGTGTGTGAGTGTGTGTGCATGTGTATATGTGTGTACAGTATATGTTTATATGTATGTCTGTGTAATGTAGCATCAAATATACCAGGCTAGATGCACTAAACTTAAGCAGTGATAAAATGAACAGTGATAAACAACCAGCCAATCCGCTCCTACCTGCCATGTCACAGACTGTGTTTGAAAAATGTGAGACAGGAGCTGATTGGCTGGTTTTTCACCACTCTCCATTTTATCATTTTTGAAGCTTAGTGCCCCCGGCTTATTATGTGCAATTTGCCATGAGGAGTTGGTCTTTGCAATATCATGCCCTATCACCCTCCTCTGTCAGAGGGGGTGGGAGATTACTCTGGGTATTTAGAAACACACACACACACACACACACACACACACAAATGTGCTATTTATAATAGGTTCTCATTCAGGCCTTTTGATACCATCTCTCCAAAAGGCCTGAATGAGAACTTAGGCATTAGCTGTCTGACCCACAGATAATTCTTGTTTTTTACACATACTGTAATGAAATATTGTCATGTATTGCTTATTGATATATGCAGATTTTTCACAATTTTTCTTAATGGATCCATATAATGAATGAGTTTGTGGTTCCTTTAAATGGCAACATATAGGGTTAATTATTAGGCCACGCTGTATATATATATTTAGACATTCTTTGTGAATTGTATGCAGTGGTATATTAACCCATGAGCGGCTATTAAGGTGCCTGGCATAACATATATAGATATTCTGCCTTTAGTGTACAAAGAACTGATGCGCATCTGTGTGCACTGATTATACCTATACGATTGCCATTGTCTTGTTGCTTTGTAAGTATGTATCTTTGTTTATGTTTAGTAACTATGGTGATGGGCACATTGCATCTCACTGACGCCCAGTGATGACGTCCGCAAGCGGCTCCCGCAAACAGTGTCTTCCTGGCTTGCACTTGGGGTGATATAAAGGTATGTTCATTTTGCTTGTACACTGAGCCTGATGATAATGCCAATAAAAGGCCAGTAGGAGGTGATGTTGGCAGCATAGTGGGCATCTTGGTCTGCCAGAGAAAATACAATTGTATTTATCTTATTTAAATTATTGGAGTCATGGCATGATTCATAGCTGTGTAAAGCTTGCTAAAATGTATTAACTCTATTCACTATATATTTGTTATATGGAGTATTATTATTATTATTTTTATATTGCAATATTGTTGATTTTAAAAGAGTGGTGCTCATTGTAAAAACACAAAACCCTGAAAAGTGGCAGAACTTACTGAAATGAACCTACCTGTCTACGGGCCTGAACTATAGCTGTATGGTTTGTGTGTGACAACAATGATGGGAGGACTGTGCATGTGCAGAATGGTTCCTGCATTGTTAAGCATGTGAACAGCAGTCCTGAAACTGGAGACTGGCTGTGCCCATTTTCTAGGTGTGCCGAGGCCATTGTCTGCATCGTCTGGCCCAGGAAGCCAGGAACAATTGAACCGCCCTGAGTAGCCTAAAATCAATAATACATATTTGTGAAAAGGCCACCGCAATTCCAACAAGATTGTCTTTACAGTTAAAGTGCTAAAACCAACCAAACCAATTCATTGTCATTTTAAATTACTATTTTGCCGATATTACCCTTGGGCTATTACATGTGTCAAAAATATTGCATGCAGGTTTTAGAGCCTATGTGACAGGGGGTGGGATTCTCTAATAACCCCCGGTGCACATCGCCGGCATTCGCATTGTTAATAATCGCATATGCACTAACATATGCGATTATTAACTCAAAGTCGATGGCCGGCGATGTGCAGCGGGTTGCCCCCTCCCTCCCTGCACCCTTACCTGGCTGTAAGGGCTCCATTTCCTCCTCCCTGCACTCGGAAGAGGTGCAGGGAGGAGGTCACTGGTCCGGGCAGGAGGCTGCCCAGACACAGGTGAGGGGTGTGCGTCGTGGATCGGCGGGCGGTGCGCGGGGCGGCGGGGGACACGAAGGGAAGCCCATAGGCTTCCATGGGGTTACGCCATCTAGAACTGGCGTAACTCCCCGCAGTGAAACCCCGGCGGTGGGGCTTTGCTGCATATAAAAATGCGATAAAAAAACAGGGTTTTTACAGCATTTTTAGTTTGGTGAATCTCACCCAGGAGATGATAAATTCCCTTTCACCATAACGAGTGTCTACTGGAAAAATATCACTGATTTTTCTGGAATGAGAATTGCATGTAGTGTCACACTGAAGCATGGAGACGCTGTTCTTTTCCATTTAAAAGAGATGTATTGCTCCTAAGTAATACATTGGAGTGAAGAGGAAATGCACCACCCTGTCACATATTAGGAACACTTATGCTTTGGAGACGTGGCACAATGTGCTAAGCTAACGTTCATGGCACCTGTCAATTGTTGGCATATGAAAAAGGTGGGAACCCGAAATTATTTCCAGAAATTTACACCATGACTAAGACTCTCCAAAATGAGATCAGCACTGGTTTCTTTTCAATCCATGTTAAATGTACAGTACTTCAGGTGATTTACACATATATCTGTATACGTTAAGCTTGCGTTACATATCAATGGAGTAATCATTTATTATTTATTTAAAAAGTCAACAATGGCCTCATTTCTGGGGGTCATCAGATTATACTTTGTTATCATTTATTTATATAAACTCAGTTATGTAAATGTTTACATAAATCATTGATCCATTGGAGATTACAGTCTAAATTCCAGTTTACACATACTGCAGGTTGCTGTTATCAGACAAGTAACCTATCCAATACATTTTTAAACTGTGGTAAGTAACAACTTTTTTCTGTCCCAAAACATCTCTATGCTGTGGTGATTGAACATAGAGAGATCATATCAGATATATAAGGGGGCACATTATTGATGTACAAATCTGCAAAATGGCACCATGTTGCCTGTTTATCAAATTTGGGGCCTACACATGGGACAAAGGTAGTAGTGTGCTGAGTGATCTATTTAAGCTAGAAGAGAAGTGTGCTGAGCAATCTGTCACTCTCACTAGAGAGAACATGGGCATCTGACTAGATTTATACTGCATGCATTATAAATCTAGTCAGGCTATAGTGACCGCACATCACCGTCACAAGGGGCCCTACACACACGTGATCTGTGCTTAATTTCTAAGTGATCTATTCAGATCCCAAACATCAGTCAGCGCTCTATGTAAACCTCTCAGCCTTTTATTATATATCTATAGTTATCTGAGATTATCTGTTATACTACATTATTATACAGATGCTGGGCTGACTAGGATCAGTGTGCACGTCTTCTGGTATACGAGGTTATCATGGCAGGCTGCAGTAGGTTTGTTTTGGTATAATGCTACAAAATAGCAGTATTTATTATTATTTATTTATTACCAGGTTATTATTACTTATACCCCTTTCACACCAGAAAATGCAGGGACCCACCCGGGAATTCGTCACAGGGATCATGCTTGGGCGTTCCTGGATTGGCCCCTTTCACACCAAAAAATTCCCTACATTTAATGGTGTGGGAAGGAGGCAGGCAGGAGGCAGGGATGAGGTGCGGAGGAGGCCAGGAGTAGGAGGTAGGAGCTGGGATGGCGGCACAGGCAGTGGACAATACTCACCCTGGGTTGCTGGTCCTTGGTGCAGGCCAGTGATCTACACAGGTGGCGGGTGCCAGAGCCGGCCTTAGGCATAGGCCAACTAGGCAATTGCCTAGGGCATTTGGAATGCCTAGGGGCATCAGCAGCTTCTGCTGATTAAAATGATATGCAGCATGCCTATTTTGTGTGTGTGAGTGAGGCTGTTAGCGGCTGTGCGAGTCTTGTCTGCGGGTGGGTGGGTTGTGCAATAGTGTTCGGCATATGTGTAAGGGGCATTATGTGTGTCATGTATAAATGCATTAATAATGTGTGACATGTGTAAGGGCATAATGTGTGTCGTGTATAAGTGCATTAATAATGTGTGACATGTGTAAGGGCCATTATTTGTGTCATTATGTGTATGAAGGGCATTAATAAAGGTTGGCATAATGTGTAAGGGGCATTATGGTTATAAGGACATTAATAATGTGTGTCATGTGTAAGGGGCATTACTGTGTGGTATTATCAGGGGTGCCTAGAGAATGGGGTAGGGGGTACAAATTACCTAGGCCAAAGTCTGATGAAAGGGCCCAGTGGGGGCCCCGGGCCCCATCCCCTTAAGTGACAGCAGCAGCTGCAGCTCTTCTCCTCTATCCAGCACACACTGCTTTGTGCTGGGTTTCAGTGTGGCCATGGAGGTGCTTAAAATACAATATTTTCTCAGGATTTTTTTCGAAGGGTATAATGTGAATAATATGAGGAGTAATGTACATAAGGTAAAGTGGTACTACTGTGTGATGTAACGTGAATAAGGGACACCATCGCATGATATAATGTGAATAAAGTTGCACTACTGTGTGGCATAATTTGAATTGGGGGTACTATTGTGTGGCCATGCCCCTTCCCAGCAAGAACACACCCCTGTTTGGGCTCCGCACCGAATGGGTGCGCTGTTTCTATTTAAAATATTGCGGGTAGGAGCACCAAAATGATGACTGCAATGATGAGGGTTGATGATGCTGGGAAAGGGGAGCAGGGTCAGAGGCGGAACTAGTGGCGATGCTAGGGGGCAACAGTCCAAATCTTGCCTAGGGCATAATTTAGGCTAGGGCCGGCTCTGGCGGGTGCAGATGACAGGTCAGACGGCGGGTGCACATGACGCAGCTCTCCGGTGGCAGTGAGGGCGCCGGAGAGCTGTGTCATCTTCATACACCGCCTGAACTGTAATTTGCGACCGCTGCCTGTGTGGATCCCCGGCCTGACAGCACACAGAGGACCGGCAACCCAGGTAAGTACCCCCTACCTCTTTCACACCAGCCAGGTCCCCGACAGGGTTGAAATCCCGGCAATTTTTGCCGGAATTTTGGAAACCCGGGAAATTAGGTTGGTGTGAAAGGGGTATTATATAGTGCAGCAAATTCCTATTTGCTTTACAATTGAAACCAGTGATACAACAAACTGTGGTTATAGAAAATCTAAATTGTAGGAAGGCCCTGCTCATATGCTTACAATCTATAGTTATTATTTACCTACAATAGTATAGATATTAGTTATTTTCGCATAACTTTTCTTTTACTTCTAATTTACTTTTAAGTACTTTATTCTATTGTGTTTTATTATTTACATTGTTGATTTTTTTACATTATTATTTTTGTTATCATTATATACCAAAGGAACTTCTGTATGTTATTCCTTTATCACATCGTAGAACTACAAGTTCCAAGCATTTGCCCATCCTCATTTGATTAAGATGATTATACATTACTTTGGGTTTCAAATACAACGCAGTGCCCAGATCTACCATGCATTCAGAAATACAGAAATATTGCAGGAGTTCAAAATGTCTACAGGATTTGATGGGTATGGCGGGCTTCCAATTTTCAGTATAGTGACATCGGAATCCCAACCACTGGTACTCCGAACGCAATGAAGCCTCTTGTGGGCCCGCTACATTTGCCACGCTGCGGGCTCAGTGGTTCCCTTCATTCGGAACAGGTCCTATACTCCCTCTATGGGGTTGTTGACCCCCATGAGGGAGAATAGCCCGTTACCAGTTACAATCCCGACTGTCGGGCATCTAAACAGTTGGGATTCCGATGTGGGAGTACCGACTGTCGGAATCCCGACTCGGGCCATCATCTGGTACCCATATTTGATAAGTAGCATACATATTTTGTCATAGCATGGGTATACTTACATAGTATAGGATAGTTTTAAACATGGTTAATATTTTCCTTTCTTTCGCTAATATCATCTGACAGTCTCCTTAACATTAGTTGAAAGGCCATAGCTCATTGACTATTAGAATAGAAATGTACATTCAGCATCTGGTGTTCTGTTGAAAGATGGAATTCTGAGGACAAGCTGAGAAGAGTCATCCATATGGGATCCTTAACTTATTAATCAAGTAAGACCAGCACTTGCTCATTCTTGCCTGAAGTATGTGATTTAGGATTCATCTAAAGCTTCCTCTTCTATGAGTCACATTCCACTGTAAATTTGTTGATATTATTCCCTAGAGTTTGAGTTGTATTTCCTGTGAAGCAGAAGGCATCTTTCTTTGCACAAGTTAAGGAAATCCATTGAACATCCAACAGAGTGGAACTACATCAACATTTTCTGTCCAGCAGAGACGTTGCAGAATATGAAAGTTATTGGCTATTGTGATAAAATATGCAACATATTGTCCACAAATAGGTCCTATCAACATGTCACCAATGTATCTGCCCCAATATCTTATAGGGATGAGTACACGCGTGGTGCAGATACAGCTCACTGAATAGAAGGGTAGGCTCCTGGAATTATTGGAAAATAGAAGATTACTGACTTCCTTTCTAAATAAAAATAAAAATAATGTAATGGTGCCAAGTATTTGCAACTTACTGTAATTGGTTGTGCCTTGTTTTCTTCTGGAGTTGCAGATTTCTCCTTGTAGAGGCGGCTTAGGTGTTTGTGGTGACAATGGCCGTTGTTTTTTAATGATTGCCTCGTGGGTATTTCTTTCTTTAAATTTGTATTGTTTCCACAGACAATGATTTGGAAGAATTACTGCATATTTTCTACTTACTAGAAGTTTGAGTGCAGAAATACAGTATATAGACAAAATTGGGTATCTGTATATATAATTGTTGTTTAAGTTCAATAGAAACATAATCAACATGCATAATTGTATAAGGTCCAATGCAGTGGCGTAACTACTGTAAGGCAGCCCCAGCAGTCGCTTGGGGGAGCAAGCAGCAGTGGGGTCTGTGTGGGCGCCGGCACCCGCTCGACGCACCGACATGCTGCTGCCTGCCGCTGCCCACTGACTGAGCACTGGAAGCGAGTCATCCACAGCACGGGTGCAGCCATGGCAGAGATGACAAATCCCCCCACTGATTCAATTGACTGTACACAGAGCCAGCTATTGGCTACTGTGTACAGGATGGGCAGGTGGATGGGCATGCTAGGGGGGCCTGGGATGCGTCGGAACCAAGGGAAGCAGCAGTGTATGCTGGTCTCTCTTCCTCTCTCCTGCTTCAGCTTCTCCGTTATGTGTGTGATGTCATCACGTCACACGCTGGAGAGGAGCCTGGAGGGGGGGGGGGCACAAACTTTTTGGCAGGGGGGAGCAAAATTTATAGTTACGCCACTGGTCCAATGAATCATATAGCAAGTTTCATATAGAATATTATTAATTTGTTGTTTTAAATGGAAAGACAGACCTTAATGTTTCAAATAAGAAGCTGTTCTTCGATGCCTGTCTGTCATTCATTACTGTTGAATAGTTATTTTGCCTATGGTTCTATGGAATTCAGACAAGATGTTTTATTACAATTATATTTATTCATATTTTGCTTTTTCTCCAGGAGGTCTCACACCATTGAAGGGGATGTTCAGTCCACTGGGTTATATATCTGCCATGGATGAAGATCGTGTACTGCATTTGAGCACATCAGCCATGGAGGCCCTGTGCTCGCATCTGGACTTTTTCGGTCTACTCTTTGCCCACAAGCATGATCCTTATTCATACTTGTGTATGTTGTCCCATCCTCTCTATGCTACTCTTCTGACATACTCACATAGGGACAGGTGTTTCAGTAATATACTCCAATACATCTGGAACCTCATACGTACAGTATTTCTACTTTAGAAAATGGAGATATCTATTGTAGACCTGCAACACAACAGTTTCCATAGGACTCTAACACTGTTGACATATGCCCATAGGTTGCAATCTCCAGAACCTACAGTTTTCAAGAGATTGTGCCCACTAGGTAGTGCTATAAAAACAATGGCAATAGCTGTAGATGCCTATGGGCTTCTTACCAAAAACATTCACAGAAAAGGATCTGTACACTCCTTCATGGTATAGAGCTGTCTTGGCAATGGAGCTACTGCGCAAGCATTGGTCCTGGCATTTGTTAACTACATTATACAGGTACCGGGACCTGGCAGCATAGTGTGTATGAGACAGAAGTGCAGCCAGCGGTAGCCCCCTCCAGCACACAGGAAGGAGCCACCTGGCTCTATATACAAAAACTGTCCTGGCGAGCTAGTTTTCCTGCATGCCAGTAACCAAATATGACAAATGGAGTTGAATAGGAGGGACATATCTAAAGGTATATTTACAATTATTACTCTGCCATAGTGAGTATCTAGAGTTGATCACATGATGCAGTGTCTCCCAGTTACAGATTGAGTGAATGCCTAGGCATTGTGCTCCCAGCCTATCAGTGACTAGAAGCTGCTGTCACAGTTGATCATAAGCAGGGACTCCTTGCTTGAGGCAGGCAGTTTAGGTAGGAAATTTATCTTACTGTATGAGTATCATGCTATGTATACACTCATGTAAACAGTGAAACGCTGCGTTGGCACCTTGTCTGCCCCTGATATGTCTGACAGCCCATATGTTATGTAGATGAAAATGACTTGCTAGAACAGTGATAAATAACTCCACAGGGGTAGCATTAGACTACACCCTAGCAGATTTAGGAAGCACCTTGTGTAATATACACTAGTGAGTCAAACTATAGAGACCACTAGAGGATTTGTAAAGTGTATTGGTGTATTACCTAACATGACCACAGGAGGGCGCCTATAAATACTCTTAAATCTGCTAAGACAACCTGACTCTAGTGCAAATTACGGCTCAGAGTCTGACTATTGTGCCCTATGTGCAAACAGTTAACCAATATATAAAAAACTGTGATACAGTGACACTAGGTTGCACAACAAAGTCATTGGTGGAGACACTATAATTAAGCAACCCTATTTTTTCATCTCAGGGCTTATCAAACAGACATTTTCAGGGGCAGTCATTCGTGTTAATTTTAAAACACATTATTTCTATCTTTCACACTATATGTATTTGTGTATTTACTGTACGTCATTTTAACCCCCTAAGAATTTACTGTTTACACAATTCCCCCCTAACTGTTGATATAGGGAATATTAAAATAAAATCAATAAAAGTTATGTTTTAATCAATTTTCAGTGCGTTCCCCTAGACAGCCCTTTTTCTCTCCCCCCCTTTTGAAATATGTATACACTCTGTTGCCTACTTCTTATGTTACTACTAGGTTATAACACAATAATGATTAAAAAAGACTTGTTAATGAACCAAACTGTGCTATAACTTTTTAATGCTAACTTTCTGACATCTGCAGCCCCCTCCGCCTCCCATTGTTAAGAGCTGTCCTTTGCGGTGAGCCAGCGGGTCCCGGCGGGTCCCGGCGGGTCCCCCCTCCCTCCATTACCCAACATGGGGTGCTGCTGCGGGGGCTGGCTCTCCTCCTCCCTGCACATGGAAGAGGATTACAGTGCAGGGAGGAGGAGGTCACAGGTCCAGGTAGCACAGCTCTGTGCTGCCTGGACACAGGTGAGGGGGGGGGTCGGTGCGGGGCAGCGGTGGGTTTCAGTAGAAGCCCACAGGCTTCTATGTGGCGGTAACCCGGTGGGGGAACTTTAGAGCATCCCAAAATGCGGTAAAAACCCAGGGTTTTACCGCATTTTTAGTTTAGAGAATCTCCCCCACAGAGACATGACATGGAACCCACTGGTCTTTTCTAGGAACCATCGCAAGAAACTGATTCACTCAGCTATGTGTTCAAAAACATAAAACAAAACCAAGGGACAGTATCGTAAGTACACAGGCTTTGTGGTATAATAGAAAACTTCAGACAATTACGGGTATAAAATCAGTTACTCAGGCATTACTCAGTGTGAAATTGTGTGTTTTGGAAAAAACACTGAACGCTCAAGTTTCAAACCCAACACTGTAAATCTATTTTTTTTTATTTTTTTTTTACACATTTGAGATATAAATAATCTTACATTGTTGGAAACCATGCCAGAAATCCAGCTAATAGAACAGTTGCCTATGTCAGATAAGATGGTTCAAATCACACACACACACACACACACACACACACACACACACACACACACACACACACACACCCATGACTTCTTATGGAACAGGAAAAAAAACCTATCCATAACACTAGCCATCTTGACAAATAGAAGCAAAACAGGACAGAAAAGACAGCACAGAGAGACAAATGTTGCTACCCATTCAGAGCCAAGTGACCTGTATAATGGGCCCTGTGTGGGGGCCTTGAGGACTGAGTTTGAGAACCACTGCCATAGGAAGCCTGGGCTGGCAAATCATCTGAGATATTGAAACTAATATGTGTAAGGACACCTTAATCTCAGAAATCCTGTTTTTTTTTTTGGGCAAAATCCCAGGATCCTGCCATTCCTGTACTGGGATTGGCCGCCCTTGTGGCATCCCTGAATGTTGTATTGTTCTGTTCTCAATGGTGAGTGGATGTGCCCCTGGGTGTCTGTCTCTGGTAGACAGCACAGTCTTCAGTATGTTATACAATGTTATATGCTATGCTTCACTATGTCACCACTGATTACTGTTAAAGGGGCAACTGGCCCTAAATATATATGTGCTTCTATATTTATACGCTACATCTATATATACCCTAAAGCTCCAGCCTGGATTTTCCAAGTTATAAATGATAAGCCATGTTGATTGACCACCATTGCATGTCACTCAAACCTATCAATACTCTCATGGCACTTTGGGTTTGCTAAATCAGGTTGGGGCCCCACTGGTTATCTGTATCTGCTGGAGTGTAAAGGCCCCCATACACTAGGGCGACTTGTCCTTAGGACAAGTTGCCCCCGACTTCCCCCTGAGCTTCCCCGGCTGCTCCCCGGGGGAGCTTGATTAGATTGGCACTTGATGTGCCATTTTTTACATGTGATAAATCGTCTCGATTTATCACATGTAAAAAACCCGGGGAGCAGGGGGGGGGGGGGCTACAGAGGTGGGAGCAGGGGGGCTGGGGACGCTGCGGGGGACACGTCTGTGTCCCCCGCTGCTGGGGACGCTGCGGGGGACAGCGTCTGTGCGGCGAGGCGGTAGAGGAAGCAGGGGGGGCTGGGGACGCTGCGGGGGACACAGGCGGCATAGAGCCGGGGAGGGGGAGCCGGCGGGAGCTGTCAGTGCTAGAAAAAAAAAGCCTATACAATGAATGGGCAGCCTGTGATTGGCTGAGCGCTCTCTCAGCCAATTGCTGACTGGCTGAGAGAGCGCTCAGCCAATCACAGGCCGCCCATGCATTGTATAGGCTTTTTTTTTTTTATTCAATACTGACAGCTCCCGCCGGCTCCCCCTGCCCGGCTCTATGCCGCCTGTGTCCCCCGCAGCGTCCCCAGCCCCCCCTGCTCCCTCTACCGCCGCGCCGCCCCACTAGGTCCCAAGTCGGGTGGTCGGACGTGCAGCAGGTCCGACCACCCGACGCAGATCCGATGCGCACGGGACCGCGCATCGGATCTGAGGGGACATCAAAACTAGTCGATTTTGGTCCGATTTCGGCCAGATCTGACTGATCTGGCTGAAATCTGACCAAAATCGGCTAGTGTATGGGGGCCTTAAGTGAGGCTAGATGACCTGATAATGCTTTTCCTCAGACAAGCCACTGATAGCAGCAAGACACTGATGCTGCTAAATTAATAGGATATTAGGAACAGATTCGGGCTAGCAGGGAACTCTCTCTCTCTTTACACTAGATCTGGGTCTGAGAGCACAACTGAAGCAACCTGCAGCAAACACTGGAATTTAATGTTCTAAACAACTGAAACTTTCTGCAGGAATGCTGGAACTCTGTGCTGGAGCACTAATGGAGCATTGAACACAGTGTCCTGGACGAAAGATGTTGATGAAAGATATTGACGACAGACGAAAGACGAAAGAACTAGCTACATTTACTAGTTTATAGGCTCTTTATGAAAGATATCCAAATTGAGCTGCATGACAGTTGACGAACAATCTTGATGAACAACTGGCGAGTATGTGCATCATCATTCGTCTTTCGTCGCAAAAGCACTGAAAGATATTTTGACCAATGTTGTTTAGAATGGCTGAAATGAACGAAATTGGTCAAAAAAATTGGTCAAAAAAATTGGTCAAAAAGATTGTACAGTGTGTATGCACCTTTAGGCAGAATGCTGTGAAGGAAATACTAAAGAAAATTTGACGGAAGACAATGGATTTCTCAAAAGCAAATCAGGAGAAGGTACTGAACCATGAGCCAGGGTACTGATCATCTGAGAGGGATGTTGTACTAGCAATGTGCTGTCAGCAGTTACTTTTTTAAATAGGGTGCTCTAGGTGTTGATAGGATTGATAGAACATATGCCTGAAGTTGCTGGCAGAGCAGGAAATGTGACCTAATCAAGATGGCAGTGCTACGGTTCAGATCGGAAGACATCTCTGTAAGCAACAATAACTTTGTGCCTAAACACTCTGTGGTGCTGCAGGTGGACAGAGGAAACATGGGGGGGGGGTGTCACAATGTGATATTGGGGTCCAAGACTCTGGTGTGTTATAAACCCCACGGAGTCTGCCAAACCCTGGGTTGGACACCCCCATCCTGATTAAGGCTGCTCACTTTAGCTAAATCTTTTAGCCTCCAAGCATCATCATCATTAACAACATTATAATTATTAACTGGTAACACCATAGAGGTTACCATTAGTTGTTTTCTTTCCATCCATTTCTTAATAGACAGAAACATATATAGTTACTAGTAAGCTTTCTCAAAACCAATGCTTCAAAAGTCTAGTCTGTTACCTTGTGATTACCTCTGTGTTTGTGCAAGTGTGAGAGAGAAAGAGATGTAGTTCCACTCGCTGCCAATAGATGGCAGTGTTTCAGAGACATACAATTAGACCCTAGACATATGTATAGATGATAGTTCTAAAATGATTTCAGAAAAAGAGTCAGATTACTTAAAATTATAAAAAAAAACACATTAGAACGAAGGCAAACGAACGCCCTGCTCCACAAAATCTTAAAGTGCCATTAGATTACCAATGGTGACTATGGATATGTAACTGGTCCCAGACCTTATAATGATGGGAGCTCTAGAAGTTTTGTCTGTAGCATTCTGCATGAAGGAAGTTTTTCCCCTTTAAAGAATAAAAAAAGAAAAATCGTGTAAATATTTTCCAAAAGAAAAACGCTACCAAGAGCGGAATTCTAGAAAATATAGGATTTAGGTGAACGTCAAAACAATTTGTACAAATGGAGCTGTTTAGCTGGAAGAGACATTACGTTACTCAAACATATCTATACATAGGAAACACCTTTGTGTCATGGTTCCTATTAGGGAAATTAATCATTACCAGCTGTAATTATTGGCCACATTGGAAAAACTGCTGGAAAACGTTTTAAAATTTGATGAAAAAGTAATAATTATATACTGTTCAAAGACAGTAACAAAAAAAGTAATAAAGGAATTGTACAAGTTTTCCATCATTATTTTACTATCAGAAATAGAGAATATTGTTGGTGAAGAGACCATGACACATAAATAAATATAAAAACATAAACTTACTTCACACATCAGAATGTGCATGACTTGCTGGCTTGTATCCTGATACAGCTCTGAGAGTAGGGTTCTTTTATTTACTTCTTTTATTTATTTACAGTTTCTTATATAGTGCAGAAGATTCCATTGTGTTTTACAATAGTAGACAGTGATAAAACAAACTGGGTAACAACAGACAGACTTGGAGGTAGGAGGGCCCTGCTGCAAGCTTACAATCTATAGGGACAACCAACCAGAGATGATTGTGTGCCTAGTGTGCTTTCCTTTCTACCTAGTATACAGGTATATCTGTGCCTACAACATACAGTGCTGGCGTTTCAAAATGAATGTCAAATTTATTGATTGACAACTTGACTATGATCTGAGTATAGAAGGTGGCGGAACTAAAGAATGGTCAGGGGGGAACATCACCACACACAAACTACACACCGCTGGTGATCAACTCTCTCTCGGCAACCCACCTGTGCAGGTGGTGTAACTCATCTCCCACTCAGGAGTACAGTATGTGTAATGACAAATTGATGTCGGGAGAGCGCACCCACTATTTACATACTACTACATATAAACAAGTGACCGTTCTTTACCGCCGCCGAACATAAAACATAGGGATGGGAGGGAGGGGAAAAACTTCACAAAGAGGCCGATCACACCACTTTCTGTCCTCTCCTAGCCTGCCTACTTCTCCCCTTTTACCCCTATTGGATAAGCCCTTCCTCATCAAATCTCACAGCATTAACCATGCTATTGGGACGTCAGTCCTTTAGGACATTAGGGGTCTATTACATGAAGGGTCAGCTTTAAACTAATAGCATCGTTTTACCGGCGTTCTTAAACATATATTCAGCTTATCCTGAATGAACTGCCCCCTCCTTCTCTTCCTAAACAGGTAACTATCTAGCATTCAATATACGGATCTGGTCTGCAGAGTATTCCACCTCTTATGCTGAATTTATTTAAACATCTAGGTAACTATCCAGCATTCAATATACTGATCTGGTCTGCAGAATATTCTACCTCTTATGCTGAATTTATTTAAAAATCTAGGTAATCATATTTCAGAATTCAACTACAGAATATCGCTTTAAATCTGTAAAAAGCTGTTATTGTGTTTTTTATCTGTGCTATCGCTATGTCATTTGTTTGGCCTGAATAGCACCTATTGCTGGTGGGGGGGGTGTATTGGGAGGGGAAGTGAAATCAGGATGGACATATGTTGATATATTCAGTATAGTTTGGGACGTCAGTCCTTTAGGACGTTAGGGATCTTTTATATAAAGGGTCTAGTTATAAAGGGTCAGCTTTAAATTAATAGCAGCGTTATACTGGTGTTAAACCGAAGGAAACCAGAAGGCAAACAACACCAACATTACAGTTCTTCTGAAGGACTGCATTATAACCACAAAACACAGGAACACCATGTGGCCTCAACTCACCTTTGCCATGAGAACACCTGGACCAGGCCCACCACCCCTACGGCTGAGAACACCAGGACTGCCCCCAGGCCTACCCCTCATTGTGAGCACAGAACTGTGGGGGGAAAGCACCAGGGCCAGCATATGTAGCAAAACTTCCCCCATACTTGAATGTGCCCCCCTCCTTCTCATAACCACCTGTACTGCTGTCATGATTCCTGGACATTGATGATTCTTTGAAAATGATTTGAAAATATTACCCTGTCGTCAGTCCCCAGCAAAGGTGTGTTCATGTCTTTTCTCTCTCTCCCCCCCCCCCCCCCCACCCCTGCAGCACCCCCTGCAGCACACATCTACCCCACATGTGCTTTTCCTGTAATTATGCCTTCGCAGATTGCACACCCTGCCAGCGCTGACCTATGCAGTGCACACAGATGGTTACCTCAGATGGTTTCTCTGCGAACAGAATGTGGATCACATGGATGTTTGTGTGCAGGGTTTATCAAACTACTACACAAATATTTGCTTTCCAATATACTGTATGCATTGAGTCCTTGTATGGCTCGCCTCCTACAGTGTAACCTTCATAGTGCGCCCACCATGGCTGCCTCATCTGGTGCACTTGTGGATGGGATGAAAAATACATGGACCTGAATATACACAGAAATCACCCATTTTGGGTAATATCTTTTAGGGGTAATCTATTCCACCCAGGGTAATCCTACGCAGAGCGCCTAAAATGGCTGCCGCATCTGGTTCCTTGTCAGGATGGTGTACACAACCCATGGAAGTTGTTATCCAAAATGCTGCACCACTCCTGCATTATGTACTCAAGGTTTTTTTTTTTGTCTGTGACTTGTCTGTTACTGTAGCAGCCCAGGGGGAGGGGGGGGGGGGGCGGTACTGGTAGCGGCAGCAGCTGGGGGGGGGGGGTTTGCTGGCGGCGGCACGTATGTATTAGATTGCTCGGGGGGATAGGTGCTGGTGGTGGGGCGTATGTCATTGGGGGGAGTAGGCAGCATCTGATGTAATGCAGGGCGGCGGCGGTGTTTGTAATGCGGGGCGGGGGCTCACCTGCTCTGTAGCCTCCAGATGGGGGAACGGGAGCTGGGAGCCCGCTGCCGCCGTCGCACGTGACGGTCCATGGGAGGTGCTGTGCACTGTCGCGCATGCGCAGCAGCCCTCCCGTGGCCATTTTGGATGTGGGCAAAGAGCAGAGGCCCTGCCAGTCCAGGGGGGAGCACGGCTAGCACGTTTTTCAGGAGTTTTGGGTCGGCTGATTGGCTGTGTATGCAGAGGGAGTGTCTGTGAGTGACATGCAGGCCAGACTTCAGAGTATATGGGACTGACCCGGAAATAACGCAGTTCCAAGGTACAGTGTACACAGGGTCTTATCTGAGTTGAAACATTGTCCGAGAAACCTGGTCAGACCCAGCTTTTTGGTGGAAAGGGGAATAAAGTGTTAATATTAAATAATAACTCGGTTAAAAATCCTAATCCGGATTGAGTGAATTCGACCCTGGAAGCTACCAGCTCGTCCTGGGTTATCTAACCCAGGTTATGCTTAAAAACTGCTGACTATGGTCTGCCTCAAGGGAATGTCTCTGAGTGACATGCAGACCCATATTCAGTGTAAATGGGGCTGATTTGGGAATAACCTGGGTCCAAGAAGCAGTGTTAATGGGGTTTGACCTAAGTTTGACCTGAGTTGAAGCTGTGTCCAGAAAACCAAGCTGGACCTGGATTTTTGGTGGAAAAGTGGTATACGTAAGTCTACTATACCCATAGTTTCCTATTGGAAATCTAAATGCTGGTCTGAAACTCTGTAACCTCTTGCCTAAGTGCCAAGTCATCTCTTCTTTTAGATCCCTTTATTATAAGCGCTGCAATATACCCACAATAGTAGTTTTGCTATTTTGCACTGAGCGCCTTAGAGTATCCACCTAGCTTATTATACCGCATGCTTTCCTCAACCCCGCTAAACAGGCAGACACAGTCATACAATTCTTAAAGGTTTATGTTCTGCCAGTAGTTGGCCTGTTTTCTTCCAATTGCTCCTGTTCCCTCCTGCAGTCCAATAACATATTGGTGAATGATAAAGGGGGGGTTTCTTACCAGAAGGTAAGAAGTGGGCGCCAAAAATGGGGTGTGTGTGATTCCAGCAGCTCACACCAAGGAATGTCAATTCCTGGAAATATATGTAGAAGAGAAAAAAGGGGGTTGTGGAGCGCTTGGAGGTAGTTATTGGTGGGTTGAGGTTATGAATTATAATTCAAAATAACTAAAAGGTCAATTGGGTATCACAATTCATGTACATTTATTAAGACACTGATAAAAAATGAATAAGTGATATTTATACACTTAATCACATATAATAATGTGAAAAAGTTACCAGTGAGGGTAACGAAACGCGTCAGTATACCCACTAATATCTTGGACTCTTGAGCTATATTGCGGGACACTCCCTATAACATCACTTGCCTGGTATCAACCTCCAATTTTTGATTCCATCTGATTTGTACACTGGAAGAAAAAACTTTTGGGACACCACCACCATCTCAATATTGGGAAAGCCTACCACCAGCCAGTGGATACCTGTCATTAAATCTATAGAGACAGCAAAACACAGTGGCAAAAATATCCCAGCTAAATACTTCCAGCAAATAAGGAGGACAGATCGATCCAGCTATTGGGGATATAATTTATCACCATATTTGTGTTGTTTTTAATTATTATATGTGATTAAGTGTATTAATATCACTTATTCATTTTTTATCAGTGTCTTAATAAATGTACATGAATTATGATACCCAATTGACCTTTTAGTTATTTTGAATTATAATTCATAACCTCAACCCACCAATAACTACCTCCAAGCGCTCCACAACACCCTTTTTTCTCTTCTACATACTGGTGAATGAACTGACTCCTGGTGAATTGGATCCTAGTACAGTATGTGTTTGTACGGTTGGAATTTGCACAGTACTATAAGCTTCAACTAGGGATGGATTCATATATACAGTATGACACTGGACAGAACTTAAGTGATACAGAGACACTATACAAAAAGAACTAATAATAAAAGTACACAGCACACTTTTTCACAGGAATACATGTAGAATGCCATCATATGACCTTACATACAATGCTAACAATTAAGGGCTACTTTACTGTCTGTAACTAACCAGCACTTTGTCATAGGGATAAATGTGGTTTTCCCATCTACATTATGTAAAAAACTTTCCTACATTCAGGAACATATTAAGGTATAGGGGGTGCCCAGGTGCAGTCTCCCGCTGGGCCCTCTCCACTCTAGCTGCTAGCGATATGTCTGTGTAAGCTTGTAGACTCGTAGACTTGTGGTAGTGCTAGAAGAGGTGACGACATGGCCATTTTCCCAGTGATTTTCCTACTGTGCAAGCCAAGAAAATGGCAGACTCCAGGAGTATAGAAGAAATGGGTGCAGTCTGTGCATTGTGGGTACTTATTCCATGAATCTAAGTGAAAACTCACTCTGAACAGCGCCCGAAGGATAGTATCGGTACTTTTTCCTTTCTGTGCATTGTGGGCTCCTCTGGAACCTGGTTCACCAATATAAGCCATTATAGATATGCCATTAGCTCCATCTGTACAGTACATATTTGGAGCATTTTCACAGTTTGGGCTCTATACTCCAAGAAGTATATAAAGCCCTGTTTCACTGATAACAGGGCTTTTCACTTCTTCGTCCTTTTCAGGGAAAAGTTATATGTGGATAAACATAAGATTTATTAAGCGATTTCTCTAAATAGTATGGGGAAAGTGATTCAGAGAAGAACGGAAATGTCATGTTTTTATTTAGTTTCTCCAATTAATTTTACCACCTGGAGATGGTGAAATGCGCTGAAGTGTGAGAGAAGCGGTGAAGGTCACTGCTGCCTCTTTATTGCGCAAGCCCTTGGTCCAGCGTCCACCCTGAGATATGGTTAGATGCTACATCACAGAGCACTGTCATTGCATGGGCAGTGTAACAAAGAGTTGCTGCCCACCGATACTCATTGCTTATCAGAGGGTCCGCTTATCGAAGCATGCGGAATAGCAACAATACATTGCTTGCTATATATCCAAATGCAAAAATCGGAAAACATAATGAAATCTATCATGTGCTCAGTGTTATTCTAGCTAGTCAGGCAAAAAAAAAATGCGTACAGTTAAGTGCTAAACGATCAAATCCGCCAGAGAAACTGAATTGAAGCGTTAGCAGAATTCGGCTCTGTGGGACTAAATATTCTGCAACTGCTTAACAATATTTACAATTGTCTCCTTACATTAACAACACAGAAATACTGGGATTTTATAGGATTTTAACCAAATCTTTTTTTAAGGTAGCATTTAGATTCCAGACCTCAGTGTAATTACCGAACTGTCTCTGCTGTCATATCTGGTAGTTAGCGTGACTGATTACCTGTGAATCTGGGTTCTAATGATGCATTTCCTCCAGCGCTTTTCTATGTTTGCATTTTCTAGTGTATAAATAAAAAACTTTGGAACATACCAGAGAATAAATGAAACAATTTAGCTGGAAGCAATAGCATTGCTAATTTTAAGCTTAAAATAAATGATACCATCATGCATACGCTGATGCTAGACATCATAAATTACGGGTATCAATAAAGGCCAGATTCAATCCAGAGGCATTTAGCAGTTTATTCGTTATACACCACAGTCGCAGTCCCGCTGCGGAACATTTTTCCCCCTAATTCCAAATTCTTTCTATCAAGATTACAGGCTGGTGAAAGGGCTTTAGAACGGATACCTGGTTGCAAAACCGTGCATTTCTACAACCCTCCTAATAAGGGTGTCCAATAAAAATACTATACTTCCTTCTCTAAAAGGTATTACTTAAGTGGGTATGACTGTATTTCATCAGGGAGACAGCTTGGTGAAAAATTGAAAGCAACAGCTCAATTTCCCTTCAAACACTTTAAACCTATGACATATCCTTGTTAATGTTTTCTTTTTATTTTTTAAACCACCTGCTCATTTTTTCTCTCCCTTACTGACAGTATCCCAGGCAGCCCACAATGGCAAAACTGTTCTGGTTCCCTTCTGGAACTCGGGAAGAAGAAAAAAATTGAGCTGCGCTGTCTTGCACACATCCTCTCCAGAGGCCTATTTCTTGGAGAGCAAAAAAAAACAAAACAGTTTCTAAAAAAAAAAGTGAAATCTCAAGGTCTGCGTGTCTATAAGATGTGCACAGCCGAAAACAGGGTTCTTAGTTTTTTTGTGCTTTTTTTTAAACAGTGAAGTTTGTGATCCTACAGGGACAGATAACACTACCATTTCCACCAGGCCCAATCACTTTGGACAAGCTACAATCACACAACACGACATTAAATTACCTGCCCTTCCTGCCTTTTCTCTCCCTCCGAAGATTTGTTCTCTATAATTGTTGCCAGGATTTTGTCGGGCAGACAATGACGCTTTATCTGCAGGGATCTGGGGCCGATGTTTTGGAAAAGGAAATTATTAGACAATGTTTTTGCAGTGAGTGCCAGATCCCCGCACAATACTATGTCATTTTATATCACTGTACTAAATAAATTTGCGGTGTACGGTTAAAAGAAAAAAATAGTAGTGGTAATTTTGTACGGGGGAAGACATGCCATGTGGAAAAATTATGATTTACATTGTGCTTCCGTTCTAATGTTCCTGCACTTAAAATGTTTATTGGTTTGGGGGAAATCTGATATGTTCATTTCACAGCCCCCTCTGCTCCACAAAATCCTGTCTTTGGCTCCGTATACTTTACATGGTAGGTGTATTTTTGTATTTGGACAAGAATGTAACATTGTACTGAGAAACATAAAGAAATTTTATAGTCTATAGAAAATCTACTTCAAAAGTAATCTTACATTGGAACTGTATTGAAAAGGACAAGGCTAATATATCTGCATTATTATAGTGCGACATTATGATGTATTATTATTTTCAGAAGCATTTCTACTGTAGATATGACTTGTAACATTGATCAAACCTCATGCATTAATATGTTCTTTATACAAGGGTAAAATACTCAAGATCAGTCTTGTCTGCAGCAGTGGCCCCTACTACTAGTGGGGTTGGTTGACTACTGTCAATGGTTACCTTTATACCCTGACATATGTCAAGATGCTTTGAATCCTTATTTTTACACAGCCTCAGCCAGCTTCAGTAATGTACAAGTAGCATGATCTATGTCAATGGTCCCACAAAGCAACTATGCATTTTTTTTTTACAAAAGTATCAAGAGAGCAGAGCACCATTTTAAAGTGTCAATTTAAAGTAGGTCATGGTCAAACCATAATTGTCTAGTCAAGACATCACCATCTATCTGTAGACTTCCTTGTGTTGTTGGTTGTAGTCTGCTCACACAGTATCATCAAAGTTACTTAAGAAGATAAAGGGTGAGATTTAATGGGATGAGAGATTCAGAAAATGAGAGATTTGGTGAGAAATCTCCAGTTTTTTTTAAAGCGGCAATCATTTACACTGCAAAATCAAACTGGTTTATTAGTGTAAATGATTGCTGCTTTAAACCAATACAGGTACTGTAGTTACAGTAGTTGGTGCTTATCAAATTCTTTCGGACTTTTCCACAAACAAAAATTCACAATGGCAGGCCTCCATGTACAGTACACGATAGTTAATACCCATAGCAGCACTACAAAACGGTCCCTGCGCGGAAGCGCTCGGTTCCCACCCTTCCCTGAATGAAGCTGTTTCCCTTCTTTTCCTACTTTTCAAATGCACCCGGTGCAGAATACTGTATACAATCGCCTGCTGTGTATACTGTATTCAGATACAGTACGTCACTGCGGCTGCGAATAAAATAAAATAACTCTGTCCGTAAAGTAAGGACAAAATCCGTAGTGTAAAGTATGATACTGTAGGTCCTCAAATAATGTTTTAAGTAGTCATCCAGCAATAGCAAAGGTTAGCATGGCTTCTGTACCAATTACATAAATGACCGTACGTAGCTGCTTCTGCGAATAAATACTGTACAAACTCTGTCCGTAAAGTGAGGACAAGATCCGTAGTGAAAAGTGGCTGGTTAGCAAAGGTTAGCGAATTTTATCCCGAAACACGGTCCTCAAGGCAAGGAGTTTTACCTGAAAAGCTAAATCTATTTTGCGAAAAAAAAACGTTCTCTGTAGCGCAGTATGTATGGGTATTAACTATCGTGTACTGTACATGGAGGCCTGCCATTGTGAATTTTTGTTTGTGGAAAAGTCCGAAAGAATTTGATAAGCACCAACTACTGTAACTACAGTACCTGTATTGGTTTAAAAAAAAAAAAGAACGTTTAAAAAATAAAAATATAATGTAACCAACTGAGGTTTGAACTACTGATACTGAGATAGTGAAGCCGTGCCTCTACCCGCTAGGCCACTATTGCCTGTGATTTTACTGCTGGCAGATGGTTAGCATGGCTTCTGCACCAATCAAATACAGTTCATGACCATCCAGTACGTCACTGCGGCTGCGAATAAAAGAAAATAACTCTGTCCGTAAAGTAAGGACAAAATCCGTAGTGTAAAGTATGATACTGTAGGTCCTCAAATAATGTTTTAAGTAGTCATCCAGCAATAGCAAAGGTTAGCATGGCTTCTGTACCAATTACATAAATGACCGTACGTAGCTGCTTCTGCGAATAAATACAAAACACTCTGTCTGTAAAGTAAGGACAAAATCCGTAGTGAAAAGTGGCTGGTTAGCAAAAATCCGTAGCGTAAAGTCTTAACGTGGAGCATTAGTCACCCAGTGGTTAAACTATGTATTGCATGGCGTGGTACATAACGCAGGACATAACGCGATCTGCAACTCGCGAGTCAGAGCCCTCAAAAGCGCGTTGTAAACCACGATGTACCTAGGCATAACTGTATATGGAGAGAAAAGGTGGGTTGTGCAGCGCTCGTATTTCAATGAAGAGTGAATCATGTACAAAATGACATTATTTAATAAAAAACAAATACAGTATAACACGAATAAAAATAATAATAATAAATATAAATATAATTATATATATATATATATATATATATATATATATGTATAATTCATGAATTATAAGATAAAAAATTATAAAAAATACTCAGTAGGACCTGTCAATGAGTGGTGAATCTGCTCCAGACGATATCTGTCCAAGTCCAATTTTTATCCAAGTTGGAGGAAGGAGAGCCCTGCTGCAAGCTTACAATATATAGGGATATAGGAGGGAAACACAAGGACAGGCACCAGTAATAGCATAGCTGTCCCACCAAGTTACAAGTCCAGAAGGGAAGCTATATAATACATAAGTGCCTCAGAGGGTTATGCGTGTAGAACTTAAATATTATAGGCTTGCCTGAAGAGGTGAGTTTTCAGGGAACACTTGAAAGTTTGGAGGCTAGTGGAGAGTCTTATTGTGCGTGGAAGGGCATTCCATAGGATTGGAGCAGCCTGATGAAAGACCTGTAATAGTGAATGGGAGCTGGTGATCCATGCAGAAGAGAGACGCAAATCTTGTGCAGAGCGGAGTGGTCGAGATGGGAGATATATTGTGATAAGTAAAGAGATTTATGCTGGTGCAGTATGGTTAATAGCTTTATATGCGAGTAGAAGTGTTTTATATTGAATACGGTAAGATACAGGTAACCAATTGAGGGACTGGCAGAGCGGATCATCAGACGATGAGCATATGCGCATGCACAGGCGTGAAAAATTGGTAACCGTGGTGGTTGACTAAATCAGAATGACCCCCTATTGCTCTTCACTTTATCTAGCTTTGATAAAATTGCCTTTCTACCTAATTATATTTCTTATTTTCCAATGTATAACTGTTTGTGGAAAATAATGGTCAGTTTTGGATTATTGTATCACACTTAAGAACACCCATATCTGGTTACTACACTTATGTTGGAAAATATTTAATTTGGTAATTCACTTTCAAGGAAAAGTATGGAAATGCTATGTGACCACCAAATGCTCCATCAGTTTATGTTTTATACTTGTAGTTCAACATGCAACCATTTCTGATTATTATATTGGTTTTTGGATTTTGACACCTACAGTACTGGCCCAGTAGTGTTGCAAGGACCTTAAACAAAAATTTTGAAATCAATATTTTAATTCCAATGTTGGTGGCTTGGCCTTACAGTAACTTTTGGAAAAGATAATGTTATACAACTAAACATTTAATGAGGCTAATAAACTACTAACTACCCTGCAAAAAAGTCCAGAATGAGAAGTCAAACACACACACACACGTGCCTCTTCAGAAGTTGTGGACTTGTAACCAGAGGTGTCAGTTAATATGAGGTTAATGTAGGAGCCGGACTGGAGGCAAAGCCTGGCGGTAGGCTCCCCTGACAGGGTTTGTAGGGAGCTGACTAGCTGGACAGTCATAGAAGGGGTGTCTAAGGAGAGGGTCATAGGGGGAGGGGCTTAACGGGGTGTAGTAAGGGTATATAAGCAGAGTGCAGGCAGGAAATAGGGGTCACTGGGAGATTTTTCTGAACAGCTAAGCAGCACTGCATCTCCCATGGCTTCCCCAAACGCTGATGCTGAGGTATCTGCAGCGCTGGCTGCCCTCAGGGAGGCAGCAGGCACCAGAGGGACAGAGTGGCTGCAGCAGCAGATGTCAGGTCTGCTGGGGGGACTGGGAGCAGCAACGCAGGAGGCTGCTCCAGCGGGCGCACGGCCTCGGAGGTCCAGGCCTCCGGAGCGCTTCAGCCCATCCGTGTCCCCCAGGGTTCAGCGCCGTTCTAGGAGCCCCGTCAGGGACCCTCCAGGCCAGGCTGCGGGCCGGGCACCTTCCGCCCGCAGGACCAGGTCTGGGAGGAATCCAACATGCAGGCGGAACCCTCCGCGCGGGGGGAACCCCCCCCACGTGCAAGAAGATCCGGCGTCACGTGGGTCTGGACCTGGAGCGGCGGGGCATGCGGGGCATGCTGCTGCCCAGTGCGGGGTGAGTCGTGCCAGGGGGGCAGAAGTACAGGCTGCGGACCGCAGGCCTGGTACACGGAGCGAGAGACGCACAGCTGGCTCCGCCTCCAACGCGGTCACGCCGGCTGGTGCTATACCTGAAGGTCGGGAGGACAGGAGAAGAGAGATGGCAGCATCAGCAGACGATGGAGAGATACCTGGTCCTTCTTCATCTGGGACCCGTCAGGACACTGGACCTGCGGCTGCTGGGTTCACAGCCCCCAGGCAGCCTGGTGAGTCTGTCTCTATGTCTATTAATGCTTTAGCACAAAGTCAGGGGGGGGAGGGTTAGCCCCCCAGGGGGAAATAAGTAGGGGCTTTACCGAATTATTGAGTGGTTTTGCAGATTGGCTGGTGGGTTTGCGGCAGGGGGCGGGGCCGTCCCCGGCGGCAGCATGGGCACCGCAGAATTCGGGCACACCAGCTAGCATTAGTGTGCCGGTCAGTAATAGTGTGCCTGTTAGCAGTGGGGTGCCGGTTAGCAGTGGGGTGACGGTTAGCAGTGGGGTGCCGGTTAGCAGTGGGGTGCCGGGGAGCAGCGTGGTGCTGGTATCCGGCGGGGAGCAAAGCAGCAGCAGGGCAGGGGCTGAAGGGGGCAGTGTGGTGACGCAGGATGAGAGTGGGAGGCTTAGTGACACTGCGAAAGGGGAGGTGTATGTATGTTTTGAGGGGCCATTGGGGGCCCACCTGAAGCAGGAGGTGAGGGAGAAGATTTGGAAAGGGGAATATGTGGATATATTTTCATTACTACCCTTAGAGCGTTTTAACCTGGATAGGCCCCGCAAGGAGGAGAAAAAGGAGGAGGAGGAACGGCGGCGGTATCGGCTGATACCGCGGTCATTCACAAATTGGTTACAGGCATTTGCTATTTTAGCTAGTGTGATTGGGGAGAAGGCACCTGACAATTGTTCAGGCTTATTCTGTTACATGGATGCGATAGGAGAGGCATACCGTGTGTACGGGGGCATGGCCTGGCTCAGGTATGATGAGCAGTTTAGGCAGAGGAAGGCGGTTCGCCCCAACATTCGTTGGGATCATAAGGATATTGCTTTATGGTTAAAGGTAACGGCCCCCATAAAAAGTGGGCAGCCCTTTCGTGGGGATGGGGGGGGGCCGAGAGAGGCCACAAGCGGGACGGCCATGCAGAAGGGACTCTGCTTTGCCTTCAACGACGGGTCATGCCGGTTTGGAGCAAAATGCAAATTCAAGCATGAATGTTCATCATGTGGAGGGAACCATGGGGCAAATAAATGCTTCAGAGGGAAGTCCCGAGACAGTAGTTCAAAAGGGGGCGACACCAGTTCGGCTGGAAAGGATGCTGGGTTATCTGCGTAGGTATCCTGACCAGCGGACAGCCGCCTTGTTGGAGGAGGGGTTTAGGGAAGGTTTTAAGATACCTTCTGACGTGCAGGTGTCAGGAAGTTTTAGGAGGAATTTGAAGTCTGCTAGGGAGCATCCTGAAGTGGTGCAGGAAAAACTGTTTAAGGAGGTGCAGCTGGGTCGTATGGCTGGACCGTTTAGGGCGGCACCGTGGCCAGATTTGATAGTCTCTCCGTTGGGGGTGGTGCCAAAAAAGGAGGCGAACAAGTTTCGTCTGATACACCATTTATCCTTCCCAAAAGGGGCGTCGGTCAATGATGGCATTGACCCCGACATCTGCTCGGTGGTTTATACATCCTTTGATGCGGCCGTTAAGTGGGTGAAGCGGTTTGGGAAAGGGGCCATGTTGGCAAAGACTGATATTGAATCGGCATTCCGGTTGCTGCCTGTTCATCCAACCAGTTTGCGCTTGTTGGGATGTTGTTGGGATGGGGAGTTTTTTGTTGATCGTTGTTTACCGATGGGGTGCTCCTTGTCGTGTGCTTATTTTGAGGCCTTTAGTTCCTTTTTGGAGTGGGTGGTTAAGGATGTCTCTGGGTGCAGTTCAGTTATTCATTACCTAGATGATTTTTTATGTATTGGTCCCGGGGGGACCGGTGTATGTGATTTATTGTTGAGGACTGTTGAAAGGGTGTCGGCAGACTTTGGGGTCCCGCTTGCTCCGGGAAAGACGGAGGGCCCTGCGACTGTGATCAGTTTTTTGGGTATTGTCATTGATACTGTGAATATGGAGTGTCGCTTGCCTGAAGAAAAGTTACTGGGTTTGAAGGCCGAGGTAGGGAGGGTGTTGCTGTTGAAGAAAATCAGATTGAGGGAATTACAGTCCTTGCTGGGTAAGTTGAATTTTGCGTGTCGCATTATGCCGATGGGCCGCATTTTCAGCAGGAGGCTGGCAGCAGCGACAGCAGGGGTGGTTCTTCCTCATCATTTTGTCAGATTAGGTAGTGAGTTGAAAGGGGACTTGCGGGTGTGGGCATCTTTTCTGGAAACCTTTAATGGCAGGGCGTTGTGGATGTCAGACACGTGCGTGGCTACAGAGCTAGACCTTTTCACAGACGCCGCTGGGAGTGGCGGTTTTGGGGCTTATTGCCAGGGACATTGGTGTGTGGGCCGGTGGCCGGAGTCTTGGGTGCAGAGAGGCTTGGTTAAAAATTTAGCATTGTTGGAATTGTTTCCTATTTTGGTTGCAGTTGTTGTTTGGGGTGAGCTGTTCCGCGATAGGAAGATTTGTTTTTACTGCGATAATTTGGGGGTGGTCATGGCTATTAATCAATTGTCGGCATCTTCACCTCCGGTGGTTACTATTTTGCAGCAGTTGGTATTGGAATGTCTGGCTTTGAATTTGTGGGTTGTGGCTAGGCACGTTCCCGGTGTCTCTAACGGCATTGCGGATTCTTTATCTCGTTCACAGTGGGAACGATTCCGGGAGTTGGCGCCAGAGGCGGACAGGGAGGGGACCGGGTTCCCGAGTCGGCTCTGGGCTCTGCTGGACGGGTAGTCGATCAGCTCATCAGGGAATCCTTGGCCCCAAATACATGGTCGGCATACAACCAGGAATGGCGGAGCTGGTTAGAATGGCGTGAGGTAGTAGGTTTGAAAGAGGATGATGACGAGTTGGCTGTCTTGCTATACATAGGCCATTGTAAGGAGATTGGTTGGTCAGTGGCTAAGATCACGCGCTGTATGGCGGGCTTAGCTTTTGGGTTTCGTGCAGGTGGGAGGCCTGATGTCACAAAGAATTTCCTGATTGCGCAGGCTTTAAAAGGCTGGAGAAAAGGACATGTAGTACAGGATCAGAGAAGGCCGGTGTCCTTCCAGTTGTTGCAGAATATGGGCAGGAAGTTGGGTGAGGTCTGTAGTTCCAATTTCGAGGAAAGGTTGTTCGGGGTAGCCTTTTCGCTTGCCTTCTTCGGGGCACTGCGGATTGGTGAACTCGTGAGTCCAAGCGTCTCCAGGCCGGGAGGTTTGTTAGGGGAGGATGTGGATTTATACTCGGATAGGGTGGAGCTAGTGGTGAGGAGGTCTAAGACGGATCAATTAGGGAGGGGGAAGAAGGTAGTTCTCTTCTCTGTACCGGGCTCAGATATGTGCCCGGTAGCACGGCTGAGGATATTTAAGGAAGTCAGAGTGGGCAGAGAAAGGGATCCTTTGCTGATGCATGCGAATGGGTCCTTTTTATCACGGTTCCAGTTCACAAGCGTGTTTAGAGCAGTCCTGCGGACGTTGGGCCTCAAGGGGGAGGAATACGCGGGTCACTCTTTCCGCATCGGGGCCGCAACTGAGGCTGCTAGGATGGGTTTGGGAGATGAGCTGATTAAGCGCATTGGGCGATGGGAATCGTCTCGTTTTCGTTCATATGTTCGTTTAGGGGATTGTTGAGGCTGATTGTGTTCTTTCTAATTTTAGGGCATCCCCCGTGCCTGATTTGGATTTTAGGACATTCATATGTCTTTTGGGGAGCTTTGCGGGCTGATGTCAGACCGAACGGCCGCCAGCTAGGTTTGGATAGAGAGGAGGCAGTGGTTCGATGGCTGGGGAAGCGCGGTATGGTATGGAGTGGAATGTTACAGGAATTTCACCGTTTTGTTCGGCTCGATAGGGCTCCCGACATATTAGTGTTGCACGTGGGAGGGAATGACCTTGGGAGCAGACCATTTAGGGAGTTGATACGGGATATCAAGTTTGATCTCCTACGTTTATGGGCAATGTTTCCAGAGGTGATCACAGTTTGGTCGGATATTGTGCCGCGCCGTTATTGGAGGGATGCAAGGTCGGCTGACAAGATCAATAAGGCACGGATAAAAGTCAACAGGGCAATTGGGCGTTTTATGGCTAGAAACGGCGCGGTGGTGGTGAGGCACAGGGAACTTGAGTCTGGTGCCGGTGCTTTTTGGAGAGGAGACGGTGTGCATTTGAACGCTGTAGGGATCGATGTTTGGTCCTTGGGACTACAGGAAGGGATAGAAACAGCGTTCCGGATGTGGGGGGGTCGCCCGGGGTCAAGGGCTTAACCCCGTGCTTGGTGGCGGAGGGGGGTCCTCGAGGTTGGTGGCATTGAGGCTTAATTATGCGGCGGGGAGGGCCCCATGAGGGGGCTGGACTCCCCTGGGTGAGGCTAATTAATGAGCACTGGGTGTTGACAATTGGTGCCCTCGAGCCAATCGCTATCGGCTGGGGGTAACAACTCCTGGAAGTGCTTAGAGGTGTGGATTGATTTATTGAGGGCCTCGGGGACCACCTTCCGTGGGGAATGTTTTTGATTATTGTTAATTTTGTATTGTTTCAATAAAGATGGCTGCTGTGGCCAATTTTATCCAACAAGAGAGTTATGTCATTTGTGGGGGGATAATTGGGCACAGCGATTAGACAATACCCTGTCATGTAGGAGCCGGACTGGAGGCAAAGCCTGGGGGTAGGCTCCCCTGACAGGGTTTGTAGGGAGCTGACTAGCTGGACAGTCATAGAAGGGGTGTCTAAGGAGAGGGTCATAGGGGGAGGGGCTTAACGGGGTGTAGTAAGGGTATATAAGAAGAGTGCAGGCAGGAAATAGGGGTCACTGGGAGATTTTTCTGAACAGCTCCCACCCACCCTCCCTAATTTTATAATTTTTAGGAAGAATTATTGATAGGTTGTCTTTTGTCACAGTGGCCTGTGCGGAGGGGGGTCCTCGAGGTTGGTGGCATTGAGGCTTAATTATGCGGCGGGGAGGGCCCCATGAGGGGGCTGGACTCCCCTGGGTGAGGCTAATTAATGAGCACTGGGTGTTGACAATTGGTGCCCTCGAGCCAATCGCTATCGGCTGGGGGTAACAACTCCTGGAAGTGCTTAGAGGTGTGGATTGATTTATTGAGGGCCTCGGGGACCACCTTCCGTGGGGAATGTTTTTGATTATTGTTAATTTTGTATTGTTTCAATAAAGATGGCTGCTGTGGCCAATTTTATCCAACAAGAGAGTTATGTCATTTGTGGGGGGATAATTGGGCACAGCGATTAGACAATACCCTGTCATGACATTTAAATCATGCACCTTACTTGCATTTTAACACATTCTTATTTGTATACAATCAAAAAGGATCAAACACTGTGCACACTAGGAACAGCAACTTTGACTTATTACCAATATGTCACACAACATCAAATATCAATACAGAATAAAATGTTTTTACAAAATCAAAATAACGCTCATATTTCATAGTTGTAATAACATATATACAATACCTGTATATTAAAGTTTGTATCTAGAATCTTCCTTGTAGAAGTGGAACAATCCTTCCACTTGTTAGTAGGGTGTATGTTCTCCTAAGATGGTGCTCTCACAATACATCTGGCCAGTGGCATAACTATGGAGGGTGCAGGGGAGGCAGCTGCTATGGGGCCCGGCCGATTGGGGGGCCCGTTAGCCCAGCTGGCAATCCCCTGCACCCTGTACTATGATAATGTGTATATAGGTGATGTTGGTGGGGCTTCAGTTCCGGGGCAGAGGAGCGGCACGGAGACAGAGTCCCAGACTGTACAGTGTGCTGAGCTCAGTGCACGGGCTGCAGCTACGTACAATAGGGAGACTCGCGAGAGCTGAGAGGATGATGTCCTCATCTTGCAAGTCCTCCAGAGGTAGCTCCGCAGTGGCGCAGCTAACGGGTGGATCAGCATTGTCTACAGCAGGAATGCAGACATTGCGGTGAGTCACTAACAGCCTCCTTCACCTCTGCAGCACCATGCATGCGGGCAGAAGACTGTCACACCAATTAGGATTGAGGAAGAGAACACCAAATATGTGACTTGTAGCAGACGCCTGAGGCTGGGGATGGGGATGACTGCGGTTTGGGCCGTGCGGAAGCAGGACACACTTTGCATAACCACCAGCACACAGACTGTTGGCTTCTCCTCATACTACTGCAGAAGCAGGCTGTGAGTTAATTTGGTCCTCAATGTGCCCTCTGTCTCCATGACCCAATTTACCTTTGTGCCCCGTCTGCCCATGTCTCTGTGCCCCCTCTGTCCAGGTCTCCATGCCCCTTCTGCCCATGTCTATGTGACCCTTCTGCCCATGTTTCCATGCCCCCTTTCCCTGTGTTTATGCCCTACCTGCCTGTCTCCATGCCCCTTCAGCCTTTGTATTCAAGCCCCCTCTGCCTCCGTGCCCCCTCTTCCTTTGTCTCTTTGCCCCTGATATCTGTCTCTTTGCCAGTGGCGTAACTATAGCACCGCAGCCCCTGCGGTCGCGGGGGGGCGCTGTGCATATGGGGGCGCCGGGGGGGCTGCGGTGCTATAGTAATCCCCCCGCCCCCCATCCCCGCATGCTTACCTGTCCGCGCGTCCCGGCTCCCCTCCTGGCTTCAATTAATGCTATGGAGACGGACCATGATAAAATGGCCGCCCCATAAAGCAGACTGTTCTCTGAAACTGTCTGCGGTATGGGGGCGGCCATTTTATCGTGGTCCGTCTGCATAGAATTTATTGAAGCCAGGAGGGGAGCCGGGACGCGCGGACAGGTAAGCATGCGGCAATGGGGGGAGGGGGCACGGGGGGAGGGGGCACGGGGGGCAGGCACGGGGGGCACGCCGGACGGACGGGCGGGTGGGGAGGGGGGGCGCCCCTACATTAACGGCAGGGGGGCGCCCCAAACAAAGCTACGCCGCTGCTCTTTGCCCCTCCTGCCTGCCTCTATGTCCCCTCTGCCTCTCTCTAGCTCTAAGTGTCCTCTGCTTCTCTGTTGCTCTACGTCCCCTCTGCCTCTCTCTAGCTCTATGTCCCCACTGCCTCTCTCTTGTGTGATGCACTAATGCAAAAATGTGTTAAAAACCCCGTTATCAGGTTTTTTTTACCGCATTTTCATATTCCCTAACCCCCCTCCGCTGGGGCAGAGCTGCGGAAGGTATCATCACTGCCTCATATCCACTATAGTGGAAGCCTGATTTAGGGGGCCCCTTAAAAATGTTGCTATGGGGCCCACAAAGTTCTAGTTACGCCCCTGCATCTGGCCCTCATTCTGGTTGGCCCGAATGATATTGCGGGTCCCTCTATGGGTAGTGAGGGGGCATATGACATCCGCTGATGTCAGCTGCCTGCCCACGCCCCCTCCCTGCATTACCAGTGAATTCTCTTGGGAACACTGTTTCATGAAAACGCTGGGTGTTCCCATGAGAATTTTTGACCACGGCCTGCCACCGCAATGCCCTCCACCCATACTGCTGTGGCTGGTGAATAATCAATTTGCCGTGCCCACTCGCGCAATGCAACTGCACATGCGCATAAATGTTTATGCCCATGCGCAGTCGTTAAACATCCCTCCCCTGTTTGAACGTGTGCAGTAGGGAGTGGGGGGGGGGGGTCAAACTAGAATAAGGGCCTACATACAGAAAATATAATATAGTGTAGTATGTTTTCAATGGGGTATAGGTTAGCGTTTATGGTGATGGTATAAATTTTTTCTATTTCCTACTATTCATCAAATATTGTGTTCCATTGGTGTACCGTACTCACACTCAAGAGTAGTTCAGACTCATAAAGGTGACTTTTATAACATCTCGGTTCAACTTGGTTATATATGGAGATGCCGGCGTTCCAGGCCATGTTCACAAGTCGGTCCGAGCAGGCCAAAGACCGACCATTGTCTTATGCTAATGTTAGCCAAACCACGCAACAGTTAGTGGAGCAAGAGCCAGAAAGCAAATGGAGACGGATTCAGTCGGAAAACTCAGTTATGGCCAGTCTGAAGGACTTGTTAGTGGCTAATAAGATACTTACCAAGGAAGAACGGGAACAAGCCCCACCCGAATTGATTAAGCTGCTCCGGCAGAAACCAAAGCTAAGAATCCAGAAAGGATTGCTAGTGCGCTGCAGTACGAATCCCCAGACTCACAGGCCGATCACGCAGATCGTAGTACCTAGAGGTAGGTAGGTGGGTTACCGAATCACCCACCAGTGTGAGAAACAAAATATGTTCGTAGTTGACATACAGCTTCAATCCTGTACCATTTGCGTCAAAGTATCCACTATAAAGACACCACTAGGTTGACATGGGGAAATGTCGACATGGGGAAAGGTAGACGTGGTTCTAGGTCGACAGGTCATTAGTTCAACAGGTCGTTAGTTCGACAGGTCATTAGTTCGACAGTCAAAAGGTCGACAGTCAAAAGGTCGACATGGGGTTTTTCACAGTTTTTTGAGCCGACGTGCCAACAGGCGGTATTTCATGCCCTACCATCCACTAGGACGTGGTGGGAGACTAAAATAGTGTGCCGAGTGTAGCGAGGCACTGTGCCTGATGCACTGCGAGCACAGCGAGCATGCGAGGGGATGCGGTGCACTTTAAACTGTGCCAATGTCAACTGTGTTGACATTCAGGTAAAAAAACTGTGAAAGACCCAATGTCGACCTATTCACTGTCGACCTAACGACCTGTCGACTTAGAACCATGCCAACCTTTTCCTATGTTGACCTAGACGCATGTTGACCTTTTCCTATGTCGACCTAATGGTGTCGACCTAATGACTGTCTACCATCATGCTGTAGACCAAATGACCGCCTTCCCCTGAAATAAACCTGCACCTTCTTGAAAAAATAACCTTGTGAAGTATGGTGTGATGTGTTCTTTAAATCCCTATTTAAAATATTATTCCCTTAGTAGCCATTATAATTTACCATCAGAAAAGCTATTGTTAATGATGCACCAGCAAACATTGAAATATGGCTTCTATACTGTGAAGGACAGCTTTGTCTTCTGCCTATAAATATGATCACTATATAACGTTTTTTTAAAACAAAACATTTCGGGGTGGTTACAGGGGAGGGTCCATGTACAGCCTGAGTGTAGCCCCCCTTTGCCAGCACAATTGTAAATTAGACTTTGTCACCATGCCAGAGTTTACTGTCCTTGCACAGGTGTCTGGGAACTCTGCGCATGTACAGTACAAGTCTTCAAGAAAATGGTAACAACAGCATTTACCTATTGATTTCAGCAGCAACAGCACCAGACTCTTGCAAGAGAACCATGAAGTGTGGGGTGTGTGGCTGTGCAATGTGGGAACACAGCCATGCAGTGTGGTGTTTGGGGCTGGGCAATGTGGGAATAGGGAAAATAAAGGTGGGTTTCAGGGGCAAACGCAGGATTTTCAGAAAGGGGTTTCCAGAGGGGCGGAGCAAAGCACAGAGATGGGCACTTAGGTGTCCCAGTATATGCCAGGTCAGTTAAATTATTATAGATAGACCCAATGTATATAAATAATATATATATATATTATATATATACATACATAACAGCAGTGTAGACCCCTGGGCATAGCAATGTATTGGGGCCCCTACCGATCCTCCAGCGGTAGGGGTGGGGGAAGCTTTGATGTCCCGCGGGTGGTAGGAGGTATTATATCAACCGCTCAGCATTTAGGGCCTGGATCAGTAATTTCCACTAATTAATTACCCCTTTACTGCATATATGGTGGGAGATGGGGTGGGAGAAGAGGGCATTGGGCTGAATGAAGGGGCTCTGATACATAACTTCCAGGGTGGTAGAGGATGTTTAATATGCAGAGGAGGGGTGTATAGTGGAGTGGGCTTATAATTCATAATTCTCTGGTGGGAGGACAGCTTTCTTGACTGCAGATATCTCCAGTTCCCGGAACTAGATTTCTTAGTGGAATTAAAAACTAGAAAATCCCACCTACCAAATGGTACTGTGGACTAGGAAATCAGAGTTCAGGAGGCAGAGCCATCCGCCAACGAGTATATAAAACTACATACCAGGTGTGTGGAGCTGGATCAGTAACCAGCTGCTGGAAGACTGATATCTCTGGTTCTGGGCACAGTAGAGACAAGCTTCTAGTGTCCATCAAAGGGGGAGAGTCTCAGCTTTTGAAATGTACCCTCAGAAAAACTCAGAACCTGAAATATCTGACTGGGAAGAGCAATTAACAGGCTTGGATGGGGACCACTGCTTTGAAGTCAGATATCTCGGGTTCCCCAGGGCCGATTTTTAAAATTCTTGTACCTATGGAAAGAAGGGACCCTCAGCTTTCAGTCTAAAGCCCTTAGATTCCTGGGGGGTTTCTGGGTACTCAGAACCCCCCCCCTGCGTGCGCTACTGGGTTTTAGGGCTGTGCAATGTGGGAAGAAGTCCGTGTAAAGTGGTGTATGGGGATAACCAGTGTGGGAAGCGGTCTATGTAATAGTGCAGTGTGGGAAGAGATCCAGTAATGTGCTATATGGGGTTATCTCATGTGGGAAGAGGTCTATGAAATGTGGAAATGTGCTTTATGGGAAAAGTATAATGTTAGAAGAGGACCATGCAATGTAGAGTATATGTGCATCAATTTGATAAACGGTCGGCTTTAAATTTCTCACTTTGGGCGGGATGTACTATTACTCGCGTTTCTGTAGTGAAGTGTAGTTGTTTTTTTCGTGATGATTTCGCTCTCTTTTTGCGGAGATCTCCGCGTTATGTACTATTTTTTTTTCCTATGTTCATGTCCGCGTTAACTCTGATATCCGTCGGAATAGTTACGCATTTTTTTTTTTTTTTTGCGCATGCGCAATGACGTTTACTCCTGTCATGTCAGTTGTTTCTGTGTGTGTGCTGTGCGGCGCGGGTTTCTCTCACTCCCAGGCGCCACCTACTCTGCCCATCACCATAGCCCTACCACCCCTCAGAACCTACTGTGCCCATCACCAACGCCCTACCTCCCCTCAGAAACCTACTGTGCCCATCACCTCCGCCCTACCACCCCTCACACGTGCCTATCAATTCAGCCCTACCACCCCTCACCCTAACAACATCCCTTGCCCTAATTTAACAATGACGACACCTTAATCTGCTTCAAACCAAACCCCATTTTGCAATTTGGCATTACCTCTAACAAATAATCCATGCAAACATCACATTGCCCTCATTACCCTAAGCCACGTCTATCCAGCAAAATGCATTCTAATGAGATGCCCACAAGACAACCAACGCCCCTATTAACTCAGACAAATAATAAAAAAAAAAAATTACCTTCTTGTTTAATATATTTGTGACATAAAAAAAACCCCCATGAGATAAAACAGTGTATTAACGCCTGAAATACAAGGCGAATTAATTCCACACAAAGCTGAGCGCTGCGAGTGTTAGTACATCACACAGGCGCTTCAGCTACACAGAGATGAATGAGGGGATCTGCCGCGCCGGAAACTCCGCGAGAACAGAAGCCGGCGGAGTTTTTTTTTCAACAACACAACGAAACTTGATTAATACATAACACGAAGCCATTGCGGACGCGAAACATGGATGTCTACGGAGCGGTAAGCGTTAGTACATCCCGCCCTTTAAGCTTCCTCTACATTTAAGTAAGCATTTTCTTTCTCTTGCTGGGCTGAGATAATGGTTTCACTTTTTATATTACTCATTCATAAATGCACACTACTTTCATATGACCAAGTAATTGGCTAAGAAATAATATCAACATGTACGTAAGTACCTGTATGAAGGAAAATCTTCTAGATGTAAGGAATGGAAACTTATGTATCTCATATGGAAACAATTTAGACATACGCGGCTGATGTATTGCCGGTTAGATTTATAACAATACATTACATACATGAGAATTTTAGCAGATGAGATACTGATAGGAACAACTGATCTGTGAGACTCAAGAGAAATATAAATCGGGTATATATTGCCCCTCAAGTATTTAAGAAGCAAAAATATTTTATGGAGCTTTTTTTTTCTAAAGCATGTTATTAAAAAACATATTTATTACATTTCATATTAGATTTTATGGAAAGTTTGAGGTTGAGACAGAAATTGTGCTTTTGGAGACTTTCTCGTCATTTAGGGAGTCTGGTTTTACTTCTCTTATGGTTTTATTATCTTTGAAATACAATGTAATGACACATAAAACCAGTATTTAATAGCTTAGGAGAGAGTTTGGTTGGACATACACCTGAAAATACAGTGGCTAAATCAGAAGTGGATTCGGTAAGCATGCCCCTTCCAATATGCTTTGTTCAATTTATTAAAGTCTTGTAGACACCTATGTAGACACCTATTTATCTTTTTCCTTCCCTTTGGGGAGACACGCCATGGGCCAGATGCACTAAGCTTCAAAAGTGATAACAACTAACCAATCAGTGCCTACCTGCCAGGTCACAGACTGATGACACAGATAAATGTCAGGTAGGAGCTGATTGGCTGGCGTTTTATCACTCTCCATTTTATCACTTTTGAAGCTTAGTGCATCTGGCCCCAGATCTTAATCCCTGGCAATGAAGATTTCAATGTTGTAAAATGTTTGACTTTGCTGCTGAACTGAAAATGCTGCAGACATGTGGGAAGAGTCCCGTCACCGTGCAGTCCAAACTCTTATATTAAAAATGAAGGCTCTCTGCTGGTTATGCAGTACTATACAAATTATTTGCTGTTAGCATCTGCAGCACCTGTTAACCTCAGGGTGCTCATGGGGGGTAGACATATTGCTGACAGGGCTCTGTGAACACTACTTACCCCAACTTCATCCCCTGCCCACAGTACACTGTGACCCATGGGTGGGACAGTCTCCATTTAGCAGGAGTGTACCACTGTAATCAGGTGATTTGGGAGGTATGGGCCCATCATCCCTTTTTCCGATACAAGCTCCTTTTTTACTAGGCAATATAGCTATTAAGATGCCGTTCCGGGTTTGTGCTTCCCCTGCCACTGGGTGGGGGGGACCACACGCCGCACACCCCGCACCCCTTGGATTATACTTACCACTCTGTTTGCCTGGCACTGGCTGCAGAGTGGTAAATATCACTGGGAAAATGGCCACTGTGACATCACATGTACAATAGAGATATCCCCGGAATGCGTTGTAGGTGCCATGTTCCTGGAGACCTGCACATGCACAGGTAGACTCTGGCCAGAGAGGAGGGTGCTCATGTGCAGGCTCAGATTGGACCCCTCCTCGTCCTTAAATGTTTTCAAAAATTTATCTCCTTAATGCTGAAAACACTTTGCTCAGGTACATTATATTTTTTGTCCTTTTTCACTCTGTATAGAACTTATTTTCATGTAACCATACTGTAGTTGAATTTTATTTTACTATACAGATGTTTATTTTTCTTAGCAATTAACAACCACTAGATGCCACCACTGCATACAGTATAAATTGCCCTTCACTTAGATGGACAGCTCTCTCATTAGAATTGTTCTTGGCTCCTGTTTTTTTTGCTTGAGCCTATAAATAGTAACTTCTGGATAAACACTTTGCTTGAATATTATGACTGTGGTTCAGTGATTTCCTATATATACCTTAAATTAAACACTGAGCATACTCTCAGCATTATAAATATATCCAGTGTGCTGACTTTTGATTAAGGACATTTTTCAGAGGTGGGTGCATATTCTGTTGCAGCTGCAATTCTGTACGTAGTGATACTGTAAATGTCATAGCTGTGAGGATTTCTACCGAGATGACCACTGTTGGCTTCTCTGATGTGCAAAGGCCCTTATTCAGATCTGATCGCAGTACAAATTTGTTCTCAAAATGGACAAAATCATGTGCACTGCAGGTGGGGCAGATGTAACATGTGCAGAGAGATTTAGATTTGTGTGAGTTATTTTGTTTCTGTGCAGGGTAAATACTGACTGCTTTATTTTTACACTGCAATTTAGATTTCAGTTTCAACACACCCCAGCCAAATTTAACTCTCTCTGCACAAGTTACATCTGCTCCACCTGCAGTTCACATGGTTTTGCCCATTTTGAGAACAAATTTGTACTGTGATCAGATCTGAATAAGGGCCAAAGACCAACCATCGGATGTACATTGGTCTCACGATCAATAATGTCTGCAAGCAAGTAAGCAATGGAGCCAATGCGTCTGCACACACAGACACAATTGCAGGCTGAGGCATGTCCCCAAAATGGTTATGATGAGTGACACCAATGTTTGACTTACCACCCCTATTATCTCCTACAAAGCTTAATAACTGTAAAACTAAACAAAACTTCACTGCAATTGCCATTGGTAATCTATGCATGTGCTGGGTGTCTCAGACGCATGTATAGTTCAATAGAAATTGCTCAAACGCACAAAAATCAGCATTATATTCAGTTAGCATCCAAAGTTTCCTCATCAGAGTTGGCAGCAAAGTGAGGCCCGATTCAGGCCGGATCGAAGGACAGCGAATTTGCATCCTAAGAGATTATCGCGTGACCATGCATGAGCACAGTATGCAGTGCTCATGCGTGATCTGTCCTTGCGAGCACAGCTAGCCATTGCTGACCGTTTTCAAGTTTATTGACATGCGCTGAGAGTTTGAGGTCATAACTCCACTATTTTCTGGGGGTGTTCTAGAAAATCATCAGCAATCCTGATCTCTGCACAGCCATCACAGCACCGATTAAATCAGGGGTCTTCAACCTTTAAGACAACGTGGGCCACCTAAAAAAATCCAGTGAAGCCCGAGGGCCACTAAACTCTACTGCGGTATTTCGGACAGCCCCATAGAATCACAGCTCCCCTATACCATCAGCACAGTCCTTCATAGATAGTTGGCACAGCCGCCCATATTCAGCACAAACACCCCCCCCCCCCCCCCCACACACACACACACACACACACACACCCCAATAGTCATCAGCAGCCAATTTGGGATCCAGTGCAAACAGTGAAATATGTGGCCCCCCATATATAATTTGATATTGAAAAAATTGCACGCGCCGTAGGCGCGCTCCCAAAAGGGGTGTGGCCTAATTATAAGGGCGTGGTCTAATTTTAAAGAGTGTGAACTAGCAGGAAAACAATTACCTGACACCTCTTTTGCAACCTGCATGACCAGACATTGGTTACCGCAGGAATGGTCTTTGTCCTCACACGCTTAAGTTGACTGAAGGCTGCACAGTGACATACAAGGGCGTAACTACCATAGGTGCAGGGGGTGCAGCTGCTATGGGGCCCAGAGCTGAGAGGGGCCCACTTTGCCTGTTAATGTTTCATGTGTTGTATCCATTTTTCAGCATTAGGTGATAAATCGGGGCCCTTACAATATTTTGCTATGGGGCCCACATGTATCTAGTTACGCCACTGGTGACCTATAAGCATGAAGGCCCAACACAGTGAACTAGTATGCCTCACAGATCAAGCCCAAACAATGAAAGGCTACTTAAATCAATATAAACTGTTACACTGTTTATCCGTAATGCCCATTACACATTGTGCATCACACCATAGTGTCCATTAGACATTATGCCACACACTGTAATACCTGTTGTACATTATGTCATACATCGTAATGCCCATTACACATTATGCAGCACACCGTGATGCCCATTACACATTAATCCACAAAAATTATGCCCATTGCACATTATGCCCCACACTGATGCCCATTATGCCACAGACCATAATGCTAGCAGTACTCCTGCTTTTACATATGATGCCCCAGCAGTGCCCCTCACCCAATGCCCCAGCAGTGCCCCCACACAATGCCCCAGCAGTGCCCCTCACACACAATGCCCCAGCAGTGCCCCTCACACACAATGCCCCAGCAGTGCCCCTCACACACAATGCCCCCAGTAATGCCCCACACACAATGCCCCCAGTAATGCCTGCAGCTTTGCCAGGTCCCCTGCTCCAGCCAGCTGTACCTCCTCATCCTGCAGCTTTGCCGGGTCACAATCCATGCCTCCTCCTGCAGTTTCGCCGGGTCCCCTCCGCCAGCTGTGCCTCCTCCTCCCGCAGTTCCTGCGCCAGGTCCCCTGCTCCCGCCAGCTGCGTCGCTTCCTCCCGCAGCTTCGCCGGGTCCCAACTCCCCAGCTCCCACCAGACGTGCCTCCTCCTCCCTCAGCCGCGCTGGATCCACTCCTCTGCCCTGCCTGCAGCCAATGAAAAATCGGGTTGGCGGCACCCAGGGGGACTCCATTACCCTGCCTCCCTCGGCAGCGTTTTCTTTTACTTTAAAAAAAAAAATCCTGTGCATGGCTGGCCGGTGGGCAGAGGGCCACTGAGATCAGCTCCGTGGGCCACTCGTGGCCCGCGGGCCATGGGTTGAAGACCCCTGGATTAAATCATTCCATGGTCAAATGAATTTCTCCCTCTTCGCACAGCCACAATCGCATGCACAGCCATGCACATGGGTGCAATTGCACACATGCAGGCCAGTGTGGGGCAGCGTTTACCTGATCACTTGGCTCCGAACACTTGTAGCCCAGCAATCAGGTCTGAATTGGGCCCAAAATGTACAGAGATAAAGTACCAGCCAATCAGCTCTTAACTGCCATGGCACAGGCTGTGTTTGAAAAATGACAGGAGCTGGTTGGTTGGTACTTTATTTCCATCCAATTCATCTCCATCCATGGCTAAGTAAATAGACCAGTGTCTGCTTGCATTTCTGAACCATATTGACAGTGTTACAATTGCTGTGTAATTGTGGTCTAATATACAGTACGTCTTATAGAATAAATGACCTAACTGAATATTTCCTATATATTTGGACTCACACCCACTAGTTATCATTACAAATTAGCGTCAATTCATAAATGGACGTTATTGCAGACTTTTTTTTTAACTTGGCTAATGCACACCATTTAAGTTTAGGTTAGGACTGTGGCCATTTCAGTAATTCAATTTTACCAAGCCTGTTGTCATTTTAGGTGTAGAAGTCTTTGGGATTGTTATTATGCTGCTGGATTGGAAGCAGAGCATGTTAAGCTTCAGCTCCTGGACATATAAGTACCCTGACATTTTCCTGTTGCACTGTCTGGTACAATCCAGAATTCCTTGTGCCCTCTATGAGTGTGAGCTGATCCTAAGACTACAGCGCCAAACCATGATATTTACACTGTAATACTTCTTTAAGCTATGATGAAATACAGTTTTTATATTTTCCAAATGTGTTCCTTACTTTCTGGACTATCAATCCATGCAGTGTACAGTCATTTTAGAAGAGCAGTAACACATTTTTATTTTTTTATCACTGAGCAGCAAGAGAAAATTAAGAAGACTGGTAGTCAACAGATGTCCAGCTAGGAAATGCTACTGACCACTGATGGCTAGCAACCATTAAAGGTTTGCTTTCAAACTTTGATGGTTCTCCACCATCGAATCAGAAATCTGGTTCTTCCTTATTTTTCTAAAGCAGGGATAAAGTGAGCTTAGCCCCACCTGGCACCATGTTCAGTCCCACCCTCTTCGATGATTGACCAGGTTAAACCCCCTCCAAGTTTATACTCAGCCATCTGCTACACATTATGTCCCACTCCAGGGCCGCCACCACCACCATTGATGATTCAAACCAAAGATATTTTTCTACTAGCAGTTTTATGCCATGCCGCCCACCCACGGCAGGCCGATGCCTGCTGGGGGCGGGCAGTTGATGTCACATTCACTGCTTCATAATAACTTGACCACCAACAAAAGATAAACAAACAGACCTGGCAGCATCCGAATCAGCCTCAATGAGTTAGCAGGAGTTGAATTTTATATACAATAACGTTTTCAGACCCTTGTGGAATGCACCTTCAAAATGTTGACAGTATGTTATATATCTTTTGAACAAATAGTAAGAGTGAAGAATGGTTAGTTTTTCTATACAGAGACTGAGACAAAGTTGTTTTTTGATACAGAGTTAATTTTAAGAGCCATAAAATGTTATTGTAATTGAATTTATTTGGCTATAGCTAATAAGGTGCTACATGTACAATTTTTATTCAAACTTCATTTAATAGAGTTTTCTGTCTTTTATGTTGTTAGGTTTTTCTTTCTTTAAGCCTTTTCTGTAACAAAAAAGTCTTTATAACCCATGACACGCAAATTATATGCTTGGGTGAGGATCATTTATCAAAATAGAACGGCAATGTTCTTTACAAGGCTAGCACTTCATAAACATGTATTTTGCCACTATCTAGGAGAAAATCTGACAGGCAATTTGTATAAAAGTTTCCAAAGACGCTAAAAGGTAACAACATCATTAAATGTACCCAATTACCGGCTGGTAAATTGGAGGATAAAGATATAAAGTTACTGTGCACAGGTCTCACACAGAGTTTCAACTAGGTTTCTGCATACAATTGTACTGCATTTTTTGCTGTTGTTATTTTTGTTGCTTTGTATTTTCTGCCTCTTGTTTATTTTCTCCCATATTTATTATTGTGTAAAGTTTGCAAAAAGAAAAAAAACAATTCCATGCTGTATGTACAGACAAAATGACCTGATTCAAAATCATTAACCCTTTGAGTGCCAAGTGAATTTGTCAAAATAGGTGTGCAAATTGGCAATCAAACATTTTTGTTCATCATAATGAACTGTAATGTTTACCTTATATACTGTAGGAAACATCTTTATTTACACAATATTTGTTATTTGAATTTATATAGCAAATGTGAGTGACGCTGGCATTTTTAATGGATACTTTGCACATCTCCAACAAAGATGTTGGTACTGAAAGAGTTAAGTAACTTAGGTCACTAGACATTTAACATACATACACAAAAATAAAATGTATAGGACAGACAAAATTTCCGTTTGCCTAATTTGTGTGTGAGATTTAGATGGCTTGAAGTGTGAGCTTATATAATAAGACTTATTTGAGCAAGATAATCTGTCTCATTTTTGTTCGTACCCATTCACGCATGAACAAAAACAGGGAAAGTAATACTCTTCTGTAATTTGGCTGCAATGTAAGCTTTGGAGAGAGTATCTTGCTAAATTGAATTGATATAACCATGTTGTACATATAAACTGTATGCATAATGTGACTAGTGTTTTATGTTCACAAATGGCAGGTATTTACCTTTATGCATTTATTGTTACAGATGAGTGACATAATTCATTGGGATGTAATCATTGCTGCATCAGAGAACGTGGTACTTAGATAAGCATCATGGTGGCAGAAACTGAGGTCTAGGTGTTGTTGTTGAAAGTATTGAGAAGGTAGTCTCAAGGTGCACACACACTGTACAATTTTTTTGACCAATTTCGTTAATTTTGGCCCTTCTGAACGATATTTGTGAAAATATCTTTCAATGTGTATACGACGAACAATGAATAATAATGCACGTACCCACCAGTTGTTCATCAAGGTTGTTCATCAACTGTGCTAGCAGCTTAATTTGGATATCTTTCAAGAAAAGCCCCCCTCCTTCTTAGCTGCTCCAAACATGCAAAACATCCAATATCACAGACATACAGCTCAACTCCGGACTGCAAAAACTCCATTGCTCATACCCTCACAGGCACCCTTAATGATGTTGGGGTATATGTAGGGGTGTTTCTGATGATAGTAAGGGACACCTGTGTAAAAATTAACCATTTCCAGTTTTTACCTGTTGGTCTGTTTCAAAACCGCCCATCTCAGCCTGGTCTGTTTAGGTGGTGATTTTTAGTAAAATTTCAGTTGCGAATTACAAATTCGCATCCTATTAAATCAGCAATTAGTATACTTTTGAATGGAAAAACATTTGGATGCAATATGAAGTACGAATTAAAACTGACAGGCAATCATGTGTAAATTGACAAGGGAAAAATGTGATATACAGTACAATTCGCACCCGATTAAGTTGGCGATTTCAGCAAAGTTTGCGAATTCGGATGTTTTTTGACCAAACATTTGCAAAAGTTGAAATATCTCATCCTATTAAATGTCACCCTTGGTTTGTACAGTATATAATATGTATAACAAACAGTATGTTTTATTTAATTGCTTGACTAACTATTTGAACAACTAATACATTTTTACATTTTACTTACAAGTATGAACCCATGAGACCCTACAAAATTCATGTAACTGTGTTTGTAATATCATCATCTTCCTGGCTATTAAACCACTTCCCAAGAGCTACATAGTGTTATCTAGCTTCCCCTTCCACACATTTGATTTCTTCCTTGCTGCCAGGAGGCCAAAGTATAAAAATAAACTGTTTTGTCTGTGCTAGCTGAAAGCGCTGCCCGAAACTGATGAAGACACACCTTTGCCCCCAGTCAAGTAACAATATGATCATGTAAACAGAAGTAAGGGCATATTCATACACTTTTTCCAATGCACTTGGACTGAGATGAAGCTTTGAACATTGTATGACAGAGTCACAAAGGAATGGTAAAATGTTCGAAGGGTAACTTGCACACTTCCTTCATTTATTTAGAAGGCGGAATACTATAAATAATGGATGTGGCATCTGCCATCAAATATGTTTTTCTAAAGTAACTTGTGTCAAGGTCACTGGAGGTTACAGTAAACCAAGGAGGTCATGTCCTATGTTGAGAAATGTCTTTGATTGCATAATGTTTGTTGTGAATATTCTGTATAAGTTAAATTTATTATGTTTATAATTCATAGTGTAACATTTTCTTAGCCTGATCTTTATGTGTCCTTATAAAAGATAATAACTTGTCAAATTCCTGATTTGCTAATGTTATTTCTTTTCTCCTTTTCTACGTTTCTGTTTTGCTTTGCTAAATTTTTGTGCTACTTATTTTCGTGTTTTAGGTACTATGTTATATCTTCCTGCTGCTTTTCAGCTTTCTGATTCTAAATATAAAGGGTGACATTCTATGCTATGCGCTAAATGCGCATGTTTTATTTGCGCACCACATCGCCGCAAATCGCACTTTTAGAAATCACATTTTTCAGTCAAAATGCGCATATTTAATGTGATGCGCATTGGAGGCTGAAAAGTGCGAAGAGGGGCGATTTGCAGCGAAGTGGTGCGCTGTATTTAGTCCTGAAAATGTGCGATTTTCATGTCTGAAAATCGCACATTTGCAGGACAGCGCAAAGTGTAAAAAAAAAAAACGAGCGCGGGGTCCCCCGCCCGAGTATAACCAGCCCCGGGCTCACTGAGCCGGTGCTGGTGACATAAAATCAGGGTCCCCGACAAATAGGGGTCCCCTTGATTTTATGAAACCAGCACCAGACTCAAGGTCCGGCGCTGGTTCCCAAAATACGGGGGACAAAGTGACTAGGGGTCCCCCGTATTTTAAGAGCCAGCACCGGACACAACCAGCCAGCAGGGTAATGCCACAGCCGGGGGAAACTTATTATATAAGCTCCCGCGGCCAAAGCATTAACCCCCTGGCTGGTCAGCATGGGCAGGGGTCCTGGGGAAGTGGGGACCCCCCCAATGAAGGGGTCCCCCCCCTCCAGGACTTACCAGCCCATGCTGATAGTCCGGGGCTGTCCCCGATGCCCCTGGGCAGTGGGCATCGGGCTGATGACTTGTGTAAAAAAAAGAATTAAAACTATTGTTTTATACTGGCAAACTATCAGTCCCAGCAAGCCTACCCCGCATGCTGGGACTTGGGGAACCACAAGTCCCAGCATGCGGGGCATTAAAGGGCCCGCTGGCACTTGTAGTTCTACAGTGCAAAAAATAGTTCACAAAATCACACTGACACACTGTAAAATAAAACTTTAATACACACAAAACACACACACACTGATACTTACCTACCTTGAGCCCGTAGGTCGGTCCCTGGATCCTGGGTCCGTCCTCCGGGGCTCCAGGGCAGAAGAGTCTGGTTCCGGGGCCTTGGTCCTGGTTCCGGGGCTGGTCCTGGGGTTCCGGGGCTCCTGGGCTGCAGAATCCGGGGTCCGGGATCCGAGGTAGTCCCCAGGGGTACCTAAGGAAGCAAATCCAACTTACCTGGTCCCCGGCGGCGACCTCGGACTCCTCACCGGTGACTGCGCTGCTCCCATCTGGTACCCGGCTCGCAGGACTTTGACAGGCGCTGAGATGTTTCCTCCTCGGCGTCTCTAGTTAGAATGATTTCTGGCCAATCAGGAGCCGACTTTCTCGGCTCCTGATTGGCCAAGAAATCATTCTGTGCAGAGACGCCGAGGAGGAAACATCTCAGCGCCTGTCAAAGTCCTGCGAGCCGGGTACCAGATGGGAGTAGCGCAGTCACCGGTGAGGAGTCCGAGGTCGCCGCCGGGGACCAGGTAAGTTGGATTTGCTTCCTTAGGTACCCCTGGGGACTACCTCGGATCCCGGACCCCGGATTCTGCAGCCCAGGAGCCCCGGAACCCCAGGACCAGCCCCGGAACCAGGACCAAGGCCCCGGAACCGGAATCTTCTGCCTTGGAGCCCCGGAGGACGGACCCAGGATCCAGGGACCGACCTACGGGCTCAAGGTAGGTAAGTATCAGTGTGTGTGTGTTTTGTGTGTATTAAAGTTTTATTTTACAGTGTGTCAGTGTGATTTTGTGAACTATTTTTTGCACTGCAGAACTACAAGTGCCAGCGGGCCCTTTAATGCCCCGCATGCTGGGACTTGTGGTTCCCCAAGTCCCAGCATGCGGGGTAGGCTTGCTGGGACTGATAGTTCGCCAGTATAAAACAATAGTTTTAATTCTTTTTTTTACACAAGTCATCAGCCCGATGCCCACCGCCCAGGGGCATCGGGGACAGCCCCGGACTATCAGCATGGGCTGGTAAGTCCTGGAGGGGGGAACCCCTTCATTGGGGGGTCCCCACTTCCCCAGGACCCCTGCCCATGCTGACCAGCCAGGGGGTTAATGCTTTGGCCGCGGGAGCTTATTTAATAAGTTTCCCCCGGCTGTGGCGTTACCCTGCTGGCTGGTTGTGTCCGGTGCTGGTTCTTAAAATACGGGGGACCCTAGTCACTTTGTCCCCCGTATTTTGGGAACCAGCGCCGAACCTTGAGTCTGGTGCTGGTTTCATAAAATCAAGGGGACCCCTATTTGTCGGGGACCCTGATTTTATGTCACCAGCACCGGCTCAGTGAGCCCGGGGCTGGTTATACTCGGGCGGGGGACCCCACGCTCGTTATTTTTTTTTTTAACCCTTTCTTTTATTTTTTACAGCAGAACCCTGCACAGAACATTGCGATCTGTGCAGGGTTCTGGCTAATTCGCCTAACAGACCCTGGTCTGAAATAAGTGCGATAATTAGTCACCTAAATAATGCGATGTGCAAATGCGCATTGCATTAAATAAGCGACTTGTATAGTTTTCTATACGAAAACATCTGGATGCGATAAAAATGCGAATTTATCTCGCATTTTTATTCAGCATACCTTAACGCACATAATATGCGATTTCAGTCCCTGAGCGCATCCCATTAAATAAACGATTTAATGGGACCATTTTGTGGTCTAATTACCGCAAAAAAACGATAATCGCATCCCATAGAATGTCACCCACAATGTCCTTTAAAAAAACTAATTGCTTTCACTTTTCATGCCACCACTTCTGTTCTCTTAGCAGTTGGAGTAGCATAAATCAAACGTCCTGAATGAACCCCAAGTTATATGTTGAGTCTATGACAAGCCTTGGCACTGAAACAAATATTGAAGACCTGCAAAACTGATTAAACAACACAAAAATTATGGCTCGTAGGTAAACGAATGTATAAAACAAAAAAAAAAACTGCATCTAAGAGAAACTTGGGTAGGGAGTGGCTTCTAATAGGACGTCAGCTCTCTGCTTATTGCTGCCTGGACTGGCAGTCCAGGAGGAAGAAAACATCTCCCAATGGGACTGCCTTGCGTGTCTGTAACTGACAGGTAGGACTTCCGTTCCAATATCAAGTCACAGTGAAGCCAGTGCATCACGGATTGCATCTGGCTTGAATGACAATGAGTAGAGTAACAGATTTTACTTGGGGGTTTGATGGAGTTGCAGAACTGATACTAGTTCATGTGGTTACAACTAGAGATGTGCGGGCTTGGATTTCCCAGATACGAGCCCGCACGAATGGTAGGAATCCAAGCTCGGAACTTCCTGTCTGACTTGAATCCAGATGCGTGGGCAAAACGTAATCGCCAGGCGTCGGATTCTCGCGAGATCCAGAATCCCTTAAATTGTACCTCCCGCGCTGCCATCTTCACTCCAGTCTAGGAGCAGGGTTTTACGTGGCTCATCTGGCCCCATCCCGCCTCCCGCCACCTTCCACCTCCCACCGATGCGTTCACCCGCACCAGCCGGGTGAGCATCAATCAGCAGCCAAAGTTGACACCCGGATTTGGCGGCTGCATTGAATAGCCTATATCGGATCCATTCTATCAAAAGAATGTCGGAATGGGTCCGACATCAATCGAATATACCCCCGTGGGGTAAATTTACTAAAGCATCTAAAAGTGAAAAAAGAAGGGTGTTGCCTATAGTATCCAATCAGATTCTACAGTAGCTATAATTTCTCTATTGTATCCTAGAAAATTATAGAAAGAATCTGAGTGGTTACTATAGGCAACATCTCCACTTCCCACTTTTATAAGCTTTAGTAAATTTACCACAAAGGGTCACTTAGGAAAAAGAAAATACAGGTTCCCACTACGTAGCAGGTTGAAAGTTTCAAATATCCAGCAAGCACAGAGTTCCTCCATTCAATTAGAGGACTGAAAATGTGACGCATTTTTCTTTCTTGCACCTCCAGAACAAGTCCAATTTTTCCTTAAATCATTAATTAAATTATTTTTAAATACTCACCTTCCTAATTAAATTCTCCTCCAGCATCAGTAGCCAGGTTACCTGTAGCAGCAGTGTACTGCATATGTAGCATTGTGCGAGTGTGTGTGAGTGTCGTGTGAAAATGTGTGTTAGTGTGTATATGAAATTGCATGAGTGGCTGTGTATGTTCAGTGTCAAGTTTTGTTTTACTTTATCTCTCTCTAAAGGCTAGATGTAGTAAGCTTCAAAAAGTAATAAAATGGAGAGTGATAAACAACCAACCAATCCGCTCCTATCTGTCATGTCACAGACTGTGTTTGAAAAATGTCAGACAGGAGCTGATGGGTTGGTTTTTTATCACTCTCCACTCTATCACTTTTTGAAGGTTAGTGCATGCTCAATTTAAATCCCCCCATAGGGCCAGATTCTGAGGTGGGAGCTAAGTATAGAAGAGCAAATAACTTTGCATGATGGCAAAAATACCAAACTACCATGCTGCACAGTATTGTAGGTGGGGCAGATTTAAAATGTGCAGAAATTTGTGTTGGGTTGGGATCATTTGGTCTACAGCATGATGATCTAGGTCGACAGTCAAAAGGTCGACATGGGGTTTTTCACTGTTTTTTTTTACCTGAATGTCAACACAGTCGACATAGACACAGTTTAAAAAGCACCGCATCCACTTGCTATGCATCGGGCAAGCTATTTTATTCTTCCACCGCTCCCTAGTGGATGTTAGGGCATGAAATACTGCCTATCGGCACATGTCGGCTCAAAAAACAGTGAAAAATCCTATGTCGACCTTGTCAACCTAAAACCATGCCGACCTTTTCCCATGTCGACCTAGACCCATGTCGACCTAGACCCATGTCAACCTATTGGTGTTGACTTAATGACTGTCGACCATCATGCTGTAGACCAAATGATGGCATCCCTTTTGTATTTTATTGCATGCAAGATGCACTATAATGCTGGCAAGGTTGTAGTTGCAGGAGGCTGTGTATTACACCCAATGATTTTCTAGACAGAACCACCATAGCTGGAGAGTCACGGGTTGTCCAAGCCTAGTGACAACAAAAATCATAGTCATCATTTTTTAACCTGAGCTAAATTGGGTAGACTTTCCATTGATACTACTTGACTTTTATAACAAGGAACATATGGAAGAGGCCCATCATTTCAATGGAAAATTCTGTGCATCCTTCTTGTCTTCCCTGTGGAGTGACAGATATATGAAATCTTACCCTGGATTTTCTGTGTCCTTAAGTATTGTGTTTAGAGGAAACTAATACTAGAGGGGATGGATCGTGAAGGATCATCCATCATGTCCCCCTGATATGATACATTTGATTGTTTCCACTGTCTCTGCTCTCACATAAAGTTAAGTCCTGCTGTTTGCTCTGACATGTCAGCTTCAGCTGGTTTACTGAGTCTGTCCATGATTTTGGCATCAGCTACTTCTGAATTTTACTGTACATTTACTTTATGGCGCCATATAAATTAATGTATATGTTGTTAAAACAAACAATAAATAATAGCACGCACCCATATTTACAGATGTGTCCTTACACATCTAATGCTGTGTACACACGGGGGAGATATATTGCTCAGCCATATATGGCTGAGCAATATATTGCTCAGTTTCTCCTTTACATCAGCGACCAGAGATGGTCGCTGATGAAAAAGAAACTGCCGGGGGGAGCCCGGCAGTGGAAATCAGCTGGTCGCAGGAGCATGTTCCTGCGACCAGCGATCACCACAGGGGCAAAAACGGGAGCGCGCACCCGGCGATATATCGCCGGTGCACACTACCATTGCGGGCAATATGGTCGCTCAGCGACCATATTTCCCGCGATTTTGCACTAAATCGCCCCCGTGTGTACGCACCTTAATAAAAACTATTTATACTGTATGGTGCCTGTTCTCCAACAGGACTCAATACGGTTTACAGACAACAAAAACAATACACATAATACAATAAATGTAAGTAGAGTAATACAGCAGTAGACAAGCCACACAGACACAGAAAGAAACATTCAGGGTGCAGCGGGAGATGCTTGGCACTGACAGATTCAATGCAACTCTGCTATCTCTGGTGCATTGTTTTACCAAAAAGGTGTCTTAAGCTCCGTACACATGAGCAATATGATTGCTCAGCAATATATTGCTCAGTGGCCAGTTTTCATCAGCGACACTTCCGGGGAAATGCCACATGGGCAAACAGCTGAAAAGCCATGGCCCCTCCATCGCAGCACTTCATACCAACAGAGCTTGCTCAACTCTAATCCTGATCATCGACCACTGCATCCCCTGTGCTCCAGTGCAGAGTACCTAGCAGGAGGGGGGATGCCAAACACATATAAACATACATATGTAGATGTATTTGTTACAGGCCAGGTTGTCAGAGCAACCCAAAGGCAGCATGACACAGGGGGGCGTGGCTCTAGCAAGGGAGAGGACACCACCCCCAGATCACCATAGCAACTGGGCGTGGCACACTCCCTGATGTCTGCAGTAGCACTCCCTTTATAAGGCTCATTAAGAGAGCAGGGGGTTGCTGCTGAATTTGTATGCCAGAGCTCTGCTGTGTATTGTACCTGTTAGCCTGTGTTAGAATTGTATTGCCATTGCTACAATATAGGTGATTGAGTCAGTGACGGTTTTCCCCCACTGGATTGCAACACCTAGTAGCAATATTGTAAGTTCAGTCTTTGTTTATTCCTAGCTACTCTTTTCTGTGCTGGTTTTTCCATCTGGCCAGTACAGGAGAGTGGAGCAGGATTTGGAAAGGATTGTCATCTTCCTCCAGAGACTGAACTCTGTCACTTCTGTGTATTGGTTTCTGGTCTGGTTCTGGACGCTGCGCTCTGCTATCTTCATCATCAGAGCCAGTGTTTCAGCTCAGATTCCACATCCAGAGGTTTAGTTCTAATACCATCTGAGAGCAGGTGTCTGGATTGATCTTGGGCACTGGGCTCTGCTGTTCCCTCCTGCAGAGTAAGTGCTTCCAATCCAGACTCCATTCCGTCATTTACTTCCAGCCTGCCTGCGGTTCAAGTGTGTCAGTTTCATCTCACTTTTACACTTGAACGCAGAGGGAATTCTTCCTGGCTAGGAAGTTCATGGTTTTGTTATTATTAACTCCAACCTGAGCATTGTTGCTCCTAGTGAAAGCACATTACATCTTGCTAATTCACTTTATCTGTGTGTCTGTTTATTACCCATTTGTCCCCAGTGTTTGTCTGTCAGTGACACTCATAACAGTATTTAATATACATGTTGAGTATCCCGTATCCGAGTATCCGTTATCCGAATTATTCCGAAAACTATACATTCCAGAAAGTGAATAAAAAATATTTTTTGCTAAAAACTCACTGGGGACATTTGTAACAGCACTACTGGTGACATGATATGTAACTTGCACTATATATGTGCAAGAAAATGATTGCTTGGCATTCAAATTCAATATCTGAGATAGTACACAAATTTTGTTTCATGTTTTGAAACCTTGTTTTTTGAACAAATAAAATATATTTGTGTGTATTTTATGTGGTAATAAAATATATTTGTGTGTATTTTATGTGTTTATACAGCATACATGCAAGATACTTCAAAATACATAATTTAAATATTAAAATATTCCAAAATACGGAATAATCCGTTATCCAAAATTCTCCTGGTCCCGAGCATTTTGGATACGGGATACTCAACCTGTATGTGCTTGCAGTGTATAACTGGGTCGGCAGCGGAACTCTATATAACAGCCACCATGGTGAACCCAGGAAGAGGGAATCTAAAGCTTGCTGACTAAGCCGGCCCCAGATTCTCATTGGCTAGTTTCACAGGAGTCTGGGGGCGGGTATAGGAGAGTGACATCTAAAGCCGAGTCCCAGGTTCTGCCCTTTGGCTGTACTACATAGCGCCACTGTTGATCTTCACATGTATGAATATATGCTCTTGGCGCCACCCTCTGCACTAGGTAGTGTCAGCACAGCTGCCACTGCACCAGACACCAAAAATGGTTTGTCAGCTTTGAATTTTGACCAATCCATGTCCATTTAAAAAAATGCAAAAAGGGTACAAATTTGTACTGAGCCCACCAAAACAGGAGTGAAATAGACTAAATTATAGGATATAGATATAACTTCTATTTTATCCCTGTATCTTCTAGCAGAAAAAATTAAACCTTACCCCTAACTTTATTCTAAATCATAAATTGAGTTCAATATGTTTTTTTTTATCCCAGAACTAGCTTTATTGCAAATCTTAATATAGATCCCTAAATCCAATTGAAAATGTAATTATTTTCGGATTCTAAATGTGTTCATAGTGATGTGCTCTATGCCCTGAGTCATTAAAGTTTCCAAACATCTCTGCATGAACCAGTAACATACTGTAATTAAATGTATGAATCAAAACTCATAGCAAGTATACAGAGTCCATTTAACATTATGGGAATAGGTACTTGTGGACAATCATGGCTCCCACGATGTGCATCGTATAGCAAAAATTGCATCGCATCACATGTGATTTGATCGCATGCGATTTTTAACAGAAAAGCATCCAAATGCATTGAAATTAGTATCAAACATGTTCAATGGCCACCAAATGTCATTTTTGAGGCTGTACCACCCCCACTATCAACGCGAACCCGAAGCGTGGCGAGCGGCGGCGGTACGCGTCCTACGACCTATTCATACCCCCACTATCCACGTCGGCGTGGAGTTGAGAATAGAAAGTGTGGCGAGCCCGAAGCGTGGCGAGCGGACACGGATACCTTCACAGGTATACGCGTCCCCTCGCGGGGCTCGCTGCGCTCGCCACGCTTCGGGCTCGCTGCGCTCACCACACTTTCTATTCTCAACTCCATGCCGACGTGGATAGTGGGGGTGAAAAGGTCGTATGCGCTCGCCACGCTTCGGGTTCGCGTTGATAGTGGGGGTGGTACAGCCTCAAAAATGACATTTGGGGGCCATTGAACATGTTTGATACTAATTTCAATGCATTTGGATGCTTTTCTGTTAAAAAACACATCGCATGCGATTTTGTAAAAAAAAATCGTTAAAAACTGCAAAAATCGTATCCAATCGCATGCCACTATATATGGCATGCGATGGCATGCGATGGGAGCCGTGATACTCCACAAGTACCTGGGAATATTTTCACAACACATAAAATTGGGTACAGGTACACCACTGATTATCCAGTAACTGATGGTCCAGCCCCTCTTTTAAACCAGACAGTGTAGCTGTTTTACCATGTGGAAACTTATTAGTGCGGAATGAATGGGGTTTCCCTGCTAATGTACCCCCGAATGTACCTTTTTTCTTTTAGAAAAGTATACCCTTGTGGAAGCACACGTGGATGAGTCATTGCTAACTGCCAGAGCTATAATTAGCCATGGGGTTTACCTAATTGAATTTGCTCTAAAGGCTTCTCAGGCTGAAGTCTAGAACACTTGTACTTTGGTGGTTCCATTGCCCATCCCTTTACACTGTACACTGTAGCTTGGAGGTGACGTTAATAAATTATTTCATTTGTGGTATAAGGCACATAAATCAGCTCTTGACTGTTAAGCTACAGCCTGGTTTAAAAAGGGACATTTAGGAGCTGATTGGCCGGTGATAAAGTACCAGGTACTTTATCACTTCTCCTCCCTTATCACTGCTTCATACATCTACTCCTCAATGTGAAGGGGTGAAGCGTGAACATGTAAAGAAGACAATATTTTGTCATAATTTTATATCTATAGAATTAACTGTGTAAAAAGACACAAGGAAACCTCACTAAAGAGGTCTGAATGATACAGTATAATTGTGTTATACCCACAATGAGGATGAATTTGTCTAAGGCAGGTATGTCCAAACTGTGGCCCTCCAGCTGTTGTGAAACTACACATCCCAGCATGCCTTGCCATAGTTTTAGCATTCCCTAATAACAAAACTGTGGCAAGGCATGATGGGACTTGTAGTTACACAACAGCTGGAGGGCCATAGTTTGGACATGCCTGGTCTAAGGTCTCCCTATTCTCAAAAGACTTATAGTATTTCTGAAGTCCAAGTCTGTCTGTTGTTACCTAGTTTGTTTTATCTCTGTTTACAATTGTAAAGTGCAACGGAATCTGCTGCGCTATAAAATAAACTGTTAATAAATAATAAATAAGTAAGTATTATATTCTATGAAGCAGCCAGGTAATACATATTTTGCTGATACTTAGGGGTAAATTTACTAAGATGGGAGTTCTGTTCAAGATGGGTTGTTGCCCATAGCAACCGATCTGATTGGTTGCTATGGGCAACATCCCATCTTCAATAGAACTCCCATCTTAGTAAATTTACCCCATAGGGTCACCTTAACAAGAGAGTTGAGTTAACATGTTTCTTAGCTTAGCTCATGATTTCTTACTGCGATGTTTAAGGAAACCAAATCATACAAGTAGACTTTCACAATCAGCCCTCCTTTGTATCATTTACCAGTTGTACAGCATCATGTACACTAATTTGTGAGTATTTTTAATTTTGCCATCTGCCCTGGCCCTCCCACCTCGCAACAAAGGTCCCATTAACTCTCCTATATGCACCAATATTTGAATTAGACAGTCAGGTTCAGGTGTATTAAGCTTGGAGAAATGAGAATGCGGAAGGTGATAGTTAACGCCCCAGCCAATCAGCTCCTATCAAGTCATAGGCTGGGTTTGAAAAATGACAGGAGCTGATTGGCTGGTGCCTTATCACATTCCACGTTATCACTTCACCAGGCTTAAGACATCTGCCCCTTAGTTGACATCTAATACCGTCCATCATTCTTTTCCATGAGATGAACTAACAAATCATGCACAAATAGATTTCATCAGTCTTGTGTATTTAGAAAGTCCTCTCTGGCAATAGTCCTCCTTTGGTCTAACTGGAATGGTCCCTTCTTGGCAAATTGGAGATAAGGAGCAAGTGTGGCATATAATATTGACATAATATAATATGTCTGTGTCTGAGATGATAATGGCTGACTAATTACTCTTGAGATAAATTAGCATTTTATCAGCTTCATTTTACATCAAATTCAAATAGTTGTTTTATAAAAGGCAATTTCATTTGACAAGCATTACTATTGGAGATATTATATATACACAGAAAACATAGTTAAGTCACAATATTTAGCTAACAGTACATGAATCTGGTTTGTTTGATTCCCAGCCAATGTGCTCACTGATCATCTGATGCTACAAACAGCATGTGTGGAGAGGGGGATGCTGGCCAATGGGGGATAGTTATGTATTTGTCACATGATGATTGTTCTGCTTTGTCATCAAGTGGTCCGCTCTGCATGCTGGGACCTAAAGCATATAGGGGTTGGTGTATCAAGCAGTGAAAAGAGTGGATAAGTGCACAGTGAAGGAAATCCATTAAGTCTCTTGGCTGCACAATTTTCTAAAATGATCCACACCTAATTTGGTCATTGAAATTTACTCTGTTCTTATAATTTTAGGGACCTCGAGTCCCCATTATGATACTCACTAAAGTGCTTATAAATAAATTTGACTGTTTTGTTCTGTAGTGATTATTCCAAAAAAGGAAGTAAATGTACAAGGAGCTTAATTAATTTGTATTGTTGATGTAGGTTCCTTTAATGTACATAAGTATTTTAGATACATTTGTTTTAAGTAGTTTAATATCCATCCATGAACATTAGCTATTTTATACAGTATATAGAAAACAGGTAAACTAAATATGTGCAAGTCGTAAATTTACACAAAGACCTAACAGTAACTCACTTCTTATTGTACATTGATACTAACTACATATACAGTATTGGCAGAAGCTGACACACTTCAATTGTGTCCCTTTGGTCCACAGAAGTACATTTTCCAGTAACTTTGCCAAGTATATTTCCTTTCCAGAACCCCAGGCTTATCTCATCAGGTTCCTCATTTCCTCACCGATCTCACTTCCATCCTCTTGCTTTCAATCTCCCTGACTTCATCATCTTTCTTCTAACCTCACTTTAATTACCCGTACAACGCTTGTATTTCTATACCAACATACGTTGTTTTTTTTTTGTTCCATTGGTGTGTGCAATTCATCCATCCTTCTGGGCCAGAAACAGTAGATTCAGGCATTCAGGATAACTCCCAATTAGTGTTTTGAACTCTAACAAGGATTTTCCTGTTGTCCCTACTGGTTGGTTTCAGATTCACAACTGGGCTATTAATCAAAATCTCAAAATTTCTTGGCTGCTAAAAACCAGAGCATAGAGTTTCTAAAAAACATCTCAATGCTTCAGACATTAGTAAAGCAGCCACTTTAAGAGGGTCATGTACGAGCTACAGAAGTGGAAGAAAGTGCAAATGCTCTTTTGTGATGTAATGCTTCTACTTCTGTTCATCTGGTTTTTCATAAAGAAGTTCTAGGATTTACAGGACAAGATGACAGAATCCTCAGTTATGGGAAAATTGGGCACATCTGGTACATTGCTGAATAGGTATTAGGTGTAATGTAAGGATGGGGTAGTTAATATCCCTGCACTCAGGATTCCAACAGTCAGAATGCCTACAGCGGCATTCCCATGGTCAGCATCCAAACAAGTCTTGAAGGTAAGTATTGTTTTAATTGTTAGGCTCGAGAGGGACAGTTTAGGTTAGGCTGCAGGAAGGGTGAGTTAGGGTTACATGCAAAACATAGGGGGTTTGCAGGTGCACTATACACTCATTACTGCTAACATATATTCCTTTTTCTATTTCATTTCTGAGGTTGTCTGCATACAGTACATTTGGCTGAAGATATGAAACTGCCCACCGCGTTAAGGTCACCTCTTTTGATCAGGTCCCTAGTACTACAGAGTTCATGCCTGGGGTGCAGGGCACCCCCAAACCAGCAAAACCACCTAGGGCATCCCATAAATAAAATATAGCTGTGAAGTGTAATAGAGTGTAAAGTGTCATAGAATGTAGGGTATATGAAAGCAACTAATAGTGATAAAGGGTGTGTCAAAAAGAAAAAAAAAATGTATTTGAAATAATACATATAAAAAAGACATTAGACTTCAGGTGTGTAAGAATTCACAATATAGACTATATAGGAAGGGGGGCCTAGACGGCACAGTTAGGGTTCGGCTGCAGGAGGGGTGGGCTATCGTTAGTATTAGGGTTACAGTTAGCATACTGTAAAATCACCAAAATCACTTATGGTTTTGAACATCGGGATATAGATATCAACCCGTATGGCTGTATTACAGAAATTATTATTTATGAAAATAACATTAAGATATCAAATTTGTGATGCACCAAAACAATGGCATTTAAAAAAAAATGAAAAAGTGAAATAATGAAAGCCTTTTATTCATTGCTAATGTATGGGTGCAAATGTTTTTTTTTCTTTTTCTTTTTTTCTGTGTAATGATTACATGGGTACAGAGGCGGATTGGCCCACCGGGAAACCGGGCCGTTTCCCGGTGGGCCGGACCAGATTTAACTCTGGCTGGGCCGCTTACCTTTGTAGAAGCGGCCGCAGCACAGCCTGGTCACAAACGGCAGCATTGCCCAAAACAAATATGGCCGCCGCCTAAATGCATATATTAAATGCATATAGGCGGCGGCCATATTGGTTTTGGGCAATGCTGCACGCTGGATGCCGACTAGGGTTACCACCCGTCCTGCCCCGGACTATGAAATGTCCGGGAATTTGCTCCCCCTCCCGGCGCCGGGGGAAGTCAGGGAGCATGTGTCACTCAGCGCCGCTCAGCGCCGCAGCGCCGGGTAAACATAGACTGTTGCCGGCTGAAAGGAAGGGGTGAGGAGTGGACATGGAGTAGGTCCGCGACGGCGGTGACGTCATCGGCGCTGTGAGGCCCTCCCCAGCTCTGCTTGTCCACATGCACTCTGACGCTGGGAGTCGGGACCAAGGATGGAGGGCTGCAATGGGAGCTCAGATGTCCAGGAACAGCCTGCCGCCAGCATAACAAGTAATGTATTGTACACAATACACACACACTATATATATATATATATATATATATATATATATATATATATATATACACAGTATGTGGGGGCATATGTGTGGCACTGTGGGGGCATATATGGTACTGGGGGCATACTTAGCACTGTGGGGGCATATATGTGTGGCGCTGTGGGGGAATATCTGGCACTGAGGGCATACTTAGCACTGTGGGGGAATATGATATCTGGCACTGTGGGGGATAAATGGCACTATGGGGGCATATATGTGTGGCACTGGGGGCATACCTAGCACTGTGGGGGCATATATGTGTGGCACTCTGGGGGCATATCTGGCACTGTGGGGAGTCCGGACAGGTGGTGTTCCCGGACTATTCAATGTCCGGGAACAGGCAGTCAGGCAGGCGCAGCCGTGCATGGACCACACCCAGGTTCGCCGCCAGGTGTTCAGCGGTAGCTCGACTGAGCTCCGACGTGTTGCGGTCCTCACTTGGCGGCAGTGACCTCCTGCCGCTAAGCTGTCGTGTAGCATTTCCTCGCTTGGCAGCAGGAGGTCACTCTCTTGCTGAGTGAGGTGACTTCCACAGCGCAAGATTTTGCGCCTTCTCCGTTGCCGCATGCTGTACTCATTTGTCGCCGCCATCTCCGCTGATCCAATTGGGCCTCCTGTATCTGGTAAACTTTCTTTTTTTTTTTTTAAACCGTGTTTGTGCTGGCTATTTGTGCAGTGCGCATCTGCTTTGTGAAGTGCGCAGTAGTTCAATTTGCCTTTGACTCCAACCTGTGGGGCATATGTATAATGGGCATCATGTGTGTGGCATATGTATAATGAGCATCAAGGTGTGGGGCATATGTATAATGGAGCATCGTGGTGCGGGGCATAATGTGTAATGGGCATCACGGTGTGTTGAGTAATGTGTAATGGGCATCACGATGTGTGGCATAATGTGTAATGGGAATTACAGTGTTTGGTATAATGTGTAATGGGCATTATAGCGTGTTGCGTGTGAATTACGGTGTGTTTCATAACATGTAATGGGTATTATGGCACGTGGTATAATATGTAATGGGTGTGTGATGTGTAGCAAGCATAACGGTGTAAATTTTTGGTGCGCGCCTTCGGCGCGCACTATCCCTGTTGTCCTTAGTTTTAAACAATTGTTGAGCCCTGGCATAACTCGTAATGGGCATCATGGCCTCTGGTGTGCACTGTCACTGTTGTCCTTCTTTTATGAAAAATTGTTGAGCCCTGGCATAATGTGTAATAGGCACTATGGCATGTGGTATAATATGGATGTGTGACGTGTAATAGGCATTATAGGGCAAATTTTTGGTGCGCGCCTTCGGCGTAACATGTAATGGGCATCACGGTGTGTGCCATAATGTATAATGGGTATCAGTGTGTGGCATAACGTGTAATGGGCATTACAGTGTGTGACATAACGTGTATGTGGTATTACTGTGTGCGAAATCAAGAATAGATTTGAAGCAAATGTAAAAAAAAATAAAAATAAGGTGGGTCAAGGGGCAGGCTGTGGGTGTGGTTGAGCTACTAGCCATGCCCCCCAGAGGCGAAAATGGGGCGTGACCTTGTTGAAATAGGCCACGCCCATATCAATAGGCCACACCCCTTAAAAATCTGGCGCGCCTCAGGCGCGCAAAAGTTATCCCCCCGTACCCCCTAGGGCTGCTTCAAATTATTTCCCGGGCTGCTTTTAATTCCCAATCCGCCCCTGCATGGGTAGTCCAGATCACAATATGCGTGTATACACTGGTGATCCCTGTAATATAACCATAGTGCTACACAGGGGTGTAATAATGCCTGAAGGTGCCATGTACAGTGACTCCTCTGACTCCTCCCATCACTGCATATCCTACCTGTTCTGCATGTGGATTCCAACTCCTACCCATTGCCATCTTCCCTGTGATTTCTGAAGATGGCAGGTTTAGTGTTTAGAGGGCATGGCGTGGGCATGCTGATGGAATTGCAAGTGATTCAAAGCTGAACATACAGAGAGGTCAGTTTGATTTCAGATATATTTCTTCCACCAAGGATAAATACATTTACCCCTAAGAGCTCAGCCATACGTAATTTAATATCCAAATCATATTTATCCCAGTTTACATATCAATTTATTAAAAGCTTTGTCAAGAGTGCTGTTGTTACTGGCATTCAGTATATAGTATATATACAGAAATTCTTTTTTGGACATACAAGGCATCAGTTTATCATATGAATTTCGGTTTTCTCAGCTGGAATCAGCATGCAACTTGAGTAACAGTTATTCAGAAAGGACCAATGAGCCAAAGAGTAGTTAAGTAAAGCACATAGGACATTTTTTCAACTACTGTATCCACAGTGTCACTTCCTATCCATCTCTTCTGGTCAATGCATCAAGGAGCGTGTGGTGGAGGAAAAGATGACATTTCTAGGGCTGCGGTGAGTGAGGTTTTGGAGCTTCTGTACTGAAATGTACTATGTTAATGGAGAAGTCTAAGTGAGCATAGATGTGTTGGTGGAAGTACTGTATGTCGGAATGTTTAAATAAGACACATAATCAAAACAACTCTGAGGTTGCTTGAGGACATTGTGTAGAAAAAGAACAAAAAATAAGCAACATTTTAGATATAGACATTATTAAGAGAGCATTAATTTAGTGGTTGAAAGTGACCAAATTATTTCAATGGGATAAATGATATACTAATGTAAGGTACAAGATGATTAATTCATGAGTAACCGATTACAAAATAAACATAAAATAATGAATGACAAGCAAGAGTCCTGATGCAACAATTTTTCATCAAGTTGTACTTTTCTGCATTTCTCTAAAGTTCATGTTATTGCTGTGGTTGCTGTGGCTCACTGCAAAATAATATTTCATTCACGGGACAGGGAAGAGTTGGAGATGTTCTCTAACGAATGCAGATAGAGCTTGTATGGCATACCAGAGATCTCAGTGTACAATAAGGAATGCTCAAAAGTAGATTTAATGAAGAACTTCAATTTGGTGCTGTTAAATACAAAAAAAGAAACAAAAACAATGCACAGAATAACATTAGGTAAATAATAATAATCATTTTATTTCTATAGCACTTTTTTCCAAAAGGACGTTAACATTTGTATAACACCTAGAACCCTTGAACATAATACAGGTGTGAGGCAGTTATTTTTAGTCAACAGTTTCAGGCATTATTTACACTACCCATGAAGGTGCAGATGTAGCCATTCTCCACTTTGTGACTGAGTGTCTTATTCACGGCAATGCTGGAGCAGAACATAGGTCCCCAGACTGTGATACACAAGAGTGCATATAAGAAAATATGGGGCTGTGGGCTAGGAGCAGCCAAGTGCATCAAGTCACACAGGCAGGGGGGCGTGGCCAAGACCGGCATGGAGTGAGAAGCAACTTGCCCGAGCTCTCCCTCCACGATCCTCAGAACCCATCCTGAAGGGACCCTGCCCGGGGTACAATTACATATACCCGCAGCGGAGCATCCCCCCGAACGAAGGCACCTACTCCGGTGCTCCTCCGTGACCTGTAGCCCGAGTAATATAGACTTTCTTGCCTGAAGCGCGTGTGCCGGGTCCTGACGGCGCCGCCATCTTGTGACTGGCAGAGGGACAGTGCGCAGGAGCCGCCCTGCTCGCCAGCACATCGGAGAAGCCCGCTGCAGCCGGAGGCCTTGAGACCAGGTACTATCGCCCCCGGATCCAGCCCTGACCCCGCCGCCGCCTATACGTGGCGCAGTGATCACAGGCTGTCTGCCGTGAGGCGGAAGCGGCCGCCATTATACCTCTGCCTGCTAGGCCTCCCGTGCCCGGTCTCCTGCGCAAACACAGCGGTACCCCACACAACACCCGCGGCAGGCGGGGAGAGAATCAGCACCTGACTTGAAATAAACTACTGAGCCCCCCCTTGCTAGACCCCTCGCATGTCCATTTCTGCAGATCCCCTCACAGCACCCGGGGTGGCCAGGGAGTGGGCTATCCCCTCGCTGCCTATTGATCTTCTCTAAGCCCAGTCTCCTGTGAGACAGCAACTGCAACACAGCAGATAACACCCAGGGCAGTCAGGAAGCAAAACTGATCCCCCTGCGCCCAGAACTGCAGCATCAGAGGGAGGCCATACCCTGAGCACAAGCCCCACACAGAGGGAAACTTGGGAACGCCGCCCTGCAACCCCTTACAACAGCACCAGGTACAGTGTGGGCCCTTCATAACTGTGACAACAAACAGGCCAAACTCCCCTGACAGACCTAGTGGCCCCTGAAATATTGCACCAAAGCTGCGCACTAGATTGAGGTTACTACACTCCTCTCAGTGCCCTGTGGAAGCCGCCCAGCTACCCCCCTAAGCTCCTGAGGATCCCTTACTCGGACACCATACCTACCCCTTTCTACTTTTTTTCTATTCTTAACACATAAACCCCTCAATTGCTGGAGGTTACCTTAACAGTGGGACAGTAACTGTTTCAACAACTATCTAATTAATACCAGCTCGCCCTCTGGTGTTCTCTACTGGTAGCGCAATGGTGAAAGGTAATCAAAACTCAGCAGCCGCCAGGCTGGAAAAATTTTCCAGGCAGCCTCCTCAGCCTAAACAATCTGAGGATACGCAACTTGCGTCCCCACCTACATCCTCGGCCCCTGCTGATGAAACCCCCGACGACCCCTTTCAAAGGGTCCTTGATGCAGTTACGGCCACCGAAACAAGGCTGGCAGACAAGATAGGTCAACTGCAATCCGACCTATCCATCATTCATCATGACCTCCAGAGGGTCCGGGAGAGGGTGGATGAGGTGGAGGCGCGCACATCCACTTTGGAAGACACAGTGGCCCCCCTAGACAGACGTACAGCCACCCTTGAGTCCCAAATGCAGGCAGTCCACAAGAAAATGACCGATATGGAAGGTCGCCTCAGGCGTAACAACATCCGATTTGTGGGCCTGCCTGAAAAGGAAGAGGGAAACTCACCAGAACAATTCCTGGAAAAATGGCTCACTGACTTTTTGGGGCAAAGGAGTTCTCTAATCAGTTCGCGGTTGAGCGGGCACACAGAGTCCCAACACGTCCACTTCCACCTGGAGCTCCACCATGCACGTTCCTGGCCAAAATTCTAAATTATCGGGATCGGGACACTATCCTTCGCTTGGCCCGTACGGCGGGTCCCCTCAAGTGGAATGGGACGCCCATTTCAGTATTTCCTGATTTTGCGGTGGACGTCCAGAAGGAGCGGGCACAATTTGTACCGATAAAGCGGAGGCTTAAGGAACTTAACATACAATACAGCATGCTTTTCCCGTCACGACTGAGAGTTATCGCTGACGGAGAAACGAAATTCTTTGCAACACCACGGGAGGCGGCGGCGTGGCTTGACAGACACAGACCACAGAGACGTGCGGTAAACAATGACTGATACCAGGCAACCATCACCCCTTCGAATTCATTGGGATAAGTAACTGTCTTGTTAAACTGTCTTTGATGTGCTTACGATATGTTTCCAGGGACTGCAGGGAGGACGTCTCTTGATGCGACACTATATCTCAGTTCATACTGTTTAGGAAGCTCCCCTTCTATTATAACCTCATACAGGTGCCCCGGGCAGACATACCCAGTCATTACAGAAGGTTAAGGAGGGAGGGCAATGACCGGTAGTCATTATATTCTTTGCCCTCACACCACCTATGATGACCAGGGTTTAGTTGAGTAATGTTACTCTTTTCATGTTCTTAAGGTGAAACTCTCACCTACCTTTTAGTTTGATAGTGTTTTGTTTTTTGGGATCCAAGTATGCCACAGTTGGGTATTGGTATGCGGGGAGGGGGTAGGGTTTCTGTCTTCCTATTGAATAATAGGATTATGTATGTTATTGTTTATATGTTTTTGTTCTGTCAGCAAGATTGGTGCATAATGTTTTCACTTAGTACTGCAGTGGTGAAAAAATTCCAGGTACTATGGCGCAGGTGCAGGTGGTTGGGTTATCTGCTTACTCCCCTTCACATTAATACTATGACATGGCCTCATTAAATTTCCTCTCCTGGAATGTGAGGGGTCTCAATGACAAGGTGAAGAGGTCCCTGGTAATTAGGCAATTAAAAAACTACAACTCAGACGTGGTGTGTCTCTTAGAAACACACTTAGCAGGGAGTAAAGTGTTGTCCCTCAAAAAACCCTGGGTGGGATGGGCATATCACTCTACTCATACCTCCTCCTCCAGGGGATTATCTGTACTCATTAAGAAAACTGCTCCCTTTTCTGCGATAGATGTCCAAATCGACCCCTGGGGTAGATATGTGTTCATAAATTGTTTAATAAACGCTCTCCCTATACTATTGATGGCGGTATATATCCCCCCCCCCCCCGTACTCTCCCTCTGTCCTTAAAAAGGTGGCCGAATTTATGGCATCTTACCCCAGCACGGCCTCTATATGTATGGGAGACTTTAATAATCTGCTGGACCCCACAATGGACAAGGTCTCTATGAGACAACATCCCACACAAACCAGGCCGTCGCACTTCCCGGGGGTAGTGGCAGAGATGGGTCTCACGGATGCTTGGAGAGTGAAACATCCTACCTCTAAACAGTACTCATGTTTCTCCCATTCCCACTCCTCCTTCTCCAGGATTGACCTAGTATTGATTACACCAGATCTGATACCTAGGATCCGCCACACTGCGTATGAGAGTAGAGGCATCTCGGACCACTCCCCAATTACGCTCCACTTAGATTTTAACGGCCAAAAAGGTCAGTCACTGTGGAAACTTAACTCCTTTTGGCTGACCCGTATGGGAACAGGTTTGGACCTCGAGGCGACATGGAAGGAGTTTTTTGAAAAGAACTCTGGCACTGTGGCTGCGGATGTCCTGTGGGATGCCTTTAAGGCCTTCCTTAGGGGGACCCTGATTCAAAGGGTCTCCAACCTAAAAACGTTCTATAAGAAACAAGAGACAGAACTAGAAACACAGTGTGTTGAAACCGAATTAAAATACCTCACGGATAAATTAGAATCCTCCAAGCTAGAATGGTTGAGCGCCCCAAAAAATTGGAAATCATATCTTCTAGACAAAACCCGATACAAATTAATGTTCACCTCCCACTCGACCTATGCTTTTGGGGATAGGCCGGGCAGCTATATGGCACGACTTATGCGAGGGGAGAGGGGCCCCAGTACAGTAATAGAACTTCACACAACGAGCGGCCAAACAGTCACCCAAACCCCTGACATTGTCAACGAATTTGTATATTACTATAGGAATCTTTATACCTCCAAATCCTCATCTGAAGTGGAGGATCTCAAAACATACCTATGCAACATCCCACTCCCTTCTCTATCCATTGAAGATCGCAACTTTTTGGACTCTCCCTTTACACTTGAAGATATAATATCTGCTATACAGGCCTCCCCCAGTGGCAAGGCACCGGGCTCTGATGGAATCCCATCCGAGCCATATAAGAAACACATTAACTTCTTTGCAGCTCACTTACTGGACATCTCCCAACAAATATTCGATGATGGTAGGCTCCCGACATCAATGTCGGAGGCTATAATTATCGTTCTCCCCAAACCAGGCAAAGACCCTTCCTATCCCGATTCCTACCGCCCTATTTCCCTGCTCCCAACAGATATCAAGATACTGGCCAAAGTTTTGGCTGCTAGACTCAATAGAATCATAATGCATATAATTCACCCAGATCAGACGGGTTTTATGCCCAATAAAACCACCTCCATTAACCTCCGACGACTGTTCACACACCTACAGACTCCTAGAGAGGACCAGTCCATCTCGGCTATTGCCTCCCTGGATGCAGCAAAGGCATTCGACTCTGTCGAGTGGAACTACCTTTGGGAGGTAATGGACCGTTTTGGTTTTGGACCAAAATTTATTGGGTTTATTCAAACACTATATGCTTCACCGACAGCTAGGATTTCGGTGAATGGATATTTATCCCAACCATTTCCCTTGTTCAGAGGCACTAGGCAGGGCTGCCCCCTGTCCCCCGCCTTATTCGCCATTGCCATCGAACCCTTGGCCTGTATGATCAGGATAAACAATAACATTGCTGGCCTAAAAATAGGGACCAGGGAAGACAAAATAGCATTATATGCGGATGATATCCTCCTATTTATTCAGGATTACGCCAAATCACTACCCCTAATATTCAGTACCATTACGGAGTTCGGTCATTACTCCGGATTATTAATTAACTGGTCCAAATTCTCTATTACACCACTTAAAGGGAATGTACCGACCCCCCCCCCCCCCATGCAACTCCCACTCCCATGGTCTGACACCTTTAAATATCTAGGAATATGGGTTTCAAACAAATCCAGCTCCTATATCACTCTGAATCTTCTCCCACAAATAACTTATCTCCGCACAAAAACGCCGCTTTGGAGCAAACTACCACTAACTGTCACTGGAAGAATCAATCTGGTAAAAATGGTCTTCCAACCGAAACTTCTCTACATTCTTCAGCAAGCTCCAATATATATTCCCCAGAAACACTTTAATAAATTTGAAAGTCTGCTCTCCTCTTTAATATGGGCAGGAAAACGCCCTAGGGTTAGCATTCAAACCCTCACTAGACCCAAAAACCTAGGTGGCCTGGCCTTACCTGATTTCAGGTACTATTACTATGCAGCTCAGCTGTGCTTTACATGGGAATGGTTGAATGTAAAAGATACTAATACTCTACACATACAAATGTTTGCCCAGCACTCCTCAGCAGCCTCCCCACTACAAACTCTGTTAGGCGGTTCCACAAAAAATATTAGAATCCCCTTGATCAGACAAGCAATTATTATATGGCGACTGGTTCATGGAATTATGGGGGGCCAAGGATGGGACCCAGAGATATCCCTACTTAATACCCGTGCCCTGCCCGAATTGGCTTCTCTAGAAGTGGACAGCACATGGAATAGGTGGAGTGTATCCAGTTTAGGCGACCTGTACCAAAACAACACCTTTAAAACTTTCCAGGAATTACAGGTGGATTTCCCCATTCCCAACTCGCAATTCTATAGATACCTCCAAATACGACATGCTCTCAACAAACAAGTGGGACCCCCATCATGTTGCCTTATTAATAACTCCCCTCTTAAAACATTGATCCAGGGGATCTCGGGAGGGCACCTGGTATCTACCCTATATTCGGCTATACAACAAAAATCGCACTCAGACCTTCTCCCCATCATTAGGTCAAAATGGGAAGCTGACCTGGGAACCATGACAGATGAAATATGGTCAAGCGCCTTGGAGGCTCACAAATTGTCCACATCTAGTATCAGATTCCAACAGATACAGTATTATATTTTACACCGGGTATACATGACCCCGACTTTACTACATCGTATAGGGGGATCCACTTCCTCGATATGCCCCAGGTGCAATGCAGCAGAGGGTACCTTTTTCCACTTACTATGGTCATGTCCTAGCATAACTACATACTGGAAAGCTGTCACTGACTTTCTGAGGGAAGCGGGCATCCCCGGGAATGCGATCACCCCTGGTTCTTGTCTACTCTCAGCTTTTGATGAAGAGGCCCTCACTGCTACCGATAGGAGGTTTATGATCAACATATGTGCTCTAGCCAAGGTGATCATAGCTAGACTGTGGATGAGGGGTGAGGTCCCGAGTATAACAGCTTGGATCTCCCTGGTTAATGAAACAGTGAGTCATGAAAAATTTGTTTACCTGTCTAGAAATAGTGAGAAAAAGTTCCACTCCATATGGTATAAATGGTTGGAATCTACTTATGCAACAAGAAATACTTCCTAAAACCAGCGCCTTGGGGTTAATACTCTATTATGCAGCAAATCTTCTAATGTGAGTTGAGACCAACAATAATACTTTGTAGTTAGTTAATGTATGAATGTACCCTGTCTAATGATTATTGATGCCTTGTACCTATACAATCACAAATGCTCCATATGGCAATATGGTACGGTGGCCTGCCACGGGAAGAGCCCAACACATTCCTTGCACCTTTCTCTTGAAATACTTCCTATAGACCCCTGCACGCGATGCGCCTAAACCACACTTGAAGCTAATCCACTTACTAGAGATATTGGTCGTTCTTTAACACCATGAACCGTATATTGACTGAATACCAATATATATACTGTACCACTGTATGTATAAATAACCATAACCCATTATATTTCTGTACAATGTAACTCTCGAATGGATGAGGGATTCTACAACTATGTACTAAGTCTTGCTTGTATGTGTACGTTTGTTCTTGTTTTGTTTGTTTGTACCAATGCATATAAAAAAAAATCAATAAAAATTTATTGAATTTAAAAAAAAAAAAGTCACACAGGCAGCACGCATCGGGTGAGATGAATGTGGATACATTTGTACCAAGTGGGTCAGTCATCTTGGCAATATCTAGAAGAAATTACAGTACATGTGATGTTGGAGCTACAGTATACTAAGATGAGATACTGTACACTATCCTTAAACAAAATCATTAAATACATACATTGCTTCATCTGGTACTCCCATGAGAAAAAATGATCAATCATCTTGGGCAAACTACATCAGGGGATTGCCCCTGATGCATCGTAGATGCATGAACACCATAACTTATCACCTAACGGTTGTGTTGGAGGATTGGGGATATTAATCAGGTTTAAAATTTCCAATCCCCTGCTCCTGGTGGGGATCGCACAATTGTACATTTTTATCATACTTTATTTTCCTGATCCACAGACAGATTGCAGATTATCAATGCCTACCGAACACTGCATTCATTCGGCAGATGGGCGCTTCCAGTCAGTTGGAGGATCAGTGGATCTTCCCCGCTGATGTATGGGTACCTTTAATATGTGTGAGATAAGCAATACAAGAAAGTACTACAGGGCCCCACACATCAGCATTAATAATGTATTGTTTCACAGATCTTGTGATTTTTTTCCCCAGATATATTTTTTCCATAGCTGTTTAACCCCTTCATGACAGAGCCAGTTTGTGCCTTCATGACAGAGCCCTTTTTTTCAAATTTGACATGTCTCACTTAAGTGGGGATAACTTTTTTTTGCTTTTACTTATCCCAGTGATTTTGAGATTGTTTTCTCGTGACACATTGTACTTCAAGTTAGTGGTAAATTTTGGTCGATACAGTCTGTGTTTTTTTGTGAAAAATACCAAAATATCGTGAAAAAATGGAAAATTTAGCAATATGCAAAATGTCACATTTTCTGCTTGTGAGACAAATAATCATACCACTCAAAATAGTTAATAACTAACAAAGACCATATGTCTACTTTATGTTGCAATCATTATTTCAACCTCCTTTTCATTTTTTTGGACACTAGGAGGCTTCAAATATGACTAGCAAATTCTCAAATTTTCAAGAAAATTTCAAACACTGATTTTTTTAGGGACCAGTTCAGTTCTGATGTGACTTTGAGGGACTTGTATGTGAGACACCCCCAAAAATGATGCCATTTCAAAAACTGCACCCCTCACAGTATTCAAAACAGCATTTTGGAAGTTTGTTAACCCTTTAGGTGTTTCACAGGAATTAAAACAAAGTGTAGGTGAAATTTCAAAATTTCTTTTTTTTTGCAGAGTTTCAATTTTAATACATTTTTCTAACGAATACAGTAGATTTTACTAGAGAAATGTGACTAAAAATTGATTCCCCCAATTCTTTTGTTTTCAAAAATATCCTATATGTGGCCCTAGTGTGCACGTTGACCAAACCACAGGCTTCATAATAGAAGGAGCACCTACTTGATTTTGGAGCCTCCTTTTTATGAGATTTTTTTTTAGGCACCATGTAGGTTTCTAGGCACCATAAGTGCTAAAAGTTAGGAACCTCCCCCACAAGTCACCCCATTTTGCAATCTACACCCCTCAGGGAATTCATCTAGGGGTATAGTGTACATTTCAAACCCCCAGGGGTTTCACCAATTTTGGTACAACTGGGATGTGAAAATGGAAAATTAAATTTTTTTACACAAAAATGCAGTTCTGGCTCAAAATTTTTCATTTTCACAAGGAATGAAGGAGACAAAGCACCCCAAAATCTGTGCCCCAATTTCTCCCGAGTACGGCAATGCCTCACATGTGACCAAAAAATACCAGTTGGGTGCATGGCAGGACTCAGAAGGGAAGGAGTGATTTTTGGATTTGGCAGCACAGATTTTGGTGGAATGAATAGTGGGTGCCATGTTGCATTAGCAAGACTCCCAAAGCACCAATACAGTGGAACCCCCCCACAAGTCACCCCATTTTGCAAAGTACACCCCTCAGGGAATTCATCTAGGGGTATAGTGTACATTTCAAACCCCCAGGGGTTTCACCAATTTTGGTACAACTGGGCTGTGAAAATGAAAAATTACATTTTTTTACACAAACATGCACTTCTGGCTCAAGATTTTTCATTTTCACAAGGAATGAAGGAGACAAAGCACCCCAAAGTCTGTGCCCCAATTTCTCCCGAGTACGGCAATGCCTCACATGTGACCAAAAAATACCAGTTGGGCGCATGGCAGGACTCAGAAGGGAAGGAGTGATTTTTGGATTTGGCAGCACAGATTTTGGTGGAATGAATAGTGGGTGCCATGTTGCATTAGCAAGACTCCCAAAGCACCAATACAGTGGAACCCCCCCACAAGTCACCCCATTTTGCAAAGTACACCCCTCAGGGAATTCATCTAGGGGTATAGTGTACATTTCAAACCCCCAGGGGTTTCACCAATTTTGGTACAACTGGGCTGTGAAAAGGAAAAATTACATTTTTTTACACAAACATGCACTTCTGGCTCAAGATTTTTCATTTTCACAAGGAATGAAGGAGACAAAGCATCCCAAAGTCTGTGCCCCAATTTCTCCCGAGTACGGCAATGCCTCACATGTGACCAAAAAATACCAGTTGGGCGCATGGCAGGACTCAGAAGGGAAGGAGTGATTTTTGGATTTTGCAGCACAGATTTTGGTGGAATGAATGGTGGGTGCTATGTTGCATTAGCAAGACTCCCAAAGCACCAATACAGTGGAACCCCCCCACAAGTCACCCCATTTTGCAAAGTACACCCCTCAGGGAATTCATCTAGGGGTATAGTGTACATTTCAAACCCCCAGGGGTTTCACCAATTTTGGTACAACTGGGCTGTGAAAATGAAAAATTAAATTTTTTTACACAAAAATGTACTTCTGGCTCAAAATTTTTCATTTTCACAAGGAATGAAGGAGACAAAGCACCCCAAAATCTGTGCCCCCATTTCTCCAGAGTACGGCAATGCCTCACATGTGACCAAAAAATACCAGTTGGGTGCATGGCAGGACTCAGAAGGGAAGGAGTGATTTTTGGATTTTGCAGCACAGATTTTGGTGGAATGAATGGTGGGTGCCATGTTGCATTAGCAAGACTCCCAAAGCACCAATACAGTGGAACCCCCCCACAAGTCACCCCATTTTGCAAAGTACACCCCTCAGGGAATTCATCTAGGGGTATAGTGTACATTTCAAACCCCCAGGGGTTTCACCAATTTTGGTACAACTGGGCTGTGAAAATGAAAAATTACATTTTTTTACACAAACATGCACTTCTGGCTCAAGATTTTTCATTTTCACAAGGAATGAAGGAGACAAAGCACCCCAAAGTCTGTGCCCCAATTTCTCCCGAGTACGGCAATGCCTCACATGTGACCAAAAAATACCAGTTGGGCGCATGGCAGGACTCAGAAGGGAAGGAGTGATTTTTGGATTTGGCAGCACAGATTTTGGTGGAATGAATAGTAGGTGCCATGTTGCATTAGCAAGACTCCCAAAGCACCAATACAGTGGAACCCCCCCACAAGTCACCCCATTTTGCAAAGTACACCCCTCAGGGAATTCATCTAGGGGTATAGTGTACATTTCAAACCCCCAGGGGTTTCACCAATTTTGGTACAACTGGGCTGTGAAAATGAAAAATTACATTTCTTTACACAAACATGCACTTCTGGCTCAAGATTTTTCATTTTCACAAGGAATGAAGGAGACAAAGCACCTCAAAGTCTGTGCCCCAATTTCTCCCGAGTACGGCAATGCCTCACATGTGACCAAAAAATACCAGTTGGGTGCATGGCACGACTCAGAAGGGAAGGAGTGATTTTTGGATTTTGCAGCACAGATTTTGGTGGAATGAATGGTGGGTGCTATGTTGCATTAGCAAGACTCCCAAAGCACCAATACAGTGGAACCCCCCCACAAGTCACCCCATTTTGCAAAGTACACCCCTCAGGGAATTCATCTAGGGGTATAGTGTACATTTCAAACCCCCAGGGGTTTCACCAATTTTGGTACAACTGGGCTGTGAAAATGAAAAATTACATTTTTTTACACAAAAATGTACTTCTGGCTCAAAATTTTTCATTTTCACAAGGAATGAAGGAGACAAAGCACCCCAAAATCTGTGCCCCCATTTCTCCAGAGTACGGCAATGCCTCACATGTGACCAAAAAATACCAGTTGGGTGCATGGCAGGACTCAGAAGGGAAGGAGTGATTTTTGGATTTTGCAGCACAGATTTTGGTGGAATGAATGGTGGGTGCTATGTTGCACCAATACAGTGGAACCCCCCCACAAGTCACCCCATTTTGCAAAGTACACCCCTCAGGGAATTCATCTAGGGGTATAGTGTACATTTCAAACCCCCAGGGGTTTCACCAATTTTGATACAACTGGGCAGTGAAAATGAAAAATTACATTTTTTTACACAAAAATGCAGTTCTGGCTCAAAATTTTTCATTTTCACAAGGAATGAAGGAGACAAAGCACCCCAAAATCTGTGCCCCAATTTCTCCCGAGTACGGCAATGCCTCACATGTGACCAAAAAATACCAGTTGGGTGCATGGCAGGACTCAGAAGGGAAGGAGTGATTTTTGGATTTGGCAGCACAGATTTTGGTGGAATGAATAGTGGGTGCCATGTTGCATTAGCAAGACTCCCAAAGCACCAATACAGTGGAACCCCCCCCACAAGTCACCCCATTTTGCAAAGTACACCCCTCAGGGAATTCATCTAGGGGTATAGTGTACATTTCAAACCCCCAGGGGTTTCACCAATTTTGGTACAACTGGGCTGTGAAAATGAAAAATTACATTTTTTTACACAAAAATTTACTTCTGGCTCAAAATTTTTCATTTTCACAAAGAATGAAGGAGACAAAGCACCCCAAAAACTGTGCCCCCATTTCTCCAGAGTACGGCAATGCCTCACATGTGACCAAAAAATACCAGTTGGGTGCATGGCAGGACTCAGAAGGGAAGGAGTGATTTTTGGATTTTGCAGCACAGATTTTGGTGGAATGAATGGTGGGTGCTATGTTGCATTAGCAAGACTCCCAAAGCACCAATACAGTGGAACCCCCCCACAAGTCACCCCATTTTGCAAAGTACACCCCTCAGGGAATTCATCTAGGGGTATAGTGTACATTTTTTAAACCCCCAGGGGTTTCACCAATTTTGGTACAACTGGGCTGTGAAAATGAAAAATTACATTTTTTAACACAAAAATGTACTTCTGGCTCAAAATTTTTCATTTTCACAAGGAATGAAGGAGACAAAGCACCCCAAAATCTGTGCCCCCATTTCTCCAGAGTACGGCAATGCCTCACATGTGACCAAAAAATACCAGTTGGGTGCATGGCAGGACTCAGAAGGGAAGGAGTGATTTTTGGATTTTGGAGTACAGATTTTGGTGGAATAAATGGTGGGTGCTATGTTGCATTACCAATACAGTGGAACCCCCCCACAAGTGACCCCATTTTGCAAACTACACCCCTCAGGGAATTCATCTAGGGGTATAGTGTACATTTCAAACCCCCAGGGGTTTCACCAATTTTGGTACAACTGGGCTGTGAAAATGAAAAATTACATTTTTTTACACAAAAATGTACTTCTGGCTCAAAATTTTTCATTTTCACAAGGAATGAAGGAGACAAAGCACCCCAAAATCTGTGCCCCCATTTCTCCAGAGTACGGCAATGCCTCACATGTGACCAAAAAATACCAGTTGGGTGCATGGCAGGACTCAGAAGGGAAGGAGTGATTTTTGGATTTTGGAGCACAGATTTTGGTGGAATGAATGGTGGGTGCTATGTTGCATTACCAATACAGTGGAACCCCCCCACAAGTGACCCCATTTTGCAAACTACACCCCTCAGGGAATTCATCTAGGGGTATAGTGTACATTTCAAACCCCCAGGGGTTTCACCAATTTTGGTACAACTGGGCTGTGAAAATGAAAAATTACATTTTTTTACACAAAAATGTATTCTGGCTCAAAATTTTTCATTTTCACAAGGAATGAAGGAGACAAAGCACCCCAAAATCTGTGCCCCCATTTCTCCAGAGTACGGCAATGCCTCACATGTGACCAAAAAATACCAGTTGGGTGCATGGCAGGACTCAGAAGGGAAGGAGTGATTTTTGGATTTTGGAGCACAGATTTTGGTGGAATGAATGGTGGGTGCTATGTTGCATTACCAATACAGTGGAACCCCCCACAAGTGACCCCATTTTGCAAACTACACCCCTCAGGGAATTCATCTAGGGGTATAGTGTACATTTCAAACCCCCAGGGGTTTCACCAATTTTGGTACAACTGGGCTGTGAAAATGAAAAATTACATTTTTTTACACAAAAATGTACTTCTGGCTCAAAATTTTTCATTTTCACAAGGAATGAAGGAGACAAAGCACCCCAAAATCTGTGCCCCCATTTCTCCAGAGTACGGCAATGCCTCACATGTGACCAAAAAATACCAGTTGGGTGCATGGCAGGACTCAGAAGGGAAGGAGTGATTTTTGGATTTTGCAGCTCAGATTCTGGTGGAATGAATGGTGGGTGCTATGTGGCATTAGCAAGACCCCCGAAGCACGGTGAAATGATGAACCTAATAATCCATAGATGTGTGGTATATTTTGAAACACTCCTTTATACATAGGCCGGGTTTGTCGGGGCAAGTTTCACAGTGGAAAATAGTTTCCTTTCTTATTCCCTTTTTATAGCAAACTTTGCACCTTTTTTGTGTCCTGCCCTTTCTTGCAGTGGAGGGGATTTCGTTGGGAAAATGCTGCCCTGGTACAATACGGGGGCCAGTACTAGAAGTACTGGGGCCCTCTGCCTGCTGGTTCCCAAATATTAGGCCCTTTATGACTTCCTCTTGAAAGTGCATAAATGTCCCCCTCTGGCCGGTAGAACGGAATAGCACGTAAGCGTTATACAGTGCCATCTGGATGATATACACGGCCAGCTTCTTGTACCAGATATTTGTTTTCCGCAGGGCACTGTACGGCTTCAGTACCTGATCTGAAAGATCCACTCCGCCCATGTACTTATTGTAATCTAGGATACAATTTGGTTTTGAGGTGTGGGTACTGGTACCTCGTACAGGGATGGAGGTGGTACTGTCTCCATGAATTGTTGTCAGTATAAGGACATCCCTCTTGTCCTTATATTTGACCAACAACATATTTTCGGTGCATATTCCCCTGCTTTCACCCCTTCTTAGTAGTTGGGCAATGTGCGTTTTGGGGAGGCCTCTTTGGTTCTTGCGTACAGTACCGCAAGCTGCTGTACCTCTTGAACCAAGGGCCTTAAACAGGGGGATGCTGGTGTAAAAATTATCCACATAGAGGTGATAACCCTTATCCAGGAAGGGGTGCATTAAATCCCAGACAATTTTTCCACTAACACCTACGAGGGAGGGGGGGCATTCTGGCGGTTCAATTCTTGAATCCTTCCCTTCATATACCCTAAACTTGTGGGTGTACCCTGTGGTGCTTTCACACAGCTTATACATTTTTATGCCATACCTTGCCCTCTTACTGGGAAGGTACTGGCGGAATTTAACCCTTCCTTTAAAATGTATAAGGGACTCGTCGATACTAATACATTTATCAGGGATGTATAGCTCTGCAAATTTGGCACTGAAATGATCAATGACCGGCCTGACTTTGAATAGCCTGTCAAAGGTGGGATCATCTCTGGGTGGGCACTGTGCATTATCGGTGTAATGTATAAATTTATGGATTGCCTCAAAACGAGCCCGAGTCATGGCCATACGGTAAAATGGGGTGCTGTACAGAACATCTGTACTCCAATATTGCCTAATTTGTGGCTTTTTTACTATGCCCATATGAAACACCAGACCCCAAAACGTCATCATCTCTACTGCATCTACAGGGGTCCACCTAGCAAATGATGACGTGGGGTTTTGAGCAATAAACTGCTGGGCATATAAATTAGTTTGGTCCACCATTAAATTTATAAAATCATCAGAGAAAAATAATTTGAAAAAGTCAATTTCTCTGAGACCTGTGGAATCAAATTGGATTCCTGGCATGGCCAAAAACTCAGGAACCTGGGGCTCAAAATTGTCTGGTGGTGGGGTCCATACGAGATCAATTATTGGGGGGGGTCTCAGCTGCTCTACGGGGGCGTCTTTGAGGGGGTCCCTCATCACCAGAGGAGGAAGAGGAGCTTAAGACGAATCCTTCAAATTCCCCGCTTGCCTCACTGGCTGTGTCAGAGTCAGAGGCAAGCATGGCATATGCCTCCTCCACTGAATACATTCTTCTGGATTACTGGGATGACATTTGGGATGACATTTGGGATGCCATTTTTATTTTTGTGTTACTGGTAGTGAAATGTTTCAACACGTGTATAGTGTAGGGGGGGGTACAAACTTTATTTCAACCCGGGGGGTATGTAGTGTGTAGTGTGTATGTAGTGCAGAAAAAAAAAAATACTTTATACAAAAAAAAAAATTGAAGGGGTTAAAAAAAAAAAAAAATTGAAGGGGTTAAAAAAAAAAATTGAAGGGGTTAAAAAAAAAAAAAAGGTCCTGCGCCAAAAATTGAGCACAAATGTTGGTCAGTAACGTCCGTCACTGAACAGCGCTCAAAGGCAACAGGAATTTGATCAAAAAAAAAAAAAAATAGATCAACCCTGTGCCGAAAAAGATGATCAGTGATGTACGTCACTGATCAGCGCACAGTGGCCACAGGACACCCACAAAATCACAGTGTGTGTAAAAAAAAAATAAAAAAAAGACCCCACAGCACCCACAAAAAAAAAAAGGTGATCAGTGATGCGACACTGATTACCAGTGAGGGGCAGCAGGTGCACAACCTTTGGTGCAACTGACAGTGCAACTGGCAGCAACTGGCAGGTATATATAAAAAAAAAAAAAACCTCTGCACCCCCAAAAAGTTGCTGATCACCTCAGATATAGTGATCAGCACAAAAGGCGGGGGCAGCAGACACAAAATTTAGCACTCTCTATCACTCTCTGTCACTATCTCTCTCTATCTCTCTATCTCTCACTATCTATCACTCTATGACACTGCAGCAGCAGCACTGACAGTTATATATATGAAAAATAACCCCTGCACCCCCAAAAAGTTGCTGGGGGTGCACAAAAGGGGGGCAGCAGACACAAAATATAGCAGTCTCTATCACTCTCTGTCACTATCTCTCTCTATCTCTCTATCTCTCACTATCTATCACTCTATGACACTGCAGCAGCAGCACTGACAGGTATATATATATATAAAAAAAAACCTGCGCCCCCAAAAAGTTGCTGATCAGTTAATTTATACTGATCAGCACAAAAGGGGGGGCAGCAGTTAGTTATATAAAAAATATATAGCACAATCTGTCACTATCTCTCTATCTCTCTCTCTCTCTATCTCTCTCTATCTCTCTATCTATAACTCTATTACACTGCAGCAGCACAAAATATAGCACTCTCTGTCACTAGGCCTCTCTATCTCTCTCTCTCTATCTCTCTCTCTCTCTCTAACTCGATGACACTGCAGCAGCACAACACAGCACAACACAGCACAGGATGTCACAAGATGAAGCAAGATCCCAAGCAGTGATCAGGTAAGTATTGAGCAAGGTTCTGGTCAGTATATGGCGGCAGCTGGGCACGGTGACCGCACTGCACGCTATTCCAGACCGGAATGGCGTCTGCAGTGCAGTCACCGTTAGTTTAAACCCCCCTCCATGGCTGTGATTGGTCCGTCGGTCCGACGAACCAATCACGGCCTTTGGGGGCGGGCGGGGTGAGGTGGGGTGACACCAGTGTCACCCTTACACCCCGCGGTGATTGGTGCTGTACTTTACAGCACCAATCACCTCCGATCCCGTGTCACCGGCGAACGTTATTCGCCGGTGACACAGAAAACGCTGTGAATGGCTGTTCACACTGAACAGCCAATCACAGCGATCGCCGACGGGGGGCGGCATCGCAGCCCCCCCTGGGCATGCAGGGACATGTCTGCTGTCAGGGACAGCAGACATCGTCCCTCTGTCACTGCGTCTCTAGACGCAGTGACAGTTAAAAGCCATGACGTATATATACGTCATGTGTCGGGAAGTACTTCCCGGCCATGACGTATATATACGTCAAATGTCGTGAAGGGGTTAAACTTTTCCCCATCCCCATACCACTGCCATCACTGCCACTATAGATACAACCTGCTGCTGCTGGTGCTACTACTATAGGCACGACACACCCTGCTGCTATTATAGGCAACTGGGTGTGTATAACAAGGTCAACAGTGTCTGGGTCAAACAGTCCTAAGTCAGTTTGACCCTTTTTTTGCAGATAATTGGATTAAGCCACCCATATCACACTCTACATCTACATTTTATGAAGACTATATAAAATTAAAACATATTGGCTAAAACCTGGCAAACATCAACATTAACCAGATTGGGCCAACATTGTATCCTGACTACAATGCAATAACACAACTAACCATAATTTATACTGAATCCAAGTGTACAGTAACATGTAGCATAATTTAGATTTAAATATTGAAAATGCTTTGTCAATATATTTTGCTTTTACATTTTTAATGTTCTAAGGATTCTAGAATACAACTGTAGGGCAGTTTAATGATACTGTCTTACTCATTGAAGATCATACACTATTTATTGTTTTAATATTCATTTCCCAGTAAGCAGACACAGCAGACACAATAGTTTGGTAATGAATATAATAAATAAGCTGCAATTTGTGCTCATGTACAACAAAGAAGTCTCTTTAGCCAATTTCCTTCTTGTACTTTAATAGTCAAGGACCATAAGGGAGCATCCGAACTGCGGGTAACTTTCCATTATTTCCATTCAGTTTAACCATAAACGATATTTACAAAAAACAGTCAGTACTTGATTTCACTCCTTTATTGGAAAATGACACCAAGTAATTGTATCTCAAAGCTGCCAAGCCTGGAGAATTAAGCAAATCTCATAAACTATACATTGCTGAATCTGGAATTTTTTAAACATGAAAAAATCTAGTCTTTTTATATTCTAGATTCAGCCTTGCCCTAAATGCTGCCTGCGGTGTAATGCTGTACTGCTTTATTATACCTTGTTAAAGTAGAACTATTATATTCACTATGGTATCATGATGTGATGCTACATATGATTTGATCTTCATCCAATGCCAAGTTGTCCTTTGTAGCCAGAAAGATGCATTTACAGAATCAGCCAAAAGAAGCCCATGCATAGAACATAATATTTTCAAGGGATAGCAGATCCTTGTTTAAAAACCCACAATAAGCACGGTATATTATTATAATAATAATAATTATTATTATTATTATTAATATTTTTATTATTATTATTACATTTTATTTATAAGGCAACACAAATGGTTTGCAGCGCCACACATATGGCATACATTAGAACAATACAGGGTGCACAGAAATAAACACAACAGTAACTGAAAACAAAGAGCAAGGTAACAATTAGCAGAACAGGTCTTGGTACACAATAAAGCTGAGAAGTAGGGAAGCAGAGGAGCAGTCTACATGTTACCAGAGGCAGGTTGTGATTGGTAAAGAGGAATGAACACAAGTGAGAGGAAATGCATAAGAGAGCTGTAATTGAAGTGTGAGAATAGAGCGCTATGAAAACTAGAAGGATTTAGGGCCCTGCTCCTATTATGGTACAGTCTAGAGGGAGGGGAAGACAGACAGGAAACACGAGGTGCAGGCAAGGAGGACTGAAGGCAAGCTGAGGACATGGACTAAGGTACAGTAGAGTCTAATAAGGGGAGCTCATTCCAGTGAAGGGAGGCAGCCCAAAAAAATCTTTGATGCGCTCATGGGATTCAGTGACCAGTGTAGAGGAGAGGTCATGGTCACTGACTGACCAGAGGGGGTGGATGGGAATGTGTAGAGAAATGAGGTTGGATATATATTGGGCCGTGAAGTTAGAAAGGGCCTTGCATGTGGGGGAATGGGAGCCAGTTCTGATTTTCTGGAAGGGGCTTGGCAGAAGTGGAGCAGCAAGAGAGAAAAACAAGTCTAGCTGCAAAGCTGAGGCCACACTGGAGGGGAGTGAGCAGGTAGCATGGGAGACCAGTAAGGAGACTGCTGCAGTAGCATGACAGAAGATGACCAGTGAGTGAATAATACATTTAGTCACATTCTGGGAGAGAAACGGCCTGATGCGAGCATTGTTGCTGAAACTGACAGATTGGGCTAGGGATTGGACATGGGGGGCAAAGGAAAGGTGGGAATCAACAGTGACACCCAGGTAGTGGAGTTAGGAAATGGGGGAGATGATGGTGTTGTCCACAGTGATATAAATATTGGGAGGGAGGTGGAGACTCTTGACGGAGGAAAGATGATAAGTTACATTTTGTCCATGTTGAGCTTTAAAGAGCACTAAGACATCCAAGAGGAGATGGTAATGAGGCAGCTGTATACCCAGGTGAGTTCAGAGGGGGAGAGGTGAGAAGAGGAAATTAAATGAAAAGTCAAATGAAGAAATGTGCAGGTCTGTGTGTAGTGTGCCCCCTTACACAGAGCTGCAAAGTAGGTGACACTGTAGGCACCACTTGTTAGTTATCTGTTTTAATTACATTCACTTTTGAACCCCAGCATCTACTGACTGCCCCTGTCTCCTTCCCCCAACCCTCCCATCACTAATACCTGTGCAACTTTCATTAACTTACCAGGAGAGCTATTTGTTAATCAGTTACATGGTATCTTATTACATTTCAAGATGCTGCCATCTGTGGCATGCAGTCAGACACTCTATTCATTGAGATATTTGCCCTTACATAGAAAGCTATGTACTATGCACTATGACTGCCTAGGTGGCAGACTCGAGAAGCTAAAAATGTTATTACGCACTATGGGCCTAATTCATCATGAATTGCTATGATATAATTTTAAAGAGTTGGGATATTAAAAGAGAGCTTAGGGACATGGGGCAGTATACCAGATATGGTAAAAAAAAGCTTGATAACATGAATTGAGAGATAAATTAATATTATAGAGTGGTCAGGGAAATACAAATTGGGTATGGGGATAAGGAGCACTAGACAGAGGAAATAAATAGCTGTAAAAATTGCTTAGAGGTGGTGGGGTGGCAAACCTGTGGGTGGCATACTTGCCTACCCATCCTTATAGCTGTGAGATTCTCAGAAGACCTTGGGAGAACTAATGGACTATACTAAGGTAGGCTTAGGTATCAAATATAATCAACCAAGATAGGTGGTGAATTATCCTTGACAGCACCTACTGAGTATCTGTGAACTGTGAAGCAGTTACCCAAAGAAGTAGAGATGGATATCAACATTCAATAGTAGTCAATTTCAGTAGATAGTTATAAAATTTCTGTCTTGTCCACTTTACTCATTTGCAGTTCGTACCATCTGTGCATGTACAGTTCCCAACCATCTATGGCAAAATCATCAACAGGTTTCTCCTGATGGTGTGGAACCATTGCTTATTGATGGTTTCATCATTAACCCCTAGGAGAATTGAGCATTGAGCATCGAGTTCCGTATAAGTAGGAGCAATGAGTGCAGGAATTGGGGCACAGCTTTGTAATGACCAGCGGCTAGAGTCTAGACACAGCATTGTACAATAGATGTTCTTGTATAGTAACTCTTTGAGACTACGTTGTACTTTACTGTTGAGGAAAAGTTGCAAATGAAAACTTATCACTTTACCTCCATTGAAATCTAACATCCTGTAGCTATATTTGTAGTAGCAATGCAGAGCTTGGTTTCACACTGAAATAACACAGAGCTCTCTTCTAATTAAAATGGTAGTAAGTTCCAAACCCGTTATAGTCACAAGTATAAACAGTTCAGCCATACATAATAGTATTTGACTTCCTAGCTAGCAGCCAATAAATGAATGTCACTGCCAGTATTTCCTTAGCAGAAGAATACAAGCTGCAGAAACTAGAGTACAGTATTTTTGTCATTAAGCTACAAGTATACATTTTTCTCCTTATTTCTGAGTGGCTGAGTCCTCTCCAGAATGGCTGGGACCCAATATTGGGCGCCATCCTCTTTCTATCTACACTATTATTTATCTTTTAGCCACTCATGCATAAACGATCTGAATAAATTTGATTTATGTTGTCAGGTCTTACATGCTGCCTTAATAGACCGATCGTCTGAAGTTGACTTTGATACTGCAATATGCATTCCCAGTTGGATAGCTTTGATGTACTGTAGGTAAATAAAGGTTTGATGTGTTGTTTATTGTCAGTAGCCTTACTACGTGGTTGTGGGTAGCTTTACCTGCCGAGGGGAGGGACTAAAATGATGGCTCTTTTTCAGAGATAGGAGCCAAGTGCTGCACTGTAACATTATGTGCAGCACTTGGGTCCTGTCAAGTGTAGGAGTTGGTGCTGCTGACAAAAGAAGGCTCAGGGAGAATCCCAACATATCCTGGACCCATGGTTTTATTACAACGGGGGTCAGGCCACTATACCATTATCAAAGATAAACAATGATAAACTTATCTGCGCACCCAGGAGCAGCTACAATGGGATAGATCAATGGTGCTCAAACTTGTCACCTAACATATATGGGGTGGATGTGGGTAAAAAGAAAAAGCAATGAATCACTTATACCACTTATAAAAACCTCACACAGGGCGGCCGAATAACCCGGCAATTAATCGGCTATTGAAGCACTGGGTTATTGGGCTGCTCGCTGTGAGACCACCTTCACACAGGAGAGCAAATCTCCCCTGAGATTTGCTCTATTACATGGGTTTTTTTGCCTTTGTGAAAGGTTGAATCCAGATCTTTAACTCCGGGTCTCCGACCCTGGTCAGAGTTTAAGATCCGGATTGACCATTTCACACAGAAAAATGTCCAGTGTATTTAATGAAATGGTACTCTTTACCTAGAACGGCGCCCGTCGCGGGCATCGCGGGTACATTTATGTGTGGCCGCGACGCGACCGACGCGATGCCCGCGATTTCCCATTGAAACCAATGTTAAACATGGAAATCGTGTCGGTCGCGTCGCGGCCGGCCATAAATGTACCCGCGATGCCCGCGACGCGATGCTCCCGATTTCCCATAGGAATCAATGTTAAAAGGCGCGATGGACCCGATTTTACTGTTAAATGGCTCAATCCACCCGATTTGGGCATAGGAATCAATGTTAAATGGGCCACAGAGCCCATTAACCCTTAAATGTCCCCCCAAATTTTTTACGCCACCCCACGATCCACGCCAACCCGAAGCGTGGCGAGCGCAGCGAGCCCGCGAGGGGCGGCGGTACGCGTCCTCCGACCTTTTCATGCCCTACTATCCACTACGGCGTGGTGTGAGAATATAATAGTGTGGCGAGCGCAGCGGATACCTTCACAGTTATGCGCGTCCCCTCGCGGGCTTCACAGGTGTCCGTGGCGACGCGGACTGTGAAGGTATCCGCGTCCCCTCGCGGGGCTCGCTGCGCTCGCCACGCTTCGGGCTCGGTGGCTCGCTGCGCTCGCCACACTATTATATTCTCACACCACGCCGTAGTGGATAGTAGGGCATGAAAAGGTCGGAGGACGCGTACCGCCGCCCCTCGCGGGCTCGCTGCGCTCGCCACGCTTCGGGTTGGCGTGGATCGTGGGGTGGCGTTAAAAATTTGGGGGGACATTTAAGGGTTAATTTGGCCTATTTGGCCCTAAATCGGGTCCATTGAGGCATTTAACAGTAAAATCGCGGTCAATCTGCCGTTTTAACATTGTTCCCTATGGGAAAATCGCGGTGATCGCGGGCATCGCGGTCATTCCGATTTACCCGCGATGCCCGCGATGACCGCGATCACCGCGATTTTTACCCCCGACGCCCGCGATTTCAATCGCGGGCGCCGTTCTAGGTAAAGAGTACCAATGAAATTCTCAGGTGGAACTGCTTCACCCTGGAATCTAATTTTCTGTGTGAAAGGGGTACCAGTGGCACTCTCCTAAATCAGATCGAATGATTTTTCAAGTTTTTTAAATAATTCTCAAGGATATGTGATATAAAAGTTAATGACAAATAAGCATAAATAAAATCAGGATTTTGTTTAAATTCACATGCATCACCTGGTGCTTCGGAAGTGTGTGAATAAACAAGAAATCTTGTGTCACCCAGATGATAAAAGTAAGATATACTCACTAAAAAAAAACATAAAAGCATGGTGCAATATAGTATGATAGATAAAAAATGCAGACCATTTATCTTACATCATAAATCCTGTTTTACCCTGGAAAGAGTGAGTGCGTCTTTCTTGTTACTCTCTGCTCCTACGTCTTATTGGACTTTACGAATTACTTCGGACATCATATATAGGGAAAAAGGTTCTTTACTTGATATACATTTTAAAATCCACCAGGAAAGGATCACATACTGTATATGAACGCCCTCACTCATTTTATCGTCCTGGAAAATCTCAGGATGGTCTTACTGACAAATTTGTGTTCAGATTATTGCATATAGGTCCTTTCCTTCATGAATTTTGGTGATAGTACAGACTTTTTCAAAGTGGCTACACAGACTGGACACAGCACATGCCATGATTCTCTACATGCATGAACGCACTTTACGACATATACACATCTAAAAATGGCAGTGACATGTCTGCGTTTTTGCTGCCACTCCCCATTAACACCCCTAAACAGTCATTTCCTGTCAATCACTCTGCACTCTTACCACGAGCAGACTCGCAAAGGCACATTTACACATGTGCAGTGAGATCTTGGCGCATGCTCATTTTACAAGTTATTGCACAGTTGAAAAAAACATTTACATAATGTGCAGTTCTGAATCAGGCCCATATACAAATATTACAAGACAGGACAGGGATTTTCCTGCACAGCTGAAAAAAAACAGTGGTAGATATGATTGTTAACCAACATATACACAATATCACATAATAGTAAACTATCAGGGTATAGCTGAGTGTTGGCGGTGCTCCTGGAACTCAATAACCAAAATTTACCCAAAAAAGTTTTGATTGAAGTTATTCAGTCAGATAGTTCCTTTGTGAAGCACACTTTTATTAATGAATAAATAGTTAAATCAAAGCATAAATTTGAATCCTTAGTCTCTAAAATAGGGTTTCAAAGATAATGATAACATACATCATGTAAAGAATTTTTTTTATATATGCGGAAAATCTTAAAATTGAAAGTGTACTGTATGTAGTGTCTGTTGTGTCGGTGGTGTTGGTTTTAAAGAGACACAATGGGTAAAATTTACAAAGAAAAAGACTAGGTTCCATATGTATTCGTATTCTGGCTACGCATGTCTACGACTGACATTTGGGGGGAAATCTACTAAAGGAAATTTGTAAAAAATAGGTGTATTTGTATCCAGAAATACGCTTATTTTTTACATTTACTATCCCGAAAATCCGGTAATTCATATTCGTATTGATGTGCTATTTCTGGATACAAATACACCTATTTTTTACAAAGTTCCTTTAGTAAATTTCCCCCATGGTGTCGAATGATTCGTATTTTCCATCCGTATTCGTATTTCTGTTACCGTACATATTTGAGCCCGTTTTACGGGTGTTGTGTTCCTACTTTTACATACGTATTTCCAATTAATATACATACATATTTTTTCTCTAACCAAAACCCATTTAGCAATTGGCTGCAAGTTACAAACTTGGTACCCAACCATGTATCAGCCCCATACAAGCACAAGCTCCTTGTGGGTTTAGCTAGGAGTGGAGAGGGTGGTGAGTAGGTGGAGTTTTGGGGAGTTTTGCTAGTTGTATTTGATTTTCTGAGTGTTTTTTGTGTGCAAGTTGTCCTGTGAATCTTGCTTGTATAGTGCAATCTTCAGTCATTGTTTGCGAGTGTGTGAATGTGTGTGTATGTGTGTGCTTAATGGCCTTTTATAAGGCACACACTTGTGTATATGAGTAGCTGAGGGCTAATATGTGAATACTTTCACTTGTGAAAATCTACATGTGAAATACTCCTCAAATTTGAGTATTTTTTTGTTGTATATTTTTATGATTTGTATTTTTTTACACATCATATTTGCATGTATTTCCCAATACTAACATTGGAGTAATATAAAATACAAGGCGTATACTTTCAATGGCGTATTTATTTGAATACATACAGGAATACAAATACAAATGGTGTTATCCTCCGTAAAAAGGCAAAATACTAACGTACTTCCACATTATTAAATTTCAAAATTACAAATACGTGCCCGTATTTCAATATGACTGAATATGAATATGCCAATTCCTACCATATTTCTTAGTGAATTTCCCTAAATGTAGTGCAATTTATCCTCAAGAGAGCAGAAAGAAACCACATATACCTTCACATCCATAGTGGGTATACCTAATGGGAAAGTGGGATACTTGACCACCTTTCTGGGTGGCCGGGAGTACCACAGGATTTTTCGGAGCCTCCTGGCCTTTCCTGGAAGTCTGGCAAGTATGACATATGCATTGTCTGTCCCACTGGATGACCTATTAGTATACAATTCTACGAAGATTCTTGCAATAACCTTTTACTTATGTACACTATACAAGATAACTCCACTGCAGGTGCCTATTGTTTAATATAAAAATAATGAAATGTGCCAATTGTAATACAATACTCTTCCGCAGAGCATAATTCGCTATATTCTATATGTTTCCTGTTGTGTTTATTTAAGATAAAAAGGATATAGTGTGCACGGAAACAACGACCAGCTTCATGTATGATAAGCAGCATAAGGAATACATAAAGAAAATTACTTTTATAAAATGTAGTACTATTGCAATGTTAATCTGTTAACCACATGCTCTTCCTTTTGTGAATAAATTGGCAACCCTGCTAATAACCACCTATATGGAGACTATGAACCTTTATAGGATAACAGCATGACACTTTGTGCTCTAGAGTATGTTTTGAAATAACATGGGTTAAACTATGATTCATTTATAAACAGACTTTCAAGGAGAATAGCTGGGGGTATGTAGGAGTGAGAGGAAATTAAGGAAACTAGCTTCTTAAAAGGAAGTATACCATATGCTTAAAGGGGCACTTAAGGCCAATGAACTGTCATTTATGAGTAGCTATCTAGGGAGAAAGAATAGCAGAGTATATCCTGAAATACACTAGTAAATGTGTGTTAATACAAAGTCAATATTTGCAGAGCTGAATATGTGTAAATTGAACATGTTTATCTAAGAGGCTGAAGAGGAAGTTTTTCTTTTCTGCAGGTTGGCTCTGGAACTCCTGTGGACTACAAGTATCAGCGTGCACTGTGAAACAGAAATAAATTAATAGGGCGGGATGTATTAAAATTCATTGCCGCCCTTCGCCGCCCCCCCCCCCCCCCCCCCCCCCCCCCCCCCCCCCGCGGCGATGCTGTACTAACATATGCGGCTGGCATTGTGGTGCGCTGATGGAGGCCCCCCGCGATACCTGTACACCGGTGTGCGGGGGGTCTCCGTCACCTCCCTGCCGCCACGCTCTCCTCTCACGCCGTGGACAGCTATGAATGCTGTCCCCGGCGCTTCCTCCTCCCCCCTGCAGCCGGAAGGATGTCCGGCTGCTTCACTAGGGGGAGGCAGGGCTTACCTTCCGGGGTCCAGGAGGACCCTTCAGGAAGGAAAGCCAGAGGGTGGGTCGGTGAGGCGGCGGGTTTGCGTCGGCAGGCGGCGAAAAGAAGCCCATAGGCTTCTATAGGGTATCGCCACCCAATGATGCGGTATCATTTTTGATACATTAGAAAATGCGGTAAAACCGGGGTTTTACCACATTTTCCATTTGATACATCTCGCCCATAATCATTAACAATAGTTCCTACTGTTCAGTGCACCGCACATGCATGTAATTACTGTAATTAGCCAGATTAGTTATGCACATGGACAGGGCCGCCACTAGAAATATTGGGGCCCAGGACTGACCTACAGTCCGGGCCCCCAGCGGCACAGCGCCATACTTCTGGCTGCACCCCCCCCGTGCGCGTGTGCCCACCCACCTTCCGCCCCCACCTGCCAGCACCCCGCCTCCCCCTACCCCATCCCCAGTACTTACCATCATGCCGCGGCAACGTCCTCCTGCTCCTTCAGTTTCCACTACCAGGTCCGGAGCACACGCTGCACAGTGCAGCCTGCAGAGCGCAGAGCCCCTCTGTGTCCTAGGCTCAGCACTCTGCAGGCTGCACTGTGTATTGTGCGTGCCTGGCCGCCGGGTGAGGGAGGCTGGGTGCGGGTGCGGGGGGTGGGCTGTGGGAAGCGGCCCAGGCCCATCCAGAGCCCGGGACCCCAGGACAGCTGTACCCGGGGCACCCCCCTGTCGGCGGCCCTGCACATGGACAGTCGTGATTGTATGTTATACAGTAAAGTGTTATCTCCTAGGGCTCCACTCTCCACTTTGTGAAATTATAGAGAAAACAAAGATGCATAAATAAAGTGATCATGTAACATAATTATATAAACTGTCTGTATTCATCTGTACATACTTCATGATGGCAGTTTTATCCATTTGTATACGTGCAGGACCTCGCGTCGCCTCATGAACAATATCTAATACTGCATTGTTTGGGGACTTGAAGCCAGACTTTATAGGATGATATTTTAAGGAATTAAGGTAAATTCTAACAGCTAGGTGGGCTCTAAGCTCAAATGGAAGATGCTCATTTCAGAAAAACATTCATTTCAGCACCTTGACAATTTTTGTTAGATATCAGAACCCTTTAGCCATTGGATATTATTTTTATTTCATGGGCAATGTACTGTAAAAATCATTGTATACTGTGCTATGTAATATACTTTATTTAAACATATCAAATAATTTACCTGATGTGTTATACAAATTGTTACGCTTCCAGGAATAAAGGTATATACAGTATTTTGGTTTAGGAATCCCCCCAGATGCTATGCCACAACATTTGTACATATACTGTACATCTTAGCTGTACAGCAGTCCTTTGGATAGTCTCCTATTTCCTGTCATGCCATTGGGTAGGCACTTAATATTCCCAAACTCTTGTTTCCTTGTTCTGTCCCCTCACAGCAATTCCAGTGGAAACCTTTCCTTTTCTCATCTATATCACTTCATACTCATTGCTTCCTTACTATTATCCCCTATTATTATTTCCTCACTCACCAAATACCTCTTTCTCCCTCTCTTCCTGCCCACTCTGGATTCCTTTCACTTCATAATATGGACTCTTCACACTCAACCCTGCAAACCTTATCTCCACCCACTCTCTTCACTCCATCTCTTTCTCCTCAGCTCGCTGGAAAGCCAGATCAATTTGCAACATATTGGCGTACATCCATGACTGTTCTCATTAACTCCCTCAACCTCCTCACCATTGCTGAAACAAAACTTTCCCAATCTGAAAGCACTTTACTACTGTTCTCTCAGTTGGAGACATCTGTCTCCTACATCCCTTATCCTGGTGACTATGAAGGTGATCTCCACATCTGTTATGCCTTTAAGGTCCTATCTTCTGAACACTCTTTCCTTTTTCTCCTTTCTCCTGCAAGATAATGAAGCCTCCATTACAGTATGGGCTAAGGGCAACATCTCTCACTTGTAAATAGTCACACTTTAGTAAATGTACCTCTAGATGTCTGGCAGGTTGAAAGAGCTAAACATTCCATCTGTATCCTCAAAACAGGTGTATTTAACCCCTATTGATTTGCTTAGTAACTTATTGACTAGTTTACCTTTTTAAAGATAGTAGAACAAGGTCTGACAGAACTTTTAAATACAGTACAGTATTGCTGCAGCAACTTCTGCAAATTTGTCCACAATACATTAAGCAAATAAACTGCAAATGTGGGGGGAGCATCCTGGCCTACAGGACCCCTGGCTGCAACCTCCAGAGCAGCGTCCCTCAGAGGATTCCGGTCTGCAGGATTCCCAGCAGCGACCTCCACAGCAGTGGCTCTCACAGGAACTAACCCCAAGGGAGGAGGTAAGGCTCCCACCTGCCCCCTCACACTGGCTCAGCCCAAAGCTGTGGATACAACCAAGTGGGCCATTCCGCAAATCCCCGGGACTCACAAAAATAACAAGTGGTCAGTCAAATAACATGCTGACAAGCAAAATGGCCTGTTAGACCCCGCTGCGGCATTGGAAGCAGCTATGACCAATATATATATATATATATATATATATATATATATCTGTACTGTTTACTTGTCACTGTTTAATTGTTACCTATCTGGCTGTTGCAATGATCAAGTGGCCTGTCTCGCCATGTCCGTGTCCTTCTCCCTCCCCAGGGTACATATCTGTACATGTTATATATACTGTTTATCTGTACTGTCTGTTTACTTGTTACCTATCTGGCTGTTGCACAGCAATCCAAATCTAATTGCTTGTATATGCAAGTATAACTGGCCAAATAAAGTGGATTCTGATTCTGATTGTCAGTAGCATAAAATAATTGGACACCTTGGTATCCAATCATATATTTATTGATGTTCTGGCCAAGCAAATTAATTTGCAATGTACAGTTTTGGAAAATGTCAGCGATCAATCAAAATTTCCTTAAATTTTTTATTTTGTATAAAAATTTGTGAAATATAAATTTTCACTTTTCTAAGAAATGTTATAAATACCATTGAAAGAATATCAGGCACATTTTATAACAAGTAATATTCTTGTTATTTTGTTCTAATCTTAAATGGTGCTCCAACTAATCAACTCGAATCAAACATTGATGTGATAGCTATGTGTATTGTAGCCATTTTCAGCGATAGTGTTAGGACCTGCAGAAAAGTGGGGTCCCGTGAAGGGGGGTGCAGGCTTAAATGCATTGATCAATTCATGAACCAAATCTCCACTATTTATTATCAGTTAATTTAGTGTGTGCAGAGCCCCTACAATGTCTGTTTAAACAATGTGGTCACCAGCCATAGAGCACCCCAAAACTTAGGAAAGGTGAGTGCCGATGTTAAGTGTATATATTGTTTATTAGATTAATTTTTAAAATTAGTCTTATTATGGTCACATTCTCTTATGCACCCTGCTTTAACTAAGATTCCATAGCTTATGTTAACCATTCCCCTAGATGATTAGTGACAGGTGTGTTGGTAGCTGCTCACCTATAAAAGTCCAGCGTGCTGTGAGCTTCAGACCAGATAGCATGCCTGGAATCAAACATTGATGTGAAAGCTATGTGTATTGTAGCCATTTTCAGTGGGTTGGGATCATTTGGTCTATTGCATTATGGTCGAAAGTCATTAGGTCGAATCCATTAGGTCGACATGCTAAAAGGTCGACATGACTCTAGGTTGACATGGGAAAAGGTCGACATGATTCTAGGTCGAAAGGTCATTAGTTCGACAGGTCATTAGTTCGACAAGGTCATTAGTTCGACATTGTCTATGTCGACATTCACAAGGTCGACATGGGGTTTTTCACTGTTTTTTTACCTGAATGTCAACACAGTCGACATGGACACAGTTTAAAGTGCACTGCATCCCCTCGCATCGCTCGCTGCGCTCGCAATGCGTCGGGCACGGTGCCTCGCTACGCTCGGCACACTATTTTATTCTCCCACCACGCCCTAGTGGATGGTAGGGCATGAAATACCGCCTGTCGGCACATGTTGGCTCAAAAAACAGTGAAAAACTCCATGTCGACCTTGTGAATGTCGACATAGACAATGTCGAACTAATGACCTTGTCGAACTAATGACCTGTCGAACTAATGACCTTTCGAACTAGCATCATGTCGACCTTTTCCCATGTCGACCTAGAGTCATGTCGACCTTTTAGCATGTCGACCTAATGGATTCGACCTAATGACTGTCGACCATAATGCAGTAGACCAAATGACCGCATCCCTTTTCGGTGTAGTGTTAGGACCTGCAGAAAAGTGGGGTCCCGTGAAGGGGGCTGCAGGCTTAAATGCATTGATCAATTCATGAACCAAATCTCCACTATTTATTATCAGTTAATTTAGTGTGTGCAGAGCCCCTACAATGTCTGTTTAAACAGTGTGGTCACAAGCCATAGGGCACCCCAAAACTAGGAAAGGTGAGTGCCGATGTTAACTATATATATATATATATATATATATATATATATATATATATATACATACTGTAAATAAATTATATATCCCTAGATGTCTTAGAAAATGACATAAAAGATTTGTTAATGAATTGGATAATTGTACTGTATGGCTACTGACTCAGTGTCACAAATGGATTAGTAATTTGAACCTCAGGAGATTCGACTACTTAATTGAGGATAATTTAACCTGGCAGGGAAGTGACTCTTGCTCTCCTTTTCTGTACATTAGCAGATAATAAAACTATTTTCAGATTTGGTGGTTAGCTACGCAGTATTACACTGGGACTCTGAGATTTCTTTAGAAATAAAAAAAAGTCAAGACTAAATTAGAGCTTCTCCATCCAGTCTCCCCAGTCTATTCTCAGAGACTAAACATGGACTGTGGGACAGAAGCTGTTTATTATCAGAAACTGATACTCTGTAAGACGTCTGTTCGGTTCTTTCCTAATAAGTGGAGTATTATTTGTCTGTGTTATTGTTTTACAAAAACTCTGAGAAGTGGAATGAGACTACTCTAGTGTTCATTCTATTACCTATGTCCCACATGGCATTGTTAAAGACCTGTAGCAATAACAGAGCACTCTGATGTAATTCGGAACATTACCCGCACTGGGAGCACCAACCTGTAACTTATCACATGAGTGACAAACCTAATGTTTTGTTTCCCAGTGCAGAGGTTAACGTACAGCAGATGAGTAATTAACATTTCTCTTTTGGAGATTAGATCTGTCATGAGGAAAGGGGGTCAAGGCAGGCAAAATGTTTAAGAATAAAAATGTAAGGTGCATGGGCCGCGCTGACTCGTCAGCCCTGGCTGCTAAGGAATATGGAATGTTTTCAACAAAGCTTACATTTAATTCTACTGAGGGGCATTTGGTTCCATTAGACCTTGAGCAACTTATCTGATTTTTCTGCCTTTTCTCCCCTAAAATTAGGATGGATGTTAAAAAAAAAAAACTATGGTTAATTTATATTATTTTTTGTTACCTAGAGCACTTATTTGGCTACTGTCAGCTGCTTTTTAGACATGGGCCCACAATTCTCATGAGAAAATAAGAGCATGTGTTCTATAAAATAAAACAGACATGTCATAATAAACTGAGTAACACCATGATCAAGAGTGCAATTTTAAATGCATTCCTATTCACTAGGCAACTGAACTGACCTTCTTTGGTTTACTATTTGTGCTGCAGAGTGATTTTTGGGCTAGTGTCAATAATCCCTGCAGCAACAGCCCACAGAACATATCTGAGTCTAAAGGAAATCTGACTAGACCGTTTATAAATGAAGCACAGATCGCTCTGTCTGTACACCATAGAGCGATGGTGATGTGCGGTACAACCTGTTGCGGTACTTGCAGTACCCCTGTTGCCATCGTACACTGAAATAGGCAGTGCTATCCTGCTTAGATTGCAGGGTTTGCCTTTAAGCATAGATCACTCAGCACACATCGTAGATAAGATGAAGATTCTTCAGGAACCACTGAAGATAGGCGTGTGATTAATGAGGCCTTGAGAGGACTTGTTTTTTTAAAAATTGTGTTTTTTGTGAAATTTTACCCTGGTGCACTAAATGTGCCTGAGGGCATTGGATGCAAATTGATTTACTATACAACCAACCCCTCCCCCCACACCAAATTAAGTACTCTTCAAGTACTTCAGGTATGGTTGGCAAGTATTCTATTCTATATAGACATATCAATGTCATCTAGGCTCATTTTGCTCATTTTGATGGTGAATGCTGTCCCTTGTACAATACGTGTAAATGTAGGAAAATTACAGACATTAGATGCAAATTTTGATTTTAGTGAAGGCACATTGACGTGTTGTACAGAACATATATGTAATTTTAACCAGTGGGGTTTCAATAGCTCCGTAGACCCTGTGGAGGTGCTAGGTAAGTTTGGGCGCTGCGGGGTCTGTGGAAGCTATTGTTAATTGGGCCACCGTCGATTACCTGTTGATGTCGGCCGCCGAGAACAGCAAAGCTTTCTGCTATCTGCAGTCCCGGCACTCCTCCGCTTCCTGTTACAATGTCCCTTGCAAAATATCCGCCCCCCTCACAGCAGACAGTTATTAAGGATGCTAGAGGAAGCGGTGACCTCCTCTTGCATCCTAAATAAAGGTCTGCTGTAAGGCGGTGGCCATTTTGCAAGTGACATTCTGACAGGAGGAGCGCCTGGAGCACAGGACAGGAAGATCTGCTGGTCCCGGCGGGCTGTCAACGGACAACGGATTAGGTGGCAGCAGATGCAGTAGTAAGGGGGGGGGGGGGCGCACATATTTTAGTAATGGTGGGGCACCCAAATTGTACTTACACCACTGAATAGAACCTGCTTCTAAATAGGGCTTCCAAGTCAAGTTTACGAATGAAAAGCTTAGTTTACCTGTAAACACCAAGAGAGAGTTGTCAGCATCTTACTTATAGCTAAGCGAGCATCTGTGGCATGAGAGCTCCCATGTTGGTCATTAGCAAACTGTTTCCAGCAGTAAGATAGTAAAATTAGTTATTTTACTTGTCCCTCATGACATTGTCTAACAACACTACCATCACATCTGCCCCTAGAACTGACATGCTTTAACCTTTCCATAGCCTTCGGAAGAGAGAGCAATACCTACAAGGTCATATATGGGGTTGCAGTCACCAGGAAGCAGCTGTATGAATTGAGCAAGAGAAATCTGGAAACGATTAGCTCCTAGGATCTTATATAATGGCAAGTGTAGACGATGGTGATGGTTGTGCGGGAGTGTGTTTATTGTGCTGAAAATAAGTTTGTTTATAGTATTTTGTTCATTATTTTTTTATTTAGTTTCTTATATAGCGCAGCCGATTCCATTGCGCTTTACAATTGTAGACAGCGATAAAAAACATTATCCATTTTATAATACATAGGGATTATAAAATGCAATGTTGCTATACCATACACAGATGCTGATATCATTTGTAAAATGAGTTTAGGACAGTGCCTTAACCCTATTAAGTCCTACATCTAGTCAGGCTCCACAGCCTGTAGTAGCAGATGCAAATGTGAGACACTTTAAAATAAGAACATTAACATTGTTCAACATTCAACGTAGACCATTTTTGACTAATAATTTTTTTTTAAATTACAGTTATTTTAACATTTAAATCAGACTGAATTGAAAAAAAATTTGGACTGCAAAAGGTTAAACTGAGCAAACAAACTGACAGCACAGAGCAAGCAGGAAAATACTTTTGGTACGTGTAGTTTCACGGCACCACTTACGTAGTCAGCATAGTGTCCCTGCCAGCATCAGCGTTGTCAGCGTTGCCAGCGTAGTCAGCTTGTGTCTGTGACTGTGTGTACGTTCACGCCTAACTGGAGCTTACGCAGTTAGCGTAGTCAGTCAGTGTTACACAGTTTGCGTAGTCAGTCAGCATTGTGTCACCGCTTATTACATTGTGTGGGAACCATTGACCATTTTTAACCTGCCTGACATGACAGGTGTGAATGTGTTCATGAAACACCCGCACTATCCACGTCAGCCGGAAGCGTGGCGAGGGGATGCGGTAAACGTCCTACCAACCTGTTCATACCCCAACTATCCATGTTGGCATGGAGTTAATTTTATAAAGTGTAGTGAGCCACCGAGCCCAAAGCGTATCGAACGTAGCGAACCCCGTGAGGGGGCGCAAATTACTTTACATGTATTCCGCGTGGGCTCGCCACGCTTCTGGCTCATTTTCTGCGGCCGCTGGAGGGGCATGCTGCGCTCGCCACACTACAGGCTCGGTGGCTCGATACACTCGCCACACTTTATAAAATTAGCTCCATGCCGACGTCAGGGTAAGAACAGGTCGGGAGGACATGTACAACATCCGCTCGCCATGCTTCTGGCTGACGTGGATAGTGGGGGTTTTAAACAGAAGCATTTGCCAGTATGTAACATGGAGCACTGGCAAATGCGTCCTTTATTGTGCATGAGACGCACTTGTGCCTGCACCCCCCTTATGTGCACGAGACGCACGTGCGACCGAACCCCTAACCATGACAGTCTCCCTGAAGCGGACACGGGCAGGGTTGCCGTACACTGCCGCATGAATTATTGAGACACACTTGCGTGTGAGACTCTTGTGCAATCTAGGCAGATGGAGCGCCTCTCCGCCGGTGTACGCTGGGGATCTGGGGGTTACTGGTGCTCACCAGGCTTGGCAGGGAAGACGGGGACAGAGCTGCAGCTTGCGGGGACAGTATGGCGACTATGCTGCCTGACAGAGACACTACACTGACTATGCTAGGCTGCCGTTGGCCTATGTTGGCAGCGTAGCGTAAGGTGGCGCCGTGAAACTACACAAATACCATACTTTCTCGAATAAAGGGGGAAATTACACACTAATGGTAATAGGACTGAAATAAAAATATTGTAAAATGTGTATTTTTATATTCAAAGTATTTTCAGTAATTTCAAACATCAATAGTATTTTTGTATTAAGCTGGTCATGACCAGATGCTATATTAAAAATTAATACATCATTATTGGTACAAGTTTGTTTCCAAATATATAAAAACATAAATTATTGAACTGCTGACATTTTTAAATGCACCCATCTGCAGGTATTTATACTGTAGTAGTGCGGCAACTCTGGAGAGACACATACCATTTTTTTTTTAAACACAGTATCTTTTAAATGAATATTTTGTTTGTAACATATGATCACTCTGGGCCTTATTTGGCAGTCAAGAATAGGAAAATAAATAGAACAATTTGCTGCTGGAATATAAACCATGTTGCAATGCAAGAGGTGAAAATGCATTTATGTTTTTGAATACAAGGAGATAACTATTTGTTCTCTAAAGACAATCACAATCAATGAGCAGTTTAGTTTTTTGCACTGCTGTCTCAATTTAAATATGATACACTTAACTATTGGGGGTATATTAAATATGCAACTAGTGCAATACCAACAGTCCTGTTTTTCTAGGACTATCCAGTTGTGGTCCGCAGTGTCCTGTGCTGGAAAAAGTTGGGGGGAGGTAAGCACTATCACTGTTGCTCTGTATGGCAGAGCAGCGTGGGAATAGATGCCGTGCAATGCATACAGCATTTATATACACAGTACAGGGAGATGCAAATGGGGGTGCTGTGAGGCCCAACCCCGTTTAGAGTTAGTCTTTGGACCCGTTTTGGCCAGGGATCTCGAATCTTCATTCAACAATTCTTACTATTATCTTCTACAGATAAATGATTAGTAACTACAGTATATTTCTAACCCTCCCTGCACATTTTTACCACCCTCCCCCTCCTCCATTGTGATGTTTTTAATAAGATGCAAATAGGTCCAAGTCAAACACTATGTCATGTCCAAGTCAAACACTGTAATGTATGTAAGTAGTGTAGGTTACTTGAATGAGTTTGGGCAAATGCATATCTAAAATGTCACTGATTCTTAAATTGTTCTATTACTTTTCCAATCTTACTGTTATAATATATTTCATTAAATTAAGTCAATGGTTTTTCTATATTTGTATTGTTTAAGTTAGGGATGAGCACTGGCCACTTATAGTGTTTCGTGAAATGTGTTTTGAATCTGTATCTCCAGCAGTGTTTTGGATCTGGATCTGTTCCAAAACACCACCCTTCAGTGTTTCCTGTTTTGGATTTCCTGTTTTCTGTATTTTAAATATTTTTTTAAACGCATAAACATTGCTAAAATCGCAGAATTTTTATTATTTTTTGCTCCTTTTCTATTATTTACCTCAATAACATTAATTTCCACTCTATCCTGAATACCTCACACCACACAATGGAGGTTATTCTGATCGTAGCGGCCAAACGTGCGTACGTTCGCTATTAACGTACGCTCTCCGTACGCGGCCGTTGGGGTTAAGTCCACCCACAACTCAGCCGCATACGTACGGCCAGAAACAACGTCAAAGGGGAGTGGCGTACAATTGAGCGTACGCCAACGTACACGGATGGGCCAGCCCTTACACTCCGACAACTGGCGTACAATTGAGCGTACGCCACCGTTTACGGACGTCTCTCGTCCGTCTTCCTACCGACTTCTTGCGGCTATCTGAGCGTACGCCAGCTTGCACGGACGGGTCCCTATTGTTTTCAATAGAAAACTCAGCTTATGTCACCGCTCGTGAGACATACCCTTCACATATATGGACCTGCAAATCTTGCCTTTCAACTATAATTATGAAAATTAATTAATTGATTGAATTAATTAATGTGCAAAATAATGGGCATGGGCTTAAAACATTGCTGAAACATCCTTTGTAGGTGTTAGATGTGGTTTATGTTATTGTATCATAAATACAAAACCTATGTTTGTATTAGAGTGAACACGTTGACACATGTCGACTTGTGTAGATTGAGTGTGCTACTGTGTAAAGTCTATGAAAGCACGTAGTAAATGTGTATAACTGTTTAACAAATACCTACCTTAGCATATATAAGCAGGTCTTAAAAAGATTCTTAGCTTAAATTAAACAAACCTTTAAATGTAGAGAAGTATAGAAAGATAAGCTTCCAAGGTGTTTGAGTGCTGTGTGTGGCTTGCAGGTAGTGAAATCATGGTTTGGAATTAATAGACTGCAGCATTGGTTATTACATTCAGGTGTATGTGTTTGAGTAGTAATCAGCGTAAATTAGCAAACCCAGGCGCACGCTGGCATGCGGTATCTGTAGGGGTGGTCTGAGGTGGCGGTTGGCAGCCGCCTGTTTTGTGTCCGAAATGAACGGTGCTTTAGTCGATCGTGCGGTAGTAGCACCGCTCATTTTTGGTGCACACCCCCGTGTACGCCCATGTTTACGCCCATTTTCCCGCATTATTTCGGCCGCTCCCCTCAACACGCCCCTATGCCGCCCCCAATGCCCGTACTCTCGCGTACAGGTTTTTTCGCACGGAGAGACCCGTCCGTAAGCGTTGTGGAGTGTTCGCGCCTGCGCATTAGCGAATGTACGCATGCGCAGATCATGAAAAACCCCGGAACGTACGCGTACGGCCCGGCCGCACCAACCAGAATAAGGCCCAATGTTGTTTTTAGGCCAAAAGGTTGCAGTGAGATAGCAGGATGACTATGCTAAGCGATACAAATGGGCGGCACAAACACGTGGCCCATCAGTGGCAGACAGGATGGCAGTTTGAAAAACTAGGCCCCAAAGAGCACATAATGCAAAAAAAAATTGGTGCAAGATGGAATTGTCCTTGTGCCCTTCCACTCACCCTTATGTTGCGTAAATAGGACATGCATGCTTAACAAATCAATACTTTCAGCAACAGGGTGTGCCACACGATTGTGGCTTAAATGATTGCTTTGTTTGAGCCCCCACAAAAAACAAAGCAATTCATCTCTCCCTGTACAAACCAGCTCTACAGAGGCAAGATGTTGTCCTCATCCTCTGATTCCTCACCCCCTAATCCTCACAGATTATCAATTCGTTCCCGATGGATTCCACAATCACATGTCGCTCTGTAGTATCTGGAGGCAATTGCTGGTCTTCTACGCCGCTCGCTGACTAGGTTCCTGGCTACTCTGAAAACTCTTTTGGAGTACACACTAGAGGGGGACAACTCAGGTAAAATAGAGCCAGTTGGTATAGCTGCCTCAAAACTGCATATTTTTCCTGCCAGTACAGGTACGGATTGTCTGACATGTCTTCTTGGATGCTGTCACCAAAGTAATCCTCCACCATTTTTTCAGGGGTGACAGCATCGTATGCAGTGACAGTAGACATAAATCATTGGCAGGGCCTTCAGTCTGGACGAGATGTCCAAACTCACTCCTGCCTACCCTGTATTACCACCAGTGGGTTGGGTAGGAAATTTGAGAAGTTTCTTCCCAGCTACAGATGTGGGAAAAAATAAAGGCGGAGCTGTTGCCATGTCATGGTCCGCTTCAGATGACAATCTCCTGACCAGCAGGTCTTTGCACTGATGTAGACTTGTGTCCGCCGGAAACAGAGATACAACATATGCTTTAAACTGAGAATTGAGCACGGTGGCCAGAATGTATTCCTCTGACTTTAATAGACTGACCACCCTCGTATCCTGGCAAAGCGTAGGAAGGGCTTCATTCACAAGAGCTACATGCTTTGAGGAATCACAATTCTTTAGCTCATCCTTCACTTTCTCCAGCTGCTTCTGCAACAGCCTGATCAGGGGAATCATCTGATTCAAGCTGGCAGTGCCGGAATTGACTTCACGTGTGGCAAGTTCAAACGGCTGGAGAACAACATATAAATCAGTCTCCACTGCACTTGAGTCAGGTACAACCCTGCTCCTTTGCCTATGTTGTAGGTGGCTGTGTAGGCTTGAATGGCCTTTTGCTGCTCTTCCATCCTCAGCAGCATATAGAGGGTGGAGTTCCAGTGCATCACAACCTCTTGTTTGAGGTGATGGCAAGGCAGGTTCAGGAGTCTTTGATGTCGCTCCAGTCTTTGGCAGGTAGTGGCAGAATGGTGAAAGTGTCCCGCAATTTTGGGTGCCAGCGTAAGCATCTCCTGCATGCTCCTGTCACCTTTTAAGGAAATGCTGCACCACCAAATTTATTGTGTGGGCAAAACATGACACGTGTTGGAAATTGCCCATATGTAATGCCAGCACAATGTTACTGGTGTTGTCTGACACCACAAATCCCCAGAAGAGTCTAAGTGGGGTAAGCCATTACAGGATAATTTCCTTCACTTTCTCTAAGAGGTTGTCAGCATTGTACCTCTTACTGAAACCGGAGATACACAGCATAGCCTGCCTTTGAAGGAGCTGGCATTTCAAAGATGCTGCTGCTGCTGTTGCTGCATAAGGGGATGCATCAACTCAGTGGGCTATCACAGTTATATAGTCCTTAGTTTTCCCTGTACCACTTGTCCACATGTCCATGGTTAAGTGGACAGTGGGAACAACCGCATTTTTCAGGGCACTGAGGACCCTTTTGTGGATGTCTCTGTACATCCTGGGTATCGCCTACCTAGTGAAGTGGAATCTAGACAGGATTTGGTACCATGGACACAATACCACTATCAATCATCTAAATCCAACTCCACTGATGGTGGACACTGGATGCATGTCTAACACCAACATAGCTGTTAGGGCCACAGTTATCCACTTTGCCATAGGATGACAGCTGTTATACTTCATCCTCATCACAAACGACTGTTGGTCAATTGCTTAGTGAAAGAGGTAGCGGTGTTCCGACTTCCCCTCTGTGATGATGAACGACTCCCAGGTGCAAAAGAGGCAGCTGCAGCAGTAGGCGTAGCGCTGCAGGATCCTCCGGAGGAATTCCGGATAGAAGAGAAGTCAGTCATGCTGGTGACATGGCCTGCAGGACTACCTCCAATTTGGATCGAGGAGGAAATGGACAAGGAGTGACTTGTTGGTGTGGTTTTCAGTTGCTTGGATACAACAGGATCAAGGGATTTAGTTGTCCCTGGACTGCTTATGGTCCTAGCCATAGTTTCTGAACTAAACAATGACTTATGAACGAACTTCAGGTGACGCATAAGCAAGGATGTCCCTAGGTGCCCAAAGGCCTTACCCCTGCTTATTGCAGCATTAAATAAGCTACATATGGTGAGACATTTGTAGTCCAGATCTGGATAAAAAAATTCCCAGACCAAAGAGGTGGATTTTTGGTTTTCTGTCAAGGCATGGTGACATCCTTTTGCATCCCACATACAACAACTGTCTCACCCGGTGCCTCATTTAAGCAAACCAATCAGCAGCATCCTTCTCGTCAACTTCTTCCTCAGCGCCAGCTACATCAATATCCTCCTCCTGGTGTGGGTGATCCTTCTTGTATATGCAGAGGGTGTGCTGCAAATAGTGGAAGGAGCCACCTCTTCCCATACAGTGATGGGAAGGTCAGGCATCGCAACTACCAACACCCTTGGACTTGGGGATTTGTGGTACCATGTCTTTAGAAGGCACAGATGTTTGCTGTGTTTTTGATGACAGCTTAACTCTCTTAAGGAGGAGGAGAAGGGCTTTAATCGTCATGTGAAGTGGAACCTCTAGTCAGGAACATAGGCCAGGGCCTTAGCCGTTCCTTGCCACTCCGTGTCAAGGTAAGCTTACGTTTCTTCTCAAACCATTTACATTTTTTTTTTTTATTCCTGTTACTGAACTTTTTAGATTTTAAATGCTCTCTACGATGACACTTGCCATTAGCCTTGGCAGACGATGTTCATGGCATTTCATGTTCTATGTCATGACATGTTCTTGTTCTTTCACTATTTTATCATCCAGATTTTTGTTCACCATTATCTTTCTGGAGTTATAATAATAATATGCTGCACAGGAGTGTACCTCTAAACCACACACACACATGGCAGTGCCTGAAAAAATTATACGGATTTAAAATAACCCTTTTATTTTGGGGTTATTTAAAAATGATTATGGGCCTTATTCAGATTTCATCGGTACTGCGCGCATTCGCACGCAGTACCGATGTTGTGCGTCTGCGCATGTGCAGGTGTGTTTCTGCGCATGTGCAGGCGCATGGTGCGTGCACCCACGGCTACCTTTCGGGTCGCCAGGTGCACGCACCCATGGCAGTGAGGGGGGGGCGGAGATGGGCGGGGAGTGCCGGGCTGCCCCATTACCATATGGGAACGCCCAGCATTCCATGGGCGTTTCCATGAGAACGCTGGGCGTTCTCATGGTAATGAGGCAGTGACGCGGGTGTGTGGGCCGGGTAGCTGACATCACCGGATGTTAGCTGCCCGTCCATATCACGCCAGCGTGCACGCAAATGTAAGTAACTTAAAAGTCACTTATATAAGCGTGCACGCTAAACATCATTCGATGGTCACGACCATCGAATGATGTGGGCGGACACCCAAGCAAAGCGAATGGATGTTTATGCAAAACATCCATTCGCTGCTGTGCGGGCGAAGCCGCACTTTGCTGGGGCGGCGGGGGGGCGTGCGTTCGCCAGGCGGGGTTTGGTGGACTCGCAAGGCTGCGAATTCGCAGCCTTGCGAATCAACCTGAATAACCCCCTATATGCGGGAGGCACAGGAGTGTATACTTGGCCTAAACCACACATACACATGACAATGCCTCAAAAAATTATACAGATTTAAAATAACCTTTTTATTTTAGGGTTAATAAAAAAAATTATTATATGAGGGCAGCACAGGAGAGTGTACTCAACCTAAATCGCACACACACAGACGGCAATGCCTGAAAAAATTATACAGATTTAAAATAACCCTATTATTTTTGTAAGAGTATACACTGGACTGTCACTGAACTTATACGGCAGTACCACTGGATTTAATGGCAGTACCTCTGGACTAACAGTACCACTGGACTTAACAGCAGTACCACTGGACTGGCAGTACCACTGGACTTAACGGCAGTACTGCACATAACGGTAGTACCACTGGACTAGCAGTAACACTAGATTTAACAGCAGTACCACTGGACTAGCAGTACCCCTGGACTAGACAGCATAGCACCACTGCATGGACTTATCCAGCAGCACAGGACACCAGCACCAGACAGCACAGTACCATAGGACTGGACTGCACTGAACTGCACAGGACACCACCAATGCGACCAGGTCTCCACCCCACGCTCATATAGCAGATAATTACTCAGAAAAAAGATAGGTCCAAAATATTAGTAAGTAAACCTTATTTTTTTTGTGCTTTCTTACTATACACCAATGGTTTTCAAACTGGGTGGCACCCTGGGGTACTAACATGGATACTGTTGGTTGATGTTCCAAGAACAATTCAAATTATTTATGGTCAAAAGAATTGGCAAAAGCAGTGCTACTCTCACTAAGGGGGAGATTCTCTAAGCTAGAAATGCGGTAAGAACCCAGTTATCAGGGTTTTTACAACATTTTGGGATGCTGTAAGCATCCCCCGCAAGGTTACCGCGGTGGGGGGGGCATCGCCCAAAAAATCTGCTTCTACCGCATCCCACCACCGCCCCGCAATGACCCCTGCCGCCCCGCACGGACCCCCGCCGCCCCGCATCGTCCCCTCCCCCCCCCTGTGCTGCCCGGACCTGTGACCTCCTCCCTGCACTGATCCTCTTCCGGGTGCAGGGAGGTGGAGAGCCCGGCGCAGAAGCAGCAGCGCCGGGTGTGGGAGGGAGGGGGGAACCGCCGGGACCTGCTGGGACCCGGCGACTCTCACCGCAAAGGACAGCTCTTAACGCAAGAGCTGTCCTTTGCTATAATTATAGATGTTGACATAGGTTTGTTCTGTCCCTCACCACATAGCTGAACCGAAGGTTGACATACTGTATAAACACAATTTACTTAATTTTATATTTTTTCTAGCCAAGGGTGACGTGAAAAAATCTAGATACTTTATGGCACTGTGATTAAAAAATATTTTGGAGCCACTGCTGTAAACATTCGTACATTGAGAATTAAGGTAGTTTTTTTATTAAACGGTTTCCTTTGGAAAGTTATTATAAATATATCCCAGTTAAAATACTTCATGTTTTTCAGAATACCTTGTTCATAATTAGGTTTTCATGCCGAATTGTTGAAGTGAGATCCAAGTAATTTAACTGCATATAACGGAAAAGCATGAGGAATGCCATTTACAAATATTACTGTGACTTAGAGACTGATACATACATTCAACAGTAGGAAAGCAATTTAAAGGTCAAAGGTACACCACATCACAAAGATCATTTAAAGACTGAAAAGATTGATGTTGAACCTAGACAGACATGGTATCATAACAACATTCTTTCAGTTGTGAGCAGTTTATTCCATTGCTTTTTCAACTTAAATTTAAAATATTACTTAATTTTACTTAATTTTACTCAATATGAGATATAATTGTACAAGAAAAAATTGGTTTAAATACTTCGGCGCAGATTTTCACCAATTCAGCCCAAAACAAAACGAGACCTTCACCCTTAAGGCCCCCATACACTATGAGATTTTGGGACAATTTCATCAGATTTCGGCACTTTGGGCCGATAACCGGGTGAAATCGGCCCAAAATCGCAGTTGTGTGACATCTGATCTGATCCGATGCGCGGTCCCGTGCGCATCGGACCGGATCGGGGCGGTCAGACGGTCAGTACATACGATCAGGTCTGACCTCCCTGTATGCTATGCATATGCCTGCCCACCTGACAGGCATATGCATGCAGACTGACCGTAAGCAGCACGGCGGGCAGCGGGTCCCTGAGCACACTGACCTGGCCGGGCATGTGATCACAAATAGCGCTGCAGGACGGGCAGTGCAGTGGCGGCTATTACATTTTTAAAATACCTGTCAAATGACTGGCCGTTCTCTGATTGGCTGAGAGCTCTCTCAGCCAATTAGAGAACGGCCGGTCATTTAACAGGTATTTTGAAAATCTAATAGCCACCACTGCACTGCCCGTCCCTGCTGCTGCTATTGTGATCACATGCCCGGCCAGGTCAGCAGCACTCGCCGCAAGCACCCGACACCCGCCGGGAACACATTTGAGAGCCGTCACCCGCCCCCACTACTGCAGCTGCCTTGCTCCTCATTGGCATTGCCGCTGCCCACCCCACTGCTCCTCACCGCCCTGCAGCTCCCCATTTGTTTTACATGTGATAAATCGCAAGCGATTTATCACATGTAAAAATTGGCTCATCAAGTGACAAATTGTATGTGAGCCTCCCGGGGAGCTGCCGGGCGGCTCACAGGAGAATTGGGTCCGACTTGTCCTATGGACAAGTCGGCCTAATGTATGGGGGCCTTTACGTCCACCAACAATATACAGAAACAAAGAAGTGGTGTTTTGGGCGCTTAGGTGATGATACCAGTGCTTATGTGATATAAATCATAAACAGTGATTACTCAACTTTGTCAATATGATCTCCTATTGGGGAGAAAATGATCACACTTTTAAGCCACAGATGCAATCCCGGGCCCAGTGGCTACCACAACAGCATGGGAAATCTTCTGGATGTTGCCCCTGAGGCTTGTTCTCGGCGTAGAGGTGCCACCTGTGCAGCATTAGTCAACCAGATATACAGTCTCCTGCTAAACAAGCCTCAGGGGCAACATCCAGCAGATTCCAGCAGATTCCCCAGGCTGTTGTGGTAGCCACTGGGCCCAGGATTGCATTTACTGACCTCTTATCTAATGAGGACCACCTGCGGCTTAAAAGTGTGATCATTTTCTCCCCAATAGGAGATTATATTGACAAAGCTGAGTAATCACTGTTTATGATTTATATCACATAAGCACTGGTTTCATCACCTAAGCGCCCGAAACACCACTTCTTTGTTTCAATATGAGATATGCAATGAAGAGAATCTTGTCATAGGCCAATACATAATATTTGATTCATAGAAATTAAAACTGGTCTGTGGCAGTAATGGGACTGGTATGCACAAAGGGTCTTTGTGATGAAAAGATCAACAACCAATATTACAAATCCATTTTGCATCCATGAACCTGGTGTCTTAATTATAGCATTGGGTAAACTGATCTCTTAAATGGGACCCATCATTAGATTATAACTTAGATTGTTGCACAATTTGCATTTGTGAACTCTTATTTCTTAGTTCACGCATGTTAATGTTGGGAACCCCACTTACCAAGTGCACTGAAAGTGCCCTGGTGCGCTCATCTCCATTGTATAAAAAGATGCCTATGTAAAAAAAGTTTTAATTTTAATTAATGTCCTACATCCTACCACTTTACTCTCATCCCATTCATCTTTTTGCAGAGGAAATAAATGTGCACAGCAAGAAAGGTCCTTAAAAAGGCATTATCTATCAATTCTTTGATATAGATCATGGGTCTTCAAACTGTGGCCCTCCAGATGTTTAACACTCCCTTATAGCAAAACTTTGGCAAGGCATGCTGGGATTTGTAGTTTCACAACATCTGGAGGGGCACAGTTTGAAGACCCATGATATAGATGGACGATTTGGATTACCTGGAATCCAAACCGCTCCAAACTTCTGGGATCTGAGTAGTTACCTGCCATGCTCGTAGTACGCTGTGTATACTCTGCTATTAATTGGCTGAGCTGTGTCCATCTAAAGTGGATGTGGACATTTTTAAAAAAATGTATTACTTTAAGTTTACACAACCTGCATGCCCTGTACCCCTGTGTGTTTCTTATTCACATACATAATAAAATAAAATCCCTATGAATTGCTGCAGTAACAGTTGAGCTATGAAGTGAAACAATAAGAATAAGAAAAATAGAAACAAAATATTTTGTTGTTTTATTGTTTAAGCTGGCTGAGGGCTGAATAAGCCTGTGGCCACATACTGTAAGAGCCCTATATTTTGGGTCAGTTTAAGTACAGGCAGAGCATAGCTAGTTTCAGTTTCAGGTGGGTGGCCGGTGATGGCCTGGTGACAGGTCAGGGGCCTATCAGGGTACCAGGAGGCATTCACAGATAAGAGGGTATAGGCTTGGTCAGGTGGTCCTTTTCCTCTTGCCTTTTTGGAAGCCCTCCCGCCCTGGAATTTTATGACTTTTTGCACTATTTTTGATTTGTTCTCTCTTTTTTTCTTTTGGTTCTCAGTGCGACTTTGTTAGCTTTTACAGCCAGATTGGCAGGAAGTCGCTACCAGCCAGCGGTCAAAGAATGGCATAAGCGGTCATTGTGGGGCACCCCCTTTTGGTGGGACAGTGGGTTTTGTCCTTCCCATTTGGGTGGACAAGGGAGCACCCATTGCTCTGCCAGGTTAAGGGGTGGTGAGTTAGAGGTGGTGGTGAGCCCCTCCTTCTTTTCTTTCTAATCTTTATATTTACTTGTTAATAAATTAATAATTTACTGTATTGTTATGAAGTTTTGACAGAACAGAGACATCATATGTTGTTATCAAAGATATTTTATTACGTATGAATAGTTGATGTGAGGGCATTTTCTACTGACATAATATACAATGCATATGTCAAGAAACTGGTGATGCTAATGTGTTGCCATTGCATAATATTTGATGTGATTCTTGTTCTGTACTTTTATTGTGTTCAATAACAATACTTTATAAAAAAAAAAAATGGTCCAACGCACACATCTACTTTTCAATGAGTTGTACAGAATGACAGCATTTGACTCTGCTTTTCATCAGCTTCATACTAAGCAAAGAATGCTACTGTAGCTCCAGAAACTCACATACTCTAGTAGAAATGTAGGGCCTAATTCAGACGGCTGCTAATTGTTGGAGCCTTTCCGTGCAGATGTACGTCAGATGTAGGTCACCCTGCCAAAGTGAAATCCTGCCCCATGAAAGCCTGCGATATGCTTAGAAGGGCTGTAATTAGCTGCAAATTCATTCCCAATACGCTCAATGCCTTGCCCATTTTCTTCTCTGTGATTGACCTTCATTCCTTGAAAAATACCTCCACCAGTATGTAAAAGCACCACAGGCAACAAGTCCTTGGGGAACTGTCTCTCATTTTAGAAACCAGACATTGGGAAATATAAATGTTGATCACTCGTAAAATGCTAATCATCAACCTCTCATAATTAGCTTCACCAGCTGAGAATACACGTTCTATGTTACTTATAATGGTGATATTATTAATTGCGGAGGTGCAGATCCCAGCTGTGGACACTGCAGCTCCATACATTGTGATTGCTTCTACATGACATATTACAACTTAGTGTGAACAGACTGGGGCAGATGTATCAAGCTTAAAAAAGTGATAAAATGGAGAGTGGTAAATAGTCAGACAATCAGCTCCTACTGTACCTGTCAGGTTACAGGCTGGGTTTGAAAAAATTACAGGTAGTAGCTGATTGGCTGGTTGTTTATCACTCTCCACTTAATAACTTTTTTAACCCCTTCAGTGGTGGTTTTTTTTGGGGGGAGCGCTCCCCACTGGGCGAGTTTTTTATGGGGAGTACTCCCTTAAAAAAAAAACACCACTACCTCCCAAGGTCCGGGCAGCGCCGCTGAACTGTCAATCAGCGGCTGCCCAGACCTGCGCCCCCCCGTGCCCGGTACCTGTCCCCGGCAGCCGGCTTGTCATAAGCTGACGCCGGGGGCTTCAATAAGAAACCCGGAGGGGAGGGGGAAGGAGGAGGTGGCGTCGCAGAGGGGAGGGAGCCGGGCAGCGCAACGCTGCCTGAGATCAGTGAGTGAACTCAGCAGCGTTGCCTGGCTCCAAACAGTGGCAATCCCGAGAATTTTCCGGGCTTGCCAGACTGGGCACTGAGCAGTGGCGGATTCAGGGGGGGCATCCGGGCACGTGCCCCCCTGTCATTTATTTTGTAGCTGAGGACCAGGGCTTTACAACGAGCCCAGCCCCGTGTCTCTAGCCCCCCAGGAACCGGAGATATCGCCTGGTAAACCTGTAACGTTTTTTCCCCATAGGATAATATGGGACCCGTCAATTCCGACCACCACCCGGTTCCGACGGCTGCCAGTTCCCACCCTGGCATCACAAAAGCTTGTCGTTGATATCATTCAATTCCAAATCGCCTTCAATATGATACCAGGCTGGTCCAAATCCTTCAATCGGTTCCAGAGATATTGCATGTAAACCAATTTTTTTATTTTTGAAATGTAATTTCATGGCTGTTCATGATTTTGAGGGCAGATTACTCTGGAACCAAACGTTCCAGTTTCACTGGACCAAAATCATTCAAAGCCCACTCAAAAGTTCTTCAATATAATACTTGTCTCATGTCAATGCGTCAGTTGGTTCCAAAGATATAGCCGGTTAAATGAGATAACTGGTTAAAGGGGGGAGGGGTGGTTTTCTCTCCCCCTCACACCAGAAAATACAGGGACTAGGCTGGTGTAAAAGGGGCCAACCTGGGAATGCATTTTCTGGTGTGAAAGGGGTATTATTTCAAATAGCCGGGACCTGCAGTGCTCTGAATACAGCCAGGCTCTGCCACTGTCAGTGGCTATCACTTCTGCCTGGTGGCGGCTGTCCCCCATTTACCACGAGCATGTATTCCCCCTTGGCAATGAGCATGTAATCCCACATGGCAACGAGCATGGAACATCTGGCAATGAGCATGGAACCCTTGGCAATGAGCATGTAGAAAAGCAGCACTTATGTAGCATAATTTTTAATAGGCATTATGGTGTTTGGCATAACACATAATGGACATAATGGAGTGTAACTTAACGTGTAATGGACATTATGGTGTAAATGTTTAATGCGCGCCTTTGGTGGACAATGTCCCTGTTTATGAAGTGTATTGTGAATTTTGGCTTAATCTGTGTGGCATTATGTGAATTCTGGCTCAATCCATGTGGCATTATGTGAATTTTGTCTCAATCCGTGTGGCATTATGTGAATTCTGGCTCAATCCATGTGGCATTATGTGAATTTTGTCTCAATCCGTGTGGCATTATGTGAATTTTGGCTCAATCCATGTGGCATTATGAGAATTTTGGCTCAATCCGTGTGGCATTATGTGAATTTTTTCCCAATCCGTGTAGCATTATGTAAATTTTGGCTCAATCCGTGTGGCATTATGTGAATTTTGGCTCAATCCATGTGGCATTATGTGAATTTTGGCTCAATCCGTATGGCATTTTATGCATTTGGCTCAATCCGTGTGGCATTATGTGAATTTTGACACAATCCATTTGGCATTATGTGAATTTTGGCTCAATCCGTGTGTGTTATTATGTAAATTTTGGCTCAATCCATGTGGCATTATGTGAATTTTGACACAATCCATGTGGCATTATTTGAATTTTGGCTCAATCCATGTGGCATTATGTAAATTTTGGCTCATTCCATTTGGCATCATGTGTAAGGGGCAAGTATAATGGGGACTAGTATTTTGTTGCATAATGTTTAGAAGTTGTATATGGTGTTGACACGCCCCCTGTTGAGTGGCCACACACCCTTTTCTGGAGCGCGCCTTTGGCGCGCGCACAACTACATCCTTCACTTTTGTCGCCATGGTGGGCCTGCGTACTTTAAATGCCAGGGCCTATTTTTAATTCCATTCCCACCCTCTCCTGCCGCTCTCTTAGCATGTACACTGGCACCACTAACACCGCCCCACCCCCACCCAAACCCTTTTTTATCATGGTGCCCCCCCTGTCATTTTATCCTGGATCCGCCCCTGGCACTGAGGCACAGCCCGGAAAATTCTCAGGATTGCCACTGAAGGGGTTAAAGCTTGATACATCTGGTCCACAGTCTGTTCACAGTAAGTTGTAATATGTCATGTAGAAGCAATCACAATGTATGGGACTGCGTTTCTGACCGTATATTATTGGTACACATGTGCAGTGGGACTGGGATGCATTCACAGACTTTAAACATATGCCAACTGTATCCAGTATCAACACTGCATCTGAGTAAAGCGGTACACGGTCCGTTCATTGGATCCGTTCTGTGCTTAAACAGCACACATCGTATCGGATCGCATCCCTTGTGCATGCATTGCGATCCGATACAATGTTTACCGTATGTGCAGCACATATTTTTTGTATCGTACTATGGTACTATGTGATGCGCGGGAGCGCGCATCACATAGTACAGAACGGAGCCGGTCCACAACGGACCGTGTATGGGCTCCTTAAGAATCATCTCCACTGTGTGGAGTTGATAGTGAATGAAAATGTCTCAGACACAGGTCTTTCCTCACCGACTGGTGTGAGATACCTGTTGCAACTGAGATGCTCAGCGATGAGCAACATATGTCTCTTTTAATTTTGCATCTTAGTGGCAGCACAAACACATCATATAGCCATTCACAGTGTACCACAGACTAGGATGCAACTTCAGTTGCACACTTATAAAGACCAAATGAAGCACAACAGTACTTTATATGAAGCGAAGGCAGTGCAAATTGTTTCAGAGCCATTTTACACATACTTGCCTACCCTTCCGGAAAGGTTGGGTACCCCTCCTGGCCCCCATCGGGGACAGGGACAAATTCTACCCTCTACGAGTGGGTCTGAATTGCCTGAGAAAGCCCCTAAATAAATTAATACTGCACCTCTTTTTTTCATTTGAATAACCATACGGTAACAACAAGCTTGTTGCATAGGTCCTCAGACCTTGGAGTTTATGGGCATAGTCTGCATGTACTGTAGCATAGGAGGTGCAGACAGGGGAAGAGCAGCGAGTACATTTAGTATAATACAGGAATCACATCAGCGCATGTATCTTCTTGCTGGAGCGAGAGAACTACTGCACCAAAGAATAAAACAAGCAATCAATGCTATCAAAACAAAAGTCTAATTTACCATCTATGATCCTAAAATACATTTAAAAATAATCCCTGAAATTTACAGGAGTAGATAATATATTCAGTAGGCCTTGTGTACACACATTGCAGGTTAAAGGAGCATGCATTCATGGGTAAATTCAAATTAAACCAAAATTATTTTTTTCTAAGCTATTACCATTATTAAGCTGGCTTGGTTGTGGTTGCCAGTGCAACAATTTGTGGTAAAAAACGAACAGCTTTCTATTTTTTTTTTAAATATTTAATTCTGCCTTACTAATAACATTGGCACCAAATCCCTATTTTACTTGTCATATCAGAAAAATGCCAGCTAGCAACAACTCCCCTTGCTGGAGAAGATTTAAAAACTGCACCTATCAGAGAAGAGAGACACATGGGGCGAAATGTAATAGGGTGCGATTTTTAGACATGTGCGATTTTTGGTCAAAAACGGCCGAAATCGCACATTTTCGTCCGAAATCGCACTTTTTACCGCGAAATCGCACTTTTAGAAGTGCGATTTTTAGTCACATTTCAAATCGCATCCAGATGTTTTCCCATTATAAAGTATACAATTTGCAAATGTAATAGGGTGCGATTTTTGGTAAATGTTACCAAAAATCGCAAAAAAAATAGACCAGGTTCTGACAGGCGAATTTCACAGAACCATGCACAGATCATTGAGATCTGTGCATGGTTCTGTTAATAAAAATGTGTAAAAGTGTTTTTATTAAAAAAAACGGTGTGGGGTCCCCCCTCCTAAGCATAACCAGCCCCGGGCTCATTGAGCCGGACCTGGTTCCAAAAATACGGGGGACAAAAAGCATAGGGGTCCCCCGTATTTCTGAAACCAGCCCCGGACTCTTGGACCGGTCCTGGTTCCAAAAATACGGGGGGACAAAAAATCTGGGGGTCCCCCGTATTTTGAAACCAGCACCGGGCTCCAACAGCCCACGGTGTCATGCCACAGCCGGGGGACACTTTTTATACAAGGTCCCCCGGCCAAAACATGAGCACCGTGGCTGGTCAGCCTTGGACGGGGTACCTGGAGGAGTGGGGACCCCCCCCAATAAAGGGGTCCCCCCCAGGCTTCACCCGTCCAGGGCTGAAGCCCGGGGCTGTCACCGGCGTCCGTGGCCAGTGGACGCCGGCCTGATAGGGTTAAATCCATCATACGTTACATTGCTTTATACCGGAGAACTACAAGTGCCAGCAGACCTCCCCCGCATGCTGGGACTTGGAGAACCACAAGTCCCAGCATGCGGGGCATTAATGGGCCCGCTGGGACTTGTAGTCCACCTGTAAAAAGAATGTTTATAAAAAACACACACACAGAGAAGTAAAAGTTTATAACACACACACACACACACCTCACTTTTACACCAGCGTTACTTACCATTCCTGGATCCAGCGCTAGTCTGGCTGCTTTACAGCCGGCTCCCCCCCCGCACTGACAGGCAGCGGGGAGAACCGGCTTTCTCCGTTGCCTCTAACAGCTTCTGTAGCGCTGTTCCAGCGCTACAGAGGCTGAGAGCGCGATTGGCCGATACGTCTCCATGGAGACGCATAGCTCAGTCCTGATTGGCTGAGCTATGCGTCTCCATGGAGACGCATAGCTCAGCCAATCGCGCTCTCAGCCTCTGTAGCACTCGGACAGCGCTACAGAAGCTGTTAGAGGCAACGGTGAAAGCCGGTTCTCCCCGCTGCCTGTCAGTGCCGGTCAGTCTCCGGTGTCGGCGGCTCCGGGGACGGTGTCGCGGGAGATGCCGGCAGCTGCTGGAAGTCGTCAGCAGCTGCCAGAAGACCTGGATGTCGACAGATGAAGAAAGAAGACCATCCATGGAGGACCTGGGTAAGTAGGATTTCTTTCCACAGGTCCAACATGGATTATCCTCGGACAGGACGCCGTCCCCGGAGCCGCCGACACCGGAGCCGCCGACACGGAGCCGCCAACACCGGAGCCAGCGACCTACCAACGGGATCAAGATAGGTAAGTATCAGTATGTGTGTAATGTGTGTATTAAACTTTTATTTAAAATGGGTGTCAGTGTGTTTTATTTAACTATTTTTTTTACTGTGGCACTACAAGACCCAGCGGGCCCTTTAATGCCCAGCAGGCTGGGACTTGTGGTTCTCCAAGTCCCAGCTTGCTGGGGAGGCTTGCTGGCACTTGTAGTGCCACAGTAAAAAACAATAGTTTGTTCTATTTTTTACACCACTATCAGCTCGATGCCCACCGCCCAGGGGCATCGAGGACAGCACCAGGCTTCAGCCTGGTCAGGTAAGTCCTGGAGGGGGGGGACCCCTTTATTGGGGGGGTCCCCACTCCCCCAGGGCCCCTGGCCAGGCTGACTGGTCGGTAGGGTTAATGCTTTGGCCGGGGGGACTTGCATAAAAAGTCCCCCCCCGGCTGTGGCATTACCCTGCTGGCTGGTTTTGCCTGGGGCTGGTTCTTAAAATACGGGGGACCCCTAGTCATTTTGTCCCCCGTATTTTGGGAACCAGCCCCAGAGCAGGAGCCTGGGGCTGGTTGTTAAAAATCAGGGAACCCCTATTTGTCGGGTTCCCTGATTTTTAATTACCGGCTCCAGGCCCTGTCAGCCTGGTGCTGGTTTCGGCTGTGGGGGGGACCCCACGCCGTTTTTTTTTATTATTTATTTAATTTTTCTATTTTTTTACACTGAAGCCTGCACGGATCTGACTGATCCGTGCAGGCTTAAAGCAAATAGAACAGGAAAATGGTGTTCTATTTTCCTGTCGTATTTGCATGCCTGTTTTACACCACTAAGCAGCCGTATTATCAGTACGGCTGCTTAGTAAATCAGAAACCACCATTCTTTTGAATGGTGATTTCTGTCGTATCCTATCGATGGTGTAGACATTCGTATTTGTAAATACAAATACGAATGTTCCATCTTTAGGAATACGAATTGTTGTAAATCCCGAAAATACAAATTCGTAAATAAAAGGTGTATTTCTCCCTACGAATACACCTTTTTTCTACGAATCCATTTTGGTAAATGTCCTCCGTAATGTCAGGGCAGAACCGGATTAGGGCTCCAGGTTGCTGAGGTACTTAAGACAGTGGATGGAGGGGGGCCTTAGGACTAAATAAACAAGCACACAGTGCATCAAACACAATGTCCATTCCTAGCAAGGAGCTGATTCTGCCATGACTGCACATGCTCCATAGCTCCCTCAGCTGTGTTATGCAGAGAATTATCAGGCAGGGGCGGATTGGGAATTAAAAGCAGCCCGGGAAATAATTTGAAGCAGCCCTAGGGGGTACGGGGGGATAACTTTTGCGCGCCTGAGGCGCGCCAGATTTTAAGGGGTGTGGCCTATTGATATGGGCGTGGCCTATTTCAACAAGGTCACGCCCCATTTTCGCCTCTGGGGGGCATGGCTAGTAGCTCAACCACACCCACAGCCTGCCCCTTGACCCACCTTATTTTTATTTTTTTTTACATTTGCTTCAAATCTATTCTTGATTTCGCACACAGTAATACCACATACACGTTATGTCACACACTGTAATGCCCATTACACGTTATGCCACACACTGATACCCATTATACATTATGGCACACACCGTGATGCCCATTACATGTTACGCCGAAGGCGCGCACCAAAAATTTGCCCTATAATGCCTATTACACGTCACACATCCATATTATACCACATGCCATAGTGCCTATTACACATTATGCCAGGGCTCAACAATTTTTCATAAAAGGACAACAGTGACAGTGCACACCAGAGGCCATGATGCCCATTACGAGTTATGCCAGGGCTCAACAATTGTTTAAAACTAAGGACAACAGGGATAGTGCGCGCCGAAGGCGCGCACCAAAAATTTACACCGTTATGCTTGCTACACATCACACACCCATTACATATTATACCACGTGCCATAATACCCATTACATGTTATGAAACACACCGTAATTCACACGCAACACGCTATAATGCCCATTACACATTATACCAAACACTGTAATTCCCATTACACATTATGCCACACATCGTGATGCCCATTACACATTACTCAACACACCGTGATGCCCATTACACATTATGCCCCGCACCACGATGCTCCATTATACATATGCCCCACACCTTGATGCTCATTATACATATGCCACACACATGATGCCCATTATACATATGCCCCACAGGTTGGAGTCAAAGGCAAATTGAACTACTGCGCACTTCACAAAGCAGATGCGCACTGCACAAATAGCCAGCACAAACACGGTTTAAAAAAAAAAAAAGAAAGTTTACCAGATACAGGAGGCCCAATTGGATCAGCGGAGATGGCGGCGACAAATGAGTACAGCATGCGGCAACGGAGAAGGCGCAAAATCTTGCGCTGTGGAAGTCACCTCACTCAGCAAGAGAGTGACCTCCTGCTGCCAAGCGAGGAAATGCTACACGACAGCTTAGCGGCAGGAGGTCACTGCCGCCAAGTGAGGACCGCAAAACGTCGGAGCTCAGTCGAGCTACCGCTGAACACCTGGCGGCGAACCTGGGTGTGGTCCATGCACGGCTGCGCCTGCCTGACTGCCTGTTCCCGGACATTGAATAGTCCGGGAACACCACCTGTCCGGACTCCCCACAGTGCCAGATATGCCCCCAGAGTGCCACACATATATGCCCCCACAGTGCTAGGTATGCCCCCAGTGCCACACATATATGCCCCCATAGTGCCATTTATCCCCCACAGTGCCAGATATCATATTCCCCCACAGTGCTAAGTATGCCCTCAGTGCCAGATATTCCCCCACAGCGCCACACATATATGCCCCCACAGTGCTAAGTATGCCCCCAGTACCATATATGCCCCCACAGTGCCACACATATGCCCCCACATACTGTGTATATATATATATATATATATATATATATATATATATATATATATATATATATATATATATATATATATATAGTGTGTGTGTATTGTGTACAATACATTACTTGTTATGCTGGCGGCAGGCTGTTCCTGGACATCTGAGCTCCCATTGCAGCCCTCCATCCTTGGTCCCGACTCCCAGCGTCAGAGTGCATGTGGACAAGCAGAGCTGGGGAGGGCCTCACAGCGCCGATGACGTCACCGCCGTCGCGGACCTACTCCATGTCCACTCCTCACCCCTTCCTTTCAGCCGGCAACAGTCTATGTTTACCCGGCGCTGCGGCGCTGAGCGGCGCTGAGTGACACATGCTCCCTGACTTCCCCCGGCGCCGGGAGGGGGAGCAAATTCCCGGACATTTCATAGTCCGGGGCAGGACGGGTGGTAACCCTAGTCGGCATCCAGCGTGCAGCATTGCCCAAAACCAATATGGCCGCCGCCTATATGCATTTAATATATGCATTTAGGCGGCGGCCATATTTGTTTTGGGCAATGCTGCCGTTTGTGACCAGGCTGTGCTGCGGCCGCTTCTACAAAGGTAAGCGGCCCAGCCAGAGTTAAATCTGGTCCGGCCCACCGGGAAACGGCCCGGTTTCCCGGTGGGCCAATCCGCCTCTGTTATCAGGAGCAGCCATGCTCCCATCAGTGAGCCAGGCCTGTCTCTAAAAACAAATGTGGTGCCTGCAGACACAGGAGGCCCATATGGGACAGGGGGACTCCAGGTAATGTACCCTCTGGGCCCCCTTTATCTTTCTATGTATCAGCACTGTTTTCTTTTCTTTTTCACTGCCATCATTTTAAAATCTAGCTACACCAAGGCACAGAAGGTACCACAAGGTATCACAACACCTTCCTCACCCTGCCCCCTCCTTCTACCATGTCGAGTCTCCCTTCTATCATTCTTCAGTTCATGCCTCGATCACATTCCTCCACAGCTCTGATCTGTCAAAACCACTGCACTATCTACACTCTTATTTTCACTGTGAGTTAATTAAGTCTATTTGTTAATGTACATATTACTTCATATTTTATTTATGATTTTCACATATGCTTATAGTAAACACAAACATACATAACAAGGTATAATAATAATCAATATAAAACAAACATAAACACTGACAAAAGTACACAAGTGGATACACACCAAATATTTAGAATCTGGCTATGATAATAAAGAGAATAAAACAGTGTAGCTAACAGGGAACCAGCTCATAATACCCCGACTCAATCAAAATCAGAAGTGCTAAATACCTGTATGTATAATATTCGGGTTACCTAATCCGCTACTCAAATAAGGGAAAAGCATATTTATATATACCCTGAACTGTATAAAAATAGATAGATAGTAAAAGAAGGAAGGAAAAAAAGGAAGGAAGAAAGAAAAAAGAAAGAGGCCTAATATGGGTAGGGGGGGGGGGGGATTACTATTTCAAATTTCAAATAAACATAAAACCTAGGTTATACTATATTAAATAAAAAGGTCTGAAAAGCCAGTTGGTATGGATCTATATGGGGTCAGGTTGTTGAATGTAAAGCAAGCACTCCATAGAGCTAAAAATTTATAGGATGTGTCGTGTAAATAGGCTGATATTCTCTCCGTGGCTGCCACATACCACATTTTATTCAGTAATTGCTGAAATGGTGGTGGATCCTCAAATTTCCTGTACTTGGCAATTAAGCAGGATATGTACAGATAGTTTGTCTGAATTTTTATCTAACCCATCTATGTGTCCGCCAAGGAGGAAAGTCCATGGTGATTTCGTAACCTGTGTTATAAAAACCTGGCATAATAAATGTGAGACATCATCCCAAAACCGAGCGATCTTGGGACATGTCCACCAAATATGGCTATAAGTACCCTCCTCACGGCATCCTCTCCAACATGGAGGAACAAGATGGAACCAAATACCATCTATAGTAGATTTTATAGGCATTTTCCTTAATTGCTGAGGAGATAGAAGCCTCTAGCGTATAGTCAACCAAGAGCCCTCATCTGGTTGGTCTCCAAAGTCTCTTGTTCATTGGGTTTTTGTGTTTTAGTTTTTCAGGGAGTTTGAATGAGAATAAACTAGTATATAAATATGAGACAATCCCTTTGTTAATGTACATTATTTTATAATGTTTAGAACCTCCTATATTGACATGGTTAAATAATCTGCCGTCCATTACTTTTACAGGAATAACTGGAGTAATCACGGCAGTGCTGATGTATAACTAGTGGAATGTGGTTATTCACAGGTGTGTTACACAAAATGTATAATGTGCAAATGAAAAAACAATATTTAATATTAATAGTGACAGCTTACATTCACAAACATAATATACTGTAATAACTCATTTCTCTACACATGATTGCGATGTAAGTAGGTGTGTCTCTGACAGAGTGACTGATTTGCTGTGCACAAATGTACTGTGTACTACTTTGGGAAATTTATTGAGGGGTTTTGCTGATGAGTGTAAAGGGCCCCATACATCAGCAATCACAATTAATGGATTTCCAGAACCAGGGATTTTTTGGCCAGATAAATGGTTTCTACAATCTATTTGACTTGCCCACAATTTACAGATTTATTTCAGTGATCGGCAGATTTTTCCATCTAAAGATTGCATCTTCATATCTGGAAATTGCCTAATCAATTGTCATTTCAGCTGTTCATAACGTAAATAGATGAAGAAGACGAACTGGGAATGCCCACACATATAAAAAAAGATCCGCAGATAATACCAGATTATTAAACATGTTTAAAAATCTGATTAAGCAATCGGTTGGCGATCCCTATTAATTTTTGATTGGGATTGCCAAAAGGGGGAGCCCACACATCTAAAATTACAGATGGGGCAGGTCCCATCTTGGCAGGGGATGGCGATGGCGACGCCAGCCGCCATCCCCCGCCAGCGCCATCTGCATAGCAAGAAGGGGACGCGCGCGCACAAGAGGCGCACACGTCCCCTTCCGACAACACTTCCAGCCGCTCCCCCGGGTCACCGCCGGCTTGTCAGCGGTAACCCGGGGTCCCTGCCGCCTGCCCGCACCCCCCCCCCTAACCCTGTCCGTCTCCCTGAAGCGGAGACGGACAGGGTTCCCGTAGCCCCGCCGACGGAGATTGAGACGCACGTGCGTCTCAGTCAGATGGTTAGCGAGGCTGCTGGCGGATCGCCAGCGCTGACGTTCTGACGATTCGCCAGCAAAGAAGAAGCCTGCCCCATCTGTAATTGTGGCAATCATCTCCAGATCTCAGGATTGTCACAATTAATTGCTGATGTATGGGGCCCATGAGTGCAATACTTATGGGCCCCATACATCAGCAATCACAATTAATGGATTTCCAGATCCAGTGGATTTTTTTGGCCAGATAAATGGTTTCTACAATCTATTTGACTTGCCCACACATTACAGATTTATTTCAGTGATCGGCAGATTTTTCCATCTAAAGATTGCATCTTCATAACTGAAAATTGCCCAATCGATTGTCATTTCAGCTGTTCATAATGTAAATAGATGAAGAAGACAAATTGAGAATGCCCACACATATAAAAAAGATCCGCAGATAATACCAGATTATTAAACATGTTTAAAAATCTGATTAAGCAATCGATTGGCGATCCCTATTAATTTTTGATTGGGATTGCCAAAAGGGGGAGCCCACACATCTAAAATTAATTGTGGCAATCATCTCCAGATCTGAGGATTGTCACAATTAATTGCTGATGTATGGGGCCCATTATCGGCAAAACATTTGAATAGCTCTGTCAGACCCTTTTTGTTAAGGGGGCCCAAAAACAAAGGAATTCCAACCATTGATTTAAGTATAGGGACAGTGATAACACAGCATCTTAAATGATGCAGTATGAGCTGTTTGACCTGCATTAGATCCCATTAGGGCACTGTCATACAGATGAGGAATCTGGTGCTTCAGCTGTAATAGATTTGGAGTGTCAAACGTAACTTTTTTAACATAGGTTTAAAACTGTACAATAAGATATGCCATCAAGAATATTTGAATATTCTAAATTGGGGATTTTGTGAGTCTTTAACCTGCGTGCTGTCCTCACTGTGAACCACAATCAGAACCGCAGGAGACAATGTAACCCAGGCCCCTCTCTGTCAGGGGGCCCCCAAGCCAGCGCACTGACATCACCAGCTCTTTTGCAGAAGCAGCTTCCGGAAAGAGGAGATATATGAGGGGAGAAATGGCTGTATGTAACCCAGGGATGCCAGTGTGTCCCCACTCCATACATAACAGGCTAGACTGATGTGCCTGGATCCTTTGGAACCTATTATCTGATTAGAGAACTAGTGACTGGAGAGATAGAGAAAAAGATGCACTGTGGCAGGAGTGTGTATAGGTGTATGTGTGTGTAAGTAGTAAGGAGGTTGCTGCTATTCTTGCATATCCCAATAAAATGTATAAAACTGTACCCAGGCATTATTCAACTATTATTATAATAAATTGAATGTACACCATTGGTTAAATTGAATATACACCCCATGCCTAGCCCCCCACCCCCCCATAGCACACTGCTGCAAGTGGGACTGTGTTGACATTGTGAAGTGGGAAAGTGGAGTAGAAGAGGCCCCATGTTGCAAATAAAGACAAAAATCCATATGTACAGTATGTGATGTTTTACATCCTTGCTGGCGGGTCGCCAGAACGTACGCGATGGCGACCCGCCAGCAGCCTCGCCAGCGAGGAGACTGAGACGCGCGTGCGTCTCACGCGCACGCGCGTCTCAGTCTCCGTCGCTAGCGCGACGGAAACCCTGTCCGTCTCCGCCTCAGGGAGACGGACAGGGTTAGGGGGGGTTAGGGGGGGTGCGGGCAGGCGGCGGGGACCCCGGGTTACCGCCGGCAAGCCGTCGGGGACCCGGGGGAACGGATGGAAGCGCCGTCGGAAGGGGACGCGCGCACCGCTCGTGCGCGCGCGTCCCCTTCTCACCATCGCCATGGCGCTGGTGGGGGATGGCGGCTGGCGATGCCAGCGCCATCCCCTGCAAAGATGGGACCTGACCCATCTGTATGATCCATTAAATATGTTTTATGGGTTTAAAGGAAAGAAAACCCATCAGTGAATAATATATGTGAAACATGTCCAGCAATATTTAATAGGTGTTATATACATCTCCCCCACTCCATCACAAAGACCACCACACCTAGGCCCTCCACATGGACCAAGGTGAGGTAGAAGCAGTACTCAAAATTAAAAAACCTAAGAAGGCTGTGGGACCGGATGGTGTGTCACCATCCAGCCTTAGAACCTGTGCAGCTCAGCTCTCCCCCATCTTCACAACTATATTCAACTCCTCCCTTCTTCAAATGCTCTATCATCATCCCGGTCCCTAACAAAACACCCACGAAGGACCTAAATGACTTTAGGCCAATTGCACTAACCTCAGTGGCCATGAAAGCATTCAAAAGACTAGTACTGAAGCACCTGAGAGAAGTGACGAACTCTCACCTTGACCCCATGCAGTTCGCGGGTGGAATCCTTCAAATTCCTAGGGACAACCATGTCCAGCGACCTAAAATGGGGATTAAACATGACCACAAACATCAAAAAGCCTAACAGCGCCTTTTCTTCCTAAGGCAACTCAGGAAATTCAACATTACACAGGAGCTGCTGTGCATATTCTACTCCGCCATCGTGGAGTCTTATGTTACTCAATCACAATCTGGTACGGTGGCGCAAGCAAGATCAACAAACAAAAACTGCAGAGGGTAGTGAAGACTGCGGAAAGGATCATAGGGACCGACATCCCCCCGATAAGGGATCTGTTCTCATCCACGGTAGGGAAACGCGCTGAGATCGCGAAGGACAAGCTGCATCCTGGTCACAACCTGTTCAACATCATACCATTCGGAAGATGGTTCAGGTCCATAACCGTCAAAATGTCCAGATCCGCAAGAAGCTTCTTTCCGTTAGCTGTCCATCACCTGAACAATCCAATCAAAGCGAATGCAATCCCAATATCAACAGCCAAACAATGAGTCCCTACTCGGCGACTGACTACCATAGTCATAGCTAGAAATTAAATGCATGTAATGTCTTTATGTAATATATGTAATCTCTCCCTCCCCCCCTTTTCATCCCTGCTTGATGCTGCACTGTAATCCACAAAAAATTCCTAGTGTGCGCAAGCATACATGGCCAATAAAGTTGATTCTATTCTATTCTTCTGTACACATTGCATGTGATCAAAATCAAGGTAGCAGCAGATGAGAATATATATATAAACAGTATATTGTTGCTTGACAAATCAAGGTGTTGTATCTCCCTTGGATAAACAAATTATAAATCAAAATAGTATAACTGGTTTAGCAATCTTTACATTTCCCAGAATGTGTTTTGCCTAGCCAATCTAATGTCAATATAATGTTAGGATAATGTCACTGTTTCAAAATCTGCTTCTCCTGTGTGTGCCAGGTGGCAGTGAACCCTAGGAGTGAGCCTGTCTACTAGGTATTATCTTCCCAGCAGAAAGAAGTGATTGGACCAAGATCTACCGTTGGCAGAGCCAGGCAGCTCCCTCTGATAGTATTAGCCAGTGCAGGGGAAAGCTGACAGGGTCCCAATGAAAGTCATGGTAGAGTGTACAGCGGAGGTGGAGTAATTGGTTTACCTACTCTTATGCCTCTTTAAATAATATTATTTAGGAAGTAGACAAACATGTGTGCATGAAAAGTACTCAAATGGTCAAAAAACAATTAATAACTCCCATTCTTTTAGTGACAAAGGGAAGAATTGCTAGTCCATTTAAGTATAATGCATGGGATTGACATGATGGTACTTGCGTAATGGAGTGGTCATATGGCAAATGCTTTAGGTCCAAAGAAAAGGATAGGTACTTATGTATTATCTGGACTCCCATGTTAAATGCACCCCATTTTTTCATACCCCTACTATCCAACTACGCATGGAGTTGATTTTATATAGTGTGGCGAGTGCAGCGAGCCACCGTGCCCGAAGCGTGGCGAGCGGACGCGGTCTCATAAGAAAAACGGAAGCCCAGATATTACATAAGTACCAACGGATTATTTCAAAGGGAGACAGTGTGTGTGTGGTCCAGGCATGCATTACCTGGGACCAGAAGCTTACAGACAACATTTTTACCTACAGCAGCTTGTTCCCTTCTGTGGGTGCAGAGAACTGCCCATAAAAACGCGAGTCTTCGAGCAAGTGCGGGAGAGTAGTCAAGTATGATCCGTTCCTGACCTCCATATGAAAGACTGATGCACTACAAATCAAAAGCAGATCTCCAAGTTCAATATAAAGCCTAAATATACTGAATACCTGACTTATTTTAATACAAAATTATATTGAGACCTCACTTCTCAAATACATTGTTTTTGAAACTGAAGTGGTAGGTTTGCATAATTTATATCTACAAATCTCAATGTAAGACAATACTATTAAACATGCCAGTGTTATAAGACAAGAACCATAAAACCAACACTCTTATTTTCTCAGGAGCATAAATGTAGATGAGAATCTAAATACTGAAATGGAAAACGCAGACTCCCACTCCCACATATTTGTTGAGCCTTTATTGTGTAGTTGAACTTGGCACCAAATGTTCTGTTATCCACTATGTGCTCATTCTCTATTATTCTATATCGATTACATACTGGTTTCTCTATTACCTTTGTACTGAAATTGTGGTGCAGGAGGGGTCATTGAAGGCAAGGGGTTTGCAATAATAATGTCTAACATGTTTTAGGTCTGAGCTGAGACCATTTTCCAAGGCACTATAACAATATGAGCAAACCAAAACTGCCAATTCAGGTAGTAATGAGATGTCTTCTAGGGGTATACAGTATGGATCCCGACAGCCAGAATACAACAAATGTAATCCTGATGCTGGATCCCACCAGGAGGTATGGGAGGTTAGACAATAGGTGAAAGGTTAGGCACTAGGGTGAGACTTAGGGTTAGACTGCAGGGAAATTATGGGAAATTAGTGGTAGGATGCAGACGGTTAGGGTTAAAATCTTACCGGATACCACTTTCAAGATGCCGCTGTCAGCATCTTGGCCATCAGGGTACTGAATGCCGGGATTTTGTACCCAATCCACCTCTAGGTACAGTTCTGTGTTTAACAATCAACAATGAGTATATTGAATATTTTTGAAAATGATTGGGCACAACAACTTTTATGAAGATGGACATATCAGCCATTTAGATGGGATGCGGTCAATTTGCCGGCGGTCGGGATCCCGGCGTTCAGAATCCCGACCGCCGAAATCCCGAAACTTTCTCCCTCAGTGGGTGTCCATGACACCCATAGAGGGAGAATAAAATAGCGTGCCGAGCGTAGCGAGGCACCGGGCCTGCTGCGTGGCGAGCGCAGCGAGCCCGCAAGGGGGGGCGATCCACGTCCCCCCCATGTCGGGATTTTGGCGGTCGGGATTCCAGTGTCGGGATTCCGACCGCCGGGATCCCGACCGCTGGGATTATGTATCGGATCCATTTAGATTACCACTTAAGAAGATAAATGCAAATAACTGATTGGTGGCTTTAGGCCTAATATACCTTTTTAAAATGTTATCTCTAGAACCATTTTCAAGTGCTAGATAAAACAGGTCATCATGTTAAAGGCCCATACATACTAGATTATATTAGTCAGAATATCATTCAGAAAGGGCTTTCTGAATGATATTGCGACTAATATTGTCTAGTGTGTACACCGTGGATGGTTAATGACCCCCCCCCTCATCCAAGCATGTTCCGACAAGGGAGACATCCTCAACGATGGTCATGACATGACCGTCACGCCCCCCTGTGTGCTGCATCGTCAAGTATCTATGCACTTGCCAATGCCGGTCCCTGCCGCCTGGTCCCGGTACATCCAATATCGGCATCGGCGGGATTGCCCTAATGTGTACGGGCCATAAGGGAGATTTTGAATAAATCTGAGAGCGATGTCTGTCCTTCAACAGCCCTGTAGGTTAGTACACATACCAGTAGATAATCGTGCCACAAAAGGGCACTATTTCATAAAATTGTTATGATTTTCTGGTGCCACACAATAGTATGGTGGAGGCAAAAATCATTAGATGTTTGCAGAAAAATTATATTGTTTACGTTACCTGCATTGTAAGTGCTGTGAGTGCAACCCAGCACATCATAGCATTGCTGCTTGTGCATATGCATTGCACAAAAGTTGTAACTGGACACATCTGTCCTGTTACAACTGTCCAGTCACAAACATGCACATTATTACATTCCGCCTAAAGTATGGGTTTAAAAGCAGCATACTATAGGTGAAAACAGCTTTGCATGCACGCTAAGGGCTTACAATCACTGTCATGCTGAGAAGGATCACACCTAAACTACCACTTTTTTACTATAAAGCAAAATAAATGAAGTTTTAACATAATCTTCTATGATCTGGACCCTACAGTGCCTACGTCAATACAATATAAAATTGTTTTGAGTTCTTGATGAAAACATTTTGAAAATTAATTTGTATGATTCAGACGTTGTGCATTGGTTTTTGAAACAATTACTATCTGTTGTCTTAAAGAATAAAAACATATGTGTCATTTAAATGTCTACAGAAACAGACAGTAACCCTATGTGTCCCTCTGCAATTATAACAGGAGAGCTTCTGTATAACTTTAAGTCCTTTTTGTACCTGACTGATATTGGCTGCCAACCAGAATCTCTGCCAGGCTATCATTTTTCATGGCTGTGTTTCTCAGTAATGACTGAGCGGTGGTTCAGATAACAGTATCCATAGCCTAGCGAGGTGCAGGTGCTTACTTCTCAAAGTCTCTCTAATTCCTGGTTTCCTTTCAGCACACGTCTGTCTCACACATTGCCACGTTGTTTTCATTTAGCCGGAAAAGGCCTCTCTTCAGGCCCAGACCCAGTACTTCTGTACAGAGGGGCATATGTTTTTTTTTACAAGCTAAAACAGCTGGCGTGTCTAGCAGAACCTCATGGGAAAGGATTGTAAAAGAGATAATGGTGGTTGAGTTATTGGGAGGAGAGCTGACATTGTATCATGCTGAGTTGAACTGAGGTCTATGACTCACTTGTTAACCAACTAAGTACTAGAGGAAAGAGTGAGATCATTGATGCATTCAAATGATTTGGGGCCTGATTCAAAATGAGTCGCAGAATTCCATAAATCACAACAAGGCAAATTTCGTATTTCTGTGCATGCGCTGCTGCCAAAGCATGCATGCATTAGGATCAAGATGTGATCCCAGTTTTATGGGCAGCAACGAGTGACGATGGTGCAGCAGTGGGGTCTGGACCGTTTCGTGATGACTGTGACATGAAACGCAGTAGCTGTGACCAGAAACACGGCAGTGCGTCTGCCTTTGCATCCCTAATCGCTGCAGTCAATGCAGCGCAGGGCAGGACTTTTTATGCTGGGCTCCCTTGTCCTGTGATGGGCACCAGCATGTGAATGAAAGCAGTTGAGGTTTTGCTATTTTAGCAAAACTGCAACTGAAGCTGAATCAGGCCCTTAGGTTTTAAATGAAGGCTTATCTTTGTGTTCTCAGCCAAACACCCTTGAAAGCTGAATATTGTGGTGTCCAGCCGCCGCCACCCACAGTCATCTAGTAGCACCTATCATGTCACTCTGGTGCACACCATGTTGCTGAACACCAGACCGTACTCCACTGCAGTCATTAAAGAAACCATGCTTCCTGTGCGCTGCATTTTCCTATAATTCCAAAACATGGGCACCGCCATCTTGCCTGCAATCATATGATATTCAGCAGCCAATATGGGAAACTTTATTCAGACATAATTTCTCTGCATCCAAACAACATCACCTTATAAGGATGCGGTTAGAAATTCACCAAGCCACCATTGACCCAACATCGGGTCACCATTGATTCAACATTGATATCCCACCAGTTCTAACCGACTACCAGAATACTTCTGCAGCTTAAATGCTACCCGTGTGGGATCCCCAGTCACCATCGATTCAATTGTGTCACCATCAATTCAATATCGATCCTCCTGTGGTCTATACCAAGTTTCCTGATTCATCTCCGATACATTAGATTCAACATCTGATCATTTCTTGCTGCAGCCTTCCATGCGCCATACCTGCTTCACTCATACCCAAGTACCACCCACTTTACCAGTCACCATTCAGAAAAGGTCATCGATATCAGTCTCCATCAGTGCTCCCAACATCGAATCATTGTCATCATCAGTGAACTCTCCATGTGCCTGTGTTAGTGGTCCTTAACTGAGCTGATACTTATCTACAGTGCTCTCCATTATATCCAATATCCTGTAAATGTTCACCATTGGTTGAAACCTATTACCGCATTCCTGTACCTTCTGTTAATAGCAGTTCTTTGGTTCCAGATGAATCTATTCATCTGTTGGTTCAAGCCAACTCCTGTCTATCCCCGGTTCCAATCCAGTCCAGTGGCTGTTATGCTATTACCATAGACTCACACCAAAGTACTGTATATACTCACCTTCCTAAATCTCCTGTACTCATAGTGACACCTTCAGGTCCTGGACCGTACCTCCCTCTCTGAGGTGCTCCCATTAATGTGGGTTAAGTCTATCAAGAATCCTGGTTTCATTTACCATCCAGTTCCTGGAATAGATTCACAAACCAATGAAACTTAAACCTCAGACTTGACAGGTTCCATTTTTGTCCCTGTATTTTGTAATCAAGTACCATCGTTCAACCAGAAGAGTTAGTGGTTTAAATACTCACAGATGCCGAATAGGACGCGATCTATGTCGGAGGATCTGGTGAGTATAATTTATTATTACAGGTACCCTAAGGATTTCTTCTGGAGAAGATGGCAGTCCTACGGTGGGCCCTATAAGTTATTATGTATGGGTGATTGTAGTATGTAATAAAGTTTTATTTTTCTACATGTGTGATTTATCGGGACATTGGTTTTGTTGTAGAACTACAAGACCCAGTGGGCCCATTAATGCCCCGCATGCTAGGACTTGTGGTTCACCAAGTCCCTGCATGCGGGAGAGGCTTGCTGGGGCTTGTAGTTCCACAGCAAAATCAAATGTTTATCATTCTATTTTTAACACTTTCCATGGCATCAGCCCAGTGACCACTGCCTTGGTGCACCGGGGACAGCCATGAGCCTGGGCTGGTTATAGAAATACAGGAGGACCCCATCTCTTATTCCCCTGTATTTCTGCAACCAGGACCGGTTCAATGAGCCTGGGGCTGGTTATTGCTGGGTGGGGGACCACACGCTGATTTTTTAAATTATTTATTTTTCTTATTTTTACACATGGAAGCCTGCAGGGATCTTACTGATCCATGCAGGCTTATGGAAGACTCAAAGCAAAAACGTGGTCTACTTGTCATTCGTGTTTACTGTCCCTTACTCATTTCCAAATATACCATAACGAATGATTGTAACTTTGCTTATCCCATAGAACTCTATGGTCACATACGGCCGAATTCTATAGATGGTGGATTCATTTGTACAGCTGAATTTGGCTGATCTTGTCGTATATAAATATGCCAAATCATCTGCATTCGGCTGATTGTAAATAAGCCGGGCACAGATCCCAGCCGTATATGAAATTGCATTACAATACAAATGAGTGCATATCCAATATTAGTAAATTAACTCCCAAGAGTCTTTGCATTCTTTTTTTTTTGTAAAACATTTTTTATTATTTTCAAAAGTTTTCGTTGAAAAACATTGCATATAAACATACATATAGAGCTGTAAGTGGAATTATACACAGATTTCTTTTTGTTCACAAAACCAGTACTAAGAACAGGTACTGCTCCTCCATTATCGGCAAATAACAGATGAAAAATAATCAAATTGGTGAAGGAGACATATTCATCATAATGCAAATTTTTCTAAAGGCATGTCAAAAAGTTTAAGTATGATTCTTCCATGTTATGAATAAAATATTAATAAAATATATGAATTTCTCTTGAGAAGTCCTTTGTGTTGATTTTCAATTCCGCTAACAGCAAGTATTTATCATAAGAGGACTACAAAACAAGGTAAACCATTATTCTTATATTGGCTTTTATATCTCCTGTGCTTTACACAAATTCCCTCAACAGATTGATATTATTAGTTAAACAACGAAATATAAAATTGGGCTTAAATCTTAATAATAAAAGAAGAAAAAAGAAAGAAAGAAAAAAGGGGGGGGGGGAACAAACATGAGGGGAGGGGGGACACAAAGGATAACATACCGGGGGGGGGGATGAATTCCCAAAAAACTCCTCCTTACAACAATCTTCATATCACATGAGTTTAGGTCTCAGAATATGTCAATATGAAACACACTCAATTATTCACAGAGCTGTCACTTGCAATTCGGCGTTGTAAATACCATGTGGTATTCTCAAATAATTTCTGTATGAACAATTGAGTATCCCCATCAAAAGTTGTTATTACACAGTCCCACTTTTTGTAAAATTTTATTACACCTTTCTCTACATCTTTAAGAGCCGACTGCCTTTCAAATAATACTATATCAAGCAACGCTTGTTTGAATTCCTCAATAGATGGGGACCTTCTACTTATCCAATGACGGAGAATCAACTTCTTCGCTAATGTTAATAAAACCGTTAAGGCTGGGAGGATTAGCTTTTTATTACAGCCCATATCCCAGTCTTTCAAATAAATAAATAAACAGGGAATTGGGAGGGCTTTTAATTTTAGCTTAAACATATTATTTATATAGTTAATCAGTTTGTGCCAAAACACTCTTATCTTTCTACACTCCCAGAAGTTGTGTAACAGGGTAGCTCCCATTATCCCACACTTTGGGCATAGTCCATCATCGTTTGGAACAAAATGGCTTCTCTGTTTTTGTGTTACATACGCCCTATTAATAAATTTCAAATGAGTTTCCTGTAGGGACGTGGAGCATAAATACTTTAAGGTGCTTGCGCATTTTCTTAACAGGTCCTCTGGTTTCGGAAGCAATGGGATATCTGCTTTCCATTTATCAAACATTGCAGCCCTTTGGGAAGACAAGTCACATGTCACCAAGAACCCATATAGGTTACGTAATCTGTACCCCAATGTTCCCTGTGTACCCAACAAAGAAACCACTGGGTCTGTAAGATCAGTTCTAGTCCAAGGCGAGGGTATAGAGCGGGCGTAATGACGTGCTTGTAAAAACATATAGAATTGGTTTTCCGTAATGTTAAACTTCTCCTTTAGGCCAGAATAAGTAAAGATAGTCCCTCCCGGGTCGAAGACATCCCGCACAGCACATATGCCCTTGTGTCTCCAGTGCAAGAATTTTTTATTTTCTAAGCCGGGGGTAAAATTAGGGTTTCCCCAAAATGTAACAAAGGGGGAGCCATCGTATCTGCGACCCATTCTCTTATTCAATGCCAACCAAGAAGCATATGTATTTTGAAAAAGAATAGATTTAAGCAGGTGCGGGGGGATAGAGGATCTTGGTAAATGTAAGAGCGCTGCAAGGGAATAGGGGGAAGCAATGGCTTCTTCTAACTTACTGTTAGTGTACACCGAATTACCCAAAAACCAGTCCGTAATATAACGGAAATGCGTAGCTTGTGTGAAGTATGAGATATTAGGCAATCCAAACCCTCCCTCACCCTTTGGTAGACATAGTCTTGAATAGGGGATTTTTGGTTTTTTCCCTCCCCAAATAAAATTCCTGAAAATGGATTGGCATTTTTGTAAGTCTTTTTTTTTTAAAATAAGAGGTAGCATTTGTAAGATATATGAAAGTTTGGGAAAAACTATACTTTTAATAACGGTAATTCTTCCCATTAATGAGAGTGGCAAAGATTGCCAGTTACCTAGTAATTTAGAGATAGAGACTAAGACTGGGCAGATATTCATTTTGTATATGAGGTCAATATGAGTAGGGATATGAATTCCCAAATACTTTAGTGTGTTTTGACATATTTTGAATTGAACAAACAAGGGGTCTGATAAGAAATATGTTGTTGGGCCGCTAAGGGGAAGCAATTGGGACTTGTCATAATTAACCTTAAAACCTGTGAATGTACCATAGAAATCTATGGTGTTCATTATTTTAGGGACAGACGTATGCGGGTCGGAAATAAATAATAAAAGATCATCAGCGAAGAGACCCAGCCTCAGCTCCTCCCGATGTACCTTAATTCCCCTGAACTCCAAAGAAGCTCTAAGACAAATTGCCAGCGGCTCTATTGCGACAGCAAATAACAAAGGGGAGAGGGGACACCCCTGACGTGTACCCCGCAGTATGGGAAAATTTGGAGAGAGATAACCATTGGATAAAATCTGTGAGGAGGCACTACAATACAACAGCTCAATCGTTTTAATAAATTCTTTTGGAAGGCCAAATCGAGATAATGATTCAAACAAATGATCCCAGGTAACAAGATCAAAGGCCTTTTCGGCGTCTAATGATAAAAGGGCTTGTGGAACTGTGCTGCTATTGGCTTGCACCCAGTGCATTGCCGCTAGTACACGTCTGATATTTGTTGTAGAGTGCCTCCCCCAGATAAACCCCGATTGGTCAATATGGATCACTGAGGGCAATAAGGTTTTCAATCGGTCGGCTAGTATTTTTGTGTATATTTTATAATCAGTATTCATCAAAGAAATTGGTCTGTAGGAGGCAGGTGAAGCTGGGTCTCTCCCCGGTTTTAAAAGAAGCTTAATGGTGGCTGCGTTAAAATATTGGGGGAAGGGGGAGCCTTGCAGAAATTCATTAAACATTATTGTTAGGGGTTTTACAATTTTTGGAGCTAGGAGTTTATAAAATTCATTAGTGAGCCCGTCTGGGCCTGGTGCTTTATTTAACTTTAAGTTTTTAATCACATTTAAAATTTCTTCTTCTGATATTGGGGTTAGTAGTGTTTGCGCCTCTTCCTCAGAAATTTTTGGGGTTTGAATTGAGTTCCAAAACGAACTTTTGTTAGTCTCATTTATCTTTGGTTGAGTATACAGGGCCTTATAAAAGTCATGAAGAATACCTGAAATAAGGGGGCCTGAGTTATGTGTATTGCCACTCGAGTCCTTTAAGGCTGTGATAATTGTCGGGGGTTTCTGCCCTTTCAAAAGATTAGATAATAGTTTATTTGCTTTATTACCTAGGTTATAGATGCGGCTTTTCGTTTGGAAAGTTTGCCTAGACTCTTGTTGTGTCAATAAATTGTCGAAAAGTTGTTTACAATGTGCATAGGCAGTTTTATTTCTTTGAGTAGGATTACGCTTAAATAGCTGATAAGCATCTGTTAACTGGGCTTGGGTTTGTAAGTACAGCTGAGACATTTTCTTATTAAAACTAGCAGTGTATGAAATAATGTCACCCCTTATGACAGTTTTCGAGGCCTGCCAAAAAACTTGGCTCGACCTTGTAGCCATGTCTGCATTTTCGTACTCATAAACCGTCCAGGAGTGCTCTACTGTCTCTTTAAATTTTTTAGAATTTGCTAATCTGGTTGGGTACCTCCATTGGATGTATGACCCCTTATCTATTCGTGAATCAATTTCAATCCAACAGGCGGCATGATCGGAAATGCAGATAGGTTCAATCCCTGTTTTAATCACCCTAGGGAATAGTGTAGTGGATATTAGAATATTATCGATACGGGATAAGGTGTCGTGTACCTGTGAGTGACAGGAGAATTCCCTTTCCAGAGGATTTTGAGCTCTCCAAGCGTCTGTTAAATGTAATTGTGCCAGCAAAAAGGGGATACCTGTTTTAGGAGATGAGCGACGGCCCGGGAGGGAAGGAGATCTATCCAGTGTTGAGGAGGAGGTCGCATTAAAGTCGCCTGCTAGAATAATAAAACCAGCCATATTAGGAGATAAAAGAGTCATAACATTACGGAAAAATTCTGGTGAATGAGTGTTCGGTGCATAAATGTTACAAAGTGTATATCGAGTATCATAGACTGTAGCTTCCAATATGACATACCGCCCTTCTGGGTCTTTAACCGTTGAATGAACAATGATGGGAATGTTTTTCTTAGTCAAAATTGCCACCCCTCTTGACTTAGAATTATAATGGGCTGCAGCTTGTAAGGTCCAGCCCAGAGTGTTTAATTTTAACAGTTCAGGGGGCAACAAATGTGTCTCTTGGAGATAAATTACGTCCATTTTTAATTTATTTAAGTAGTGTAAAATTTTCTTTCTTTTCGAAGGTAGATGGAGACCACGTACATTAAGTGTACCAATTTTCAATTGCACCATGGGGTTATTAAATAAATTGAGTACAAATGTAAAGCATAGTATACATGAAAAAGATCAATTTTCTGTAGAGACCGAACCCATACAATACTCTCTAAGGAGTGAAGTAAAAAGCGGGAGAGACAAGACACATTGGGGAAAAGCAAATCAATATAAAGATAAAGGATAATATAAGAAAAAACACTAACAATAACATCTTTTTGCTCGTCAAAAGACATGGGGGTGTTCCTTTTGGCTATTGAGCTCAGGTTCAGAACCCGGTACCAGACCAGAAGACTGAACACGAGCACAACCATGCCCAACTCCTCCAGTAATCCACTTGGACCTCCGAAAAACCAGGGCCTCAATGGGTTTCCCGGTCTTCCAGTTTGGAACATAACAGAGGCAGAGACCAAGTTTCCCTCAATCTCAGCCTTGAAGCGACGCTAACCGCCCCAGCAATTTTCAAATTTACAAAACTTCAAAAAACATTCTAAAACCTTGGTTATAATGATCTAACAAATACTCATTCCGTGCATAGTAATATAACTCAGCCTGATCAAACTTCAAACCAACAAAGAAAAGAAAAAAAAAAAAAAAAAAGAAAAAAAAAGGGAAGCTTTATGAATTAAACCTCCTGAGCCTTCTAAACCACATGAGATAAGAGACATTACTTCAAGTTAAATCAATTATAAGGGAAGAAAGGGTCCAAAGTTATGTGATATTTTTTTTTTTTTTTTTTTTCTTCCTTCCTCCTTCCTCCTTCTCTTCCCCCGATTGGTATATCACGGGACAAACCTATGTAACCATATTAAACCTTAACCTATAGACCGTGCCCTAATCACCGTAGTATAGAAATCTATCATCCATTGTGGTGAGTTGTTATCAGTCATTCTCAGAAGAAGGATGATGAGAATCGCCTTGAGCTTCCTCTGCGAGAAATGATTCAGCATCCTGAGGATTTGAAAAATCTTTAAATGCATCTCCCTGGAATAGGCGGAGCCGTGCTGGAAACAAAAGCGCAAATTTTCTGCCCTCTTTTACTAGATTTGAACAGATTGGGGAGAAATCCTTTCGGGCTCTCTGCACCTCAGCCGAGTAGTCTTGGAACATTAGTAAATTACTACCATTCCACTGAAGGCGTTTAATTTTCCTGTATGCCATCCATAAAGATTCTTTATGCAAGAAGTTTAAACACTTAAAGATCACTGGGCGAGGCCTAGAATCTGAGTCTTGCCGTGATGGGCCCAGTCTGTGTGCCCTCTCCACCACAATTCCACTACACTGCTCCTGCACCCCAAGAATACCAGGGAGTGTTTGTGCGATAAATGAGTACAAAGCAGGACCCTTGATAGACTCAGGAAGACCGATAATCCTAAGATTATTTCTTCTTGAGCGGTTCTCAAGACTGTCTACCTTATTCATAAGCTGAAACTGAGACTTCTGTAGGGAGTCAGTGCAAGATTTTAATTTGGCCACGTCCTCGAATACTTCTCCCAGCCTTTGCTCTGTCACATGTACCTTTTTGGCAACTTGTTTTATCTGGGATTTAACATCCTGGATTGCCTAGGTTAGTTTGGCTGAGTGGGCCTCCATTATGGGGTTCACTGTCTCGCCCACCGCGCGTACAATGTCTTCGTATGCCAGGGGAGCAGTATGCTGAAGAGAGGGAGACACAGGTAGCAGGGGGGCAGCGGGGGTATGAATTTGGCTGAACAAGTCTGCCTGTGTATCTGTCAGGTCAGACTCTCTCCCTGTACTCACTGTGCTCCCCGAGTGGTGTGGCTGAGAACGCTGCGGCTGCGGCTCCAATTCAGGTGCGTCCGCCATCTTGGGCGCGGCTCTATCTCTCTGTGTACGCCGCTTGTTCTCCCCCTCTGGCTTACGCTGCTCCATTGAGGCTGTCACAGCGATGCGGCTGATGTCCGAGGAGACGGGACTGCAGTCTCAGCGAGTCGGTATGTCACGGAGAGGGCACCGGGAAAGCTTAGTAGTGCTGGGGCGGCTGCGGAGCTCCAAGGTGCACGTCTGCTCACATCCCCACCGGAACCGGAAGCCCAAGAGTCTTTGCATTCTGTTGGACTTTATGCTATAGAAAACATGTATTCTTTTGTATCAATGCCTATTTGCCTATAGATTGTAAGCTTCTGAGCAGGGCCCTCATAACTTTAACTGTCTGTTAAAGTTATATTGTTATAAAGTTATATTGTTATATTGTTGTTTGCAATTGTAAAGAGTAATGGAATTTGCTGTGCTATATATTAGAAACTATTAATAAGAAAATAAAAAAATATGTACCTATGTAATAAATGCATACAATTTGCTTTCCAAAATGTAGGCATGTACCTTGCAGTGATTTATTGAGGCATCATCTCGCAACTTTTCGTTATGCCAAGACTATCAGTTAAATCTATAAAATTCAAATGAAAAAAAAATTGGTTTCCAAAAATGTCTTTTATAAATACAGGTACACAAATAATGTGCTTTGGAATCAAAATAAAGGAAAAAAAGACACGCACTAGGCAGGTCGAGCAGCGCTTGTATCAATGAGCATTACTCAATGGTTTAGAAAATGTAACAAATTTTACTGTTTTAAAATACATACAAGGTACAATAATACATATATAAAAGTAAAAAACAATATTGTATAATGGTATAATAAGTAGGTGGGGAATAAAATTAAATTGGAATAAATAAAATAAATTGAATAAATATATATAACCCCGCCTCAATGGACACGTCTGAATGCAATTTGTGATCACTTTTTTGGGGGGAAGGTAAGTGCACGTTACCAACAGAAGATTTTGGATCCTTGTGGAATAGAAGAAGCTGGAGGGTCCTCACGATGTATGTGGCTATGTAGATTGCCGCTGGAGGAGAAGTGGCTCGCAAGATGTATTTCAGTCCTCTAATTGAAGGTGTGAGAATAGATGTTGGTTGTCTCAATCACCTGAGGAATATCTGAAGCGATGCACCCAGTAAAAGTTCCAGCAGTATCATAGGAAGTGGCTTCCGTGCCCAATGTCAGTCCTCCCTGGTATGGATGGTGTTTACCAGGGGTTGTGGAGCATGGTGTCTGCCATGGAATAGTGTCCAGATGGAAATAAACGTTGAATGGTGTCCACAGTAGGAGGAAACTGTTAGGAGCTGCACGGGCAGCGCCTCCGCTCGCCCGGCAGTCTCCACTAGCTCCGTCCCAGCGGTTGCTGGGTTACCACGACGCCGTCGCGTCACCAGCCGGGAGCTTCCGGCAGACGGTGACAGGCGTCAGGCAGCCCGGGTGCAACCCCTTCCTCCCCTGCCGCAGCGGTTGCCAAGGCGACGGGGGACGCCTGGCGGCCGCAGGGAGGAAGGGGTGGATACTACGCCGCACGCAGCGTCTGGGTAGCGCTTTACGCGCTATTTAAACTGCCTGGCCGGGACACTCAGACGCCGGCTTTAGTTCTTGACCTGGTGTCTAGAGTGTTCCCGGTTCCAGGCTCCTACCCAGCGTTGGCTCCCGTTCCAGTGACCTGGTCCCAGCTGCCTCCAGGATCCTTGTCTGCTCCTGCCTGCAGATCCTCCTGTTTCCAGATAAGTTGGGAGATTCCCACTCTTGGTCTCAGTACTCCTATTTCCTTATTGTGTCATCATACTGTGTATTGTTACACCCGTCAGCGGATTCTTATTGTGTCAGCATACTGTGTATTGTTACACCCGTCAGCAGATTCTTATTGTGTCAGCATACTGTGTATTGTTACACCCGTCAGCAGATTCTTATTGTGTCAGCATACTGTGTATTGTTACACCCATCAGCAGTTCTTATTGTGTCAGCACCTTGTGTATTGTTACACCTGTCAGTTTGGCTACTGTGTATTGTTTCACCCGCTGCCAACAGCGTTTGCCTAGGGGGTTCCAGCTTTGAGTGTTATCCACTGGCACCCTCCTCCGTAGGGCAGGGTAGTTCTCGCCTCTTGTTGTTAGTTAGCTTTCCCCTTGTTTACCTCGGGCCTTGGCGGCTGCGTTGTCACTAGTAAGACCAGGTGGCATCGGGGTGGGAGCCTGACTAACGGGCTCCCACGAACGCGGCTATTATTGGTGAAGGTTAGCTTAGCACGCATCCGCCAACTCCAAGAGGTGACAACAGAGTTAGGGTTGGCGAGATCTCCCGTGTCCCTAACATTATAGCCGGCCCATACTTCACCTAGCTTTCAGTCAGCTGTCATGGATCCGGCCCAGCAGGCCGCTAGTCACACTTTGGCGGGACAGATGCATACTCTGACACAAGAGCTCCAGAAATTGACTCTCCGGGTGAACTCACAAGAGGAACGGGTGCAAGGGGTCTTATCCTCATCCAGAAACCCCGAACCCAAGTTGAGTCTCCCGGACCGGTTTTCCGGGGAGCGTTCCCAGTTTTTTAACTTTAGGGAATCTTGTAAGCTTTACTTTAAACTCCGCCCGGCCTCCTCCGGCTTGGAGTCCCAGCGGGTGGGAATGGTTATCTCCTTGTTACAGGGGGACCCACAGACCTGGGCTTTCGGCCTTCCCACAGGGTCTGAGGCCCTTACCTCTGTGAATGCTTTTTTTTCTGCCATGGGGTTACTTTACGACGACCCGGACCGTGCTGCCTCAGCCGAAGCCAACCTGAGGGCACTACGGCAGGGTCAGGGTAACGCAGAGGCTTATTGTACCCAATTTAGGAGGTGGGCCATTGATTCTGGTTGGAATGACCCAGCACTCCGCAGCCAGTTTAGAATTGGTCTTTCTGAAACGTTGAAAGATGCATTGGTTCACTACCCTACCCCGACCTCCCTTGATGAAATTATGGAATTAGCCATCAAGGTAGATCGGAGGTTCCGGGAACGCCAGAGGGAGAGGGAGTCCGGGATATTTCCCTCATCTTCACTAGGGGAAACCTCGGAGATTGCTTGTGACGAACCCATGCAGATTGGGGCTACGCGTTTGTCAGCTGCAGAAAAAAATCGCAGGAGGCTGAAGGGTCTCTGCCTATATTGTGGAGGCCAGGGTCACCGTGCAGTTGTCTGCCCGTTGAAGGCGGGAAAAGACAGGGCCTAAGTGTGGTTGGGGAAACTCACTTGGGCCTATCTTGTTTTTCTCCCCTAGACTCGATAATTATTCAGGTTTCTGTCTCCTGTAATAACTGCACTGTCGATACCACTGCCTTTGTTGATTGCAGCGCAGCCGGCAATTTTATTGACAAGAGTCTGCTTCATTCGTTGGGGCTCGAGCCCATTCCCTTGGTCAATTCTTTGTCGGTTTGTGGCCTTGATGGTCAGTCACTCTCCAACGGCAGTGTTACCGCATGCACTCCTTCTCTTCAGCTTTCGGTGGGGGCTCTTCATTCGGAAGAGATTTCCTTTTTTTTGTTTCACTGTCCTCTCACGCCACTCGTCCTGGGGTTACCATGGCTTAGGAAGCACAATCCCAGTATTGATTGGACCACAGGAGAAATCACACGTTGGGGCCCCTCCTGTTCTGACCATTGTCTCTCCCTTCCTCTTTGTCTTGTTCTTCCTGTTTTGTCTCCCATACCTTTACCCTACAGAGACTTTGCCGATGTGTTTTCCAAGAAAGAAGCAGATACCTTGCCCCCTCACCGTCCCTTCGATTGTGCCATAGACCTAGTCCCCAATGCCAGATTGCCCAAGGGACGCCTGTATGCCCTCTCCGCACCGGAATCCCAGGCCATGGATTCATACATAAATGAGAGTCTTGAAAAAGGATTTATTCGTCCTTCTAAGTCTCCCGTAGGCGCAGGGGGTTTTTTTGTTGAAAAAAAAGATGGATCTTTACGTCCCTGTATAGACTTTCGGGCCTTGAACAAAATTACCATAAAAAATTCCTATCCGTTACCACTCATCTCTGTCTTGTTCGACCAAATCCGGGAGGCGGTAGTTTTTTCCAAGATCGACCTTAGAGGAGCATATAACCTCATCAGGATTAGAAAAGGAGATGAGTGGAAGACTGCCTTTAATACGCATTCAGGCCACTACGAGTACCTTGTAATGCCGTTTGGCTTGGCCAATGCTCCTGCAGTCTTTCAGGATTTTATCAATGAGGTTCTCCGGCCCTACCTGGGGGTATTTGCTGTGGTTTACTTAGACGATATTTTGATTTTTTCCAAGTCACTTCCTGAACATCGGCAACACGTCCGCTTGAAATTGCGTGAGAATCAACTATACGCCAAACTCGAAAAGTGCGAATTCGAAATCTCTCAAGTCTCATTTCTGGGTTATGTCATCTCTCCCAAGGGTTTTTCCATGGACCCCAGTAAGGTTCAGGCCATCATGGCCTGGGCTCGTCCTACCAACCTTAAGGCTATCCAAAGATTTTTAGGATTCTCTAATTATTATCGGAGATTAATCTGTTCGTTTTCTGACATTGTCGCCCCCATTGTAGAGTTGACTCGCAAAGGAGCCAATCCGGAAGTTTGGTCCCCACAGGCCATCGAATCCTTTCATAAGTTAAAGAAAGCCTTTTGTTCGGCTCCCGTCTTACATCACCCGGACCCCAGAATTCCTTTTCTTGTGGAGGTTGACGCCTCGGATGTAGGGGCTGGAGCTGTCCTTTCCCAGAAGGACCTTCATGATCAGAAGATTCATCCTTGCGCCTTCTTCTCCCGCAAGTTCTCCACAGCCGAAAGGAACTATGATGTGAATTGTTGGCCATTAAGTGGGCTTTCGAGGAGTGGCGTCATTGGCTTGAAGGGGCCAAACACATCATCACCGTGATCACTGACCACAAAAATTTAGCCTACATCGAGTCGGCTAAACGGCTTAACCCACGACAAGCTCGGTGGGCATTGTTCTTTACCAGGTTTCAGTTCATCATTACATTCAGACCCGGCCCCAAAAATGTCAAAGCTGATGCGTTATCTCGCAGTTTCCAGACTTGTCAGAGTGCTGAACTGGAGGATGCACCCATTGTCCCGTCTTCTGTCATTTTTGCAGGTCTGACTCAGGACTTGGCCTCCCGGGTTCTGGCTTCTCAGCCTTCAGCCCCTCAGGAAACTCCACATAATCGCCTGTTTGTCCCTAAACATCTTAGAAAATTGGTCCTCAAGGACTTTCATTCCAGTAGGGTCACGGGACATCCTGGCGTTACCAAGACCCTTGAGCACTTGTCCAGAGCAGTTTGGTGGCCTAACATAAAACAAGATGTTACTCATTTCATTTCTTCTTGTCTTGTTTGTGCTCGACATAAGTCTTCCAGATCATCACCACTGGGTACACTCCTGCCATTGTCTATTCCAGAAAGGCCATGGTCCCATATTTCTATGGACTTCATTGTCGACCTTCCTTCATCGACTCGTTTTACCACCATTTGGGTCACGGTCGACCGCTTTAGCAAAATGGCACATTTTATACCCTTACGTAAGCTTCCCACTGCCAAAGAATTGGCACAGCTCTTTATCTCTCATATTTTCAGACTCCATGGCCTTCCCTTGGATATAGTTTCGGACAGGGGGTCTCAGTTTGTGGCCAGGTTCTGGAGAAGTTTTTGTTCTGGGTTAGGAATACAGGTCAGTCTTTCTTCCGGGTATCACCCACAGTCCAACGGACAGACCGAAAGGGTCAATCAGGCCCTGGAACAATATTTACACTGCTTTGTCTCCAAATTTCAGAGCAATTGGGCTGAGCTGGTACCTTTGGCCGAGTTTGCTTATAACAACTCCTATCATGTGGCTTCCAAGAGCTCGCCTTTTCTGTGTAATTTCGGGTTCCATCCCAAATGCAACTCCTTCTTTGTACCTAGGGATTCCTCTCGGTCGCCTGTGTCCACGGTGTCCCTCCTTAGGAAGTCATGGCAAAAGGTTCATTTAGCTCTGAGACAGTCTTCTGCACGTTCTAAGATTTTTTTTGACAAGCATAGGAGACCATGTTTTTTCCGAGTGGGGCAAAGAGTGTGGTTGTCAACCCGCCACATCAAGCTTCGCCAGAGATGCCCAAAACTAGGACCCAGGTTTATCGGTCCATTTCTGATCACGGCTCAGGTCAACCCGGTGGCATTTAGGTTGCAGCTTCCCAGAGCACTGCGAATTAATAATGTCTTTCATTGTTCTCTTCTCAAACCAGCCTCGATGGTTCCCCAATCAGGGCCTGCTCTGAACCGTAAACCAGTCCTCGTTCAAGGGCATAAAGAATTCATAGTACAGCAGATATTAGATTCCAAGATTGTTCGGGGTCAACTTAAATTTTTGGTCCATTGGAAGGGGTTCGGAGAAGAGGAGAGGTCTTGGGTACCTGAGCGATTTTTACATGCGCCCAGGCTCAAAGCAGAGTTCTTTAAGACCTTCCCGTTCAAACCTGGGTCTAAGGGTTCGGTGACCCCTCCTCAAGGGGGGGGTACTGTTAGGAGCTGCACGGGCAGCGCCTCCGCTCGCCCGGCAGTCTCCACTAGCTCCGTCCCAGCGGTTGCTGGGTTACCACGACGCCGTTGCGTCACCAGCCGGGAGCTTCCGGCGGACGGTGACGGGCGTCAGGCAGCCCGGGTGCAACCCCTTCCTCCCCTGCCGCAGCGGTTGCCAAGGCGACGGGGGACGCCTGGCGGCCGCAGGGAGGAAGGGGTGGATACTACGCCGCACGCAGCGTCTGGGTAGCGCTTTATGCGCTATTTAAACTGCCTGGCCGTGACACTCAGACGCCGGCTATAGTTCTTGACCTGGTGTCTAGAGTGTTCCCGGTTCCAGGCTCCTACCCAGCATTGGCTCCCATTCCAGTGACCTGGTCCCAGCTGCCTCCAGGATCCTTGTCTGCTCCTGCCTGCAGATCCTCCTGTTTCCAGATAAGTTGGGAGATTCCCACTCTTGGTCTCAGTACTCCTATTTCCTTATTGTGTCATCATACTGTGTATTGTTACACCCGTCAGTGGATTCTTATTGTGTCAGCATACTGTGTATTGTTACACCCGTCAGCAGATTCTTATTGTGTCAGCATACTGTGTATTGTTACACCCGTCAGCAGATTCTTATTGTGTCAGCATACTGTGTATTGTTACACCCGTCAGCAGTTCTTATTGTGTCAGCACCTTGTGTATTGTTACACCTGTCAGTTTGGCTACTGTGTATTGTTTCACCCGCTGCCAACAGCGTTTGCCTAGGGGGTTCCAGCTTTGAGTGTTATCCACTGGCACCCTCCTCCGTAGGGCAGGGTAGTTCTCGCCTCTTGTTGTTAGTTAGCTTTCCCCTTGTTTACCTCGGGCCTTGGCGGCTGCGTTGTCACTAGTAAGACCAGGTGGCATCGGGGTGGGAGCCTGACTAACGGGCTCCCACGAACGCGGCTATTATTGGTGAAGGTTAGCTTAGCACGCATCCGCCAACTCCAAGAGGTGACAACGGAGTTAGGGTTGGCGAGATCTCCCGTGTCCCTAACAGAAACGTCACAGAAATGTCCAGAGGCAGGGGAAGAGATCACCTAATCATCAAAATTTGGAATCAAAATATACTGGTAAGTTAATTGGCTCCTTACAAAAATTAATCCTAGTGTGTGATAAATGTGTTTAGTGGAGACTATATGGGCCAAGTTAATCTTATACTCTGTCAAAACCTAACCTATTCCAAATTGTATAACCAGTTGCGTAAGTTTATAAGAGATGCCCGGAGGCAGAAGTGTGATGTTGCCCCCCCCCCCCCAAAAAAAACCCTACTTTCTTAAGACTATTGGTTAGCCATCCTGTAATGCAGACACAACCACAGAGGCACATGCACACACACACATATACACACACACACAGCCACACACATATACACACAGCCACATACATAGAGCCACATGTATACACACTGCCACATACTGTACATCATATGTATACACAGACAGTAGCTACAGTGCATATGCACATACCGTAAACACACAATTATACACTGCCACAAACACACACATACACATGTATACACACAGCTACATATGCACATACACCCACATGTATACACACAGCAACATACAACCACACACACATATGTATACACACAACCACACACACATGTATACACACAGCCACACACACCTCTGTAAACACACAGCAACATATGCACACATAGCAACAAATGCACATAAACATAGCCCTATATAGATACACACACATACACACACAATACACATAAATAGTTTAACAAACACTACAAAAGATTACACTACCTTCCATAGCATGAACAGAAGATCGTGGGGGGTGGAGAGCTGGACGGGCTGCAGGGCTGTCAGGAGGAGACAGGGGCTCTGTGTGTGACAGGAAGTCCCGTCTCCTCCTCTCACTGACTGAGCTCCTGGAGCAGCGCTGCTGATCACTGCAGCGCTGTTCTAAAACTTCTTATACAATATTCTGGCTGGCTGCTGGCACGCAGGGGCTGGAGTTCAGAGGCAATGGATGTCAGCCGGGTGTCCCCTTCAAACGTGGCGCCCGGCGGCAAATGACTCCATTGCCTCCGAGACTTCCGCCACTGTGTATAATACTGACTGAAGGAACCATGCTTGTAGGTAGAAATCAAGATCTTTAAGTTTTTTAATCAAATTAATGGGACTGTTTATGACATCTTGTAATCAGCTACTGTTGCTTTGGTATGCCCATAATTTGTAGTACTAGGGTTTTGCTTTCATTTAACAATATGTGCCCATATATATTTAGGCCTGTATTATGACTGAATGTCTCATTAACAAGAATGGTCTGCATTTATTAATTATTCATATTTTAATAGTTATTTAGAGGAAAAATAAAGGATATTTGGTTTGCGCTACATGAACTTAATGAGGTGGCATCTTTAAAGCTTGACTTTGTGCCACTGGCCAGAAAAAGCTTTTTGAGGTAATAAGGACTTCAGTGATGAAAACCCCTATTCATCTTATTATGCTAAGTAAAAGGTTGGAACTAAAACAGCTGCATGGCAATTCTTTATTTACTTCATCACATTCAAAGCAGTCCATTCCAATAGTGGAAAGTTCTCATGCTAAAAACATCTATGAGCCAATACCAATCAATGCTTGATGCCAGTGAGGCCCTTACAACCAGGGTTACCTGCTGGTGTACAACAGTACCAGACATGAAGGATTCTTATAACTTTAACTCTATGGATCACATTTAGTTTTGAAATGAAGGAACAATCATGTTTCTTTAAGTTAATGCAAGACATAAAATCCATCATCCTTTTGAATCTAAAGTGCTAAATAAAGTAATCCAGTTATACTAGGAATCTATATGTTTGCATTGTATATTGTTATCTTTTTGGTCTTGGTCTTGGTCAGGGGTTGGCTGGCAACTTTTAGCCTAGGGGGCAAGTCCAGAGCACTGGCCCATACCCCTCATCATTCTGGAAAGCTGAATTCTTGTGGCGCGCAGAAAAATTAGGCGTGTGGCCTATCATAAGGGGCCGTGGCCTGTACCTTGATTGTATTGTGTACCTGCAGATTGCACATTGTGATACTAATTACACATTATGCCGCACACCTTGATGCCCATTGCACCCCATACTGTGATGGCAATTACCCAATGCTCCCCACACCGTAATGCCCATTACGCCCAATGCCATGATGCCCATTACACCGCACAATGTGATGTCCACAGTGCCAGATATTCCGCCACAGTGCCAAATACACATATGCCCCCACAGTGCCAGATATGCCCCTACAGTGCCAGAGACACATATGCCCCCACAGTGCCAGAGACACATATGCCCCCACAGTGCCAGAGACACATATGCCCCCACAGTGCCAGAGACACATATGCCCCACAGTGCCAGATATGCCCCCACAGTGCCAGAGACACATATGCCCCCAGAGATGCCCCCACAGTGCCAGAGACACACTGCCCCCACAGTGCCAGAGGAGACACACATGCCCCCACAGTGCCAGAGATGACACACATGCCCCCACAGTGCCAGAGATGACACACATGCCCCCACGGTGCCAGAGGAGACACACATGCCCCCACAGTGCCAGAGGAGACACACATGCCCCCACAGTGCCAGAGGAGACACACATGCCCCCACAGTGCCAGAGGAGACACACATGCCCCCACAGTGCCAGAGGAGACACACATGCCCCCACAGTGCCAGAGGAGACACACATGCCCCCACCAGCAACTCACCATTGTTGCTGGGCTGGGGGGTCCGGGACAGACAGCCCTCCTGCTCCCCCGGGCCGCTTAGCCAGTCACTGGCTGCTGGCCGCGCTGGATCACCATCCACCTCCTCCAGGCCTCCCTCCTGTGCTGGCCGCGGCTTCCAGAGCACGGCCGCGGCTACAGGAAGATGGCCGCCGGCCCCCTGCACTGAGGACATGTCCTCAGTGCAAGGGGCCGGCGGCCATTTTCCTGTAGCCGCGGCCGTGTTCTGGAAGCCGCGGCCAGCGCAGGAGGGCTGCCTGTGCCTGGAGGAGGTGGATGGTGACCAGCGTGGCCCGCAGCCAGTGACTGGCTAAGCGGCCCGGGGGGGCACATGGCACCCTGCCCCCTGGCCCAGCCCGCCCCTGGTCTTGGTATTAGTCTGTACTTATGCAACGTATTGTCATTTATATATATGCTTCCTGTTTAATACTGTAGAACCCTTGTTACACCCTATAAATAGAAGCTAATAATAATAATTGGATTATCAGAACCGGTCCCAGGCAAAACAATATTTGGTGCCCCTGTAGTAGATAATTCCACCACCAAGCTTAGTGCTATTATACTGCCATCTGCAGTGGGCCCCTTCATTTTGATGGGTTTCAGTGCATTGCACCAGCTACACCACCACTTATTCTGACCGAGCACTGCACCCACAGCATAGCACCTATCATCAAATATATGTATTGCGCTTCTGCTCCACGGGAGGTTTCTGTCCTCCCTGAGCTCGCCTTAGGACACCTGCGTTACGGTTTGACATGTGTACCGCCCCAGTCAAACTCCCGTCCTCCAATCCAAGTAAGGTAGCATCAACGGGCCGATGTTGGTTGAGGCCAAATGAGCTGGGAAAGGGAAGATTCGAGCCTGGTTGCCAAGCTACCTGATTACTGCTGGCCACAGTGATCAGGACTGCTTGCAAATGGTGTCTAACCTCTAACTTGTGTAGTGTGTATAAGCGGCTCTACCTCACATAATGGGGGTTATTCTGGTTTATTCACAAGGCTGCAAATTCGAAGCATTGCAGGGGAGAGAAAAAAAACTAAAAATGTCAGTGTTCAAAGTGTCGGTATGCCATACCATTGATGGAGTTGAGCCAAATTACTGCCTTGCCCCAGGTGTCAAAAATCCTGGCTTCAGCCCTGTTACCACCCCAAACTCCAGCTTCCTGTCAGTCAAGCTCACATTGCGTTCATGATGCATATGCATTTTCTGTTGCTGTTTCGCCTTGTGCATGCACTACTCGAACAGTATGCATTCACAGTATGATTGATTTACGAATACTCATTAGCAAGCAACTCTGAATAAAGCCCTATATACCATGTTTTTGATGTATGTAAAGCACCTTTGAGAGAAAGGTTCTATATAATAATAATAATAATAATAATAATAATAATAACAACTAATATTACTAATAATAACAAAAATATTACTAATATAATTGTATTCCTACGTGTTATGATATTTTGGCTACAAAATGGTTTTATAGCCAAAATGAACTAAGCTACTACATTTTTTCCAGAATTTAGAAGCTATGACATAAAGATCTCAGACAGATAAACGAAACTCACATCATAGTCATATTTTTCTTTTCTGTCTTCTTTTAAATTTGTCCGGTTTAATTAATCACTGATTCTGTTCTGCTGGAAGTTTTCTTCAGACTTCCTTACACATGCGTTCTCTATTTTACTGTCACAAGCTCCTCTACAATATTATTCATACTGACAGTGTGAGATGACCCCAGACACCAGTTAACGCATTTACACCAGAACGCCTTTCCATTTATTCCTGAATTTAAATCAAATAGAAATGATTGATTGCAGATTAATTCCTATTAATAAGACTCGTCCTTCGTGTCTATGTCACTAGTGACTTTGCTTAATTTGCAAAAGGAAAACATCTATACATCACTGTATGTCCTTTCAGGATGAAGTGCACACATGATGACCTTATTTTATGGATACTTTGTATATACTTGGAGCCATGTGTCCTAGTGTGAAATGTCAATGTATTTCCATCAAGATTCCATCAGGGTCACAACCTATAATGAAGTGGAAAGGAGCTTTACAGGTACTATGCTTGGGACTGTTGTTATCTGGAAAGAGATGTATCTGGAGAGAAGTATATGCTGAAACATGTAGTAAATGTTACATTTTCTGATATGTAAATCACATATGTCAGGTGACATGTACACTTTACAAAATATGTCAGTTAATTCCAAAGTTGTGAAGATGCTGCCGCACAATGAAAACTTAGGTACTTGTTTCCTAAAGCGGCACCCGTCGGGTCCCATCGCATACCTTTACTTAAGGTATGCGATGGGACCCGACTAACCCGATTTTCGGGCTTTAAAGACGTTTTAACGCACTTTGAAAATCGGAAACAATGTTAAATGCCCCCCAGACCCGATTTTTAATTGTAAACCCACCCTCATGGTAAATTATGTGAAATGCCCCCCCCCCCCCCCCATTGTTAATGCAACGCCACGATCATCGTCAACCCGAAGTGTGGCGAGAGCAGCATGCCCGCAAGGGGCGGCGGTATGCGTCCTCCGACCTTTTCATACCCCCACTATACACGTCGGCGTGGAGTTGATTGTATATAGTGTGGCGAGTGCAGCGAGCCACCGAGCCCGAAGCGTGGCAAGCACACGCGTACTACGTCAGAAGTAATGCGCGTCCGCTCGCCACGCTTCGGGCTCGGTGGCTCGCTGCGCTCGCCACACTATATGTGATCAACTCCACACCGACGTCGATAGTGGGGGTATGAAAAGGTTGGAGGACGCGTACCGCCACCCCTCGCGGGCTCGCTGCGCTCGCCACGCTTCGGGTTGACGTTGATTGTGGCGTTAACAATGAGGGGACATTTCACATAGTAATTACCAATCAGGGTGGGTATACAATGAAAAATGTGGTCTAGGGAGCATTTAACATTGGTTCCAATGCAAAAATCGGGTCGATCGCATCGCATGCGATTTGGTCGCATGCGATCGACCCGATTTTTCCGATCCGATTTTATACAATTAAAATCGGTGGCACCGTGCTAGGAAACAAGTACCAAAACTTGTTATGCATCAGTATCCAGAAGACTGACAGACAATGTTTAGGTCGACAATCAGTAGGTTCACACCAGATAGTCAACATTTATATAAAGTAGTAGTGAAAGTAAAACCACTACCATGTATAGCCATTAAAGCGTCAGCTTCTGACAGACTTGCCTATTGCACTTGTTGTCATCTTTCCAAAATAATCCTATGAAAGATGAGGCAAACTGACAGTTCAATAACAACAACTGGAGGTGTCAAACTTTTCTGCCAAAACCACACAAAAATTACAATAGAATCATTGTTAAAGCGAATAACTCAAGACCTGCAGCAAGATCACCATTGTTGCCATTCTTTACTGTAAAACAAAAGAGCCGATAGTCAGATTTACATGTTGGGGGACTTCAAACTAGGAATGAATGGGTTCAGATTTTGGGAATCCGAATACACCTGGACACCTCCAATCCGAGTACAGACCCGAACACTGTCCGGAGCTCAGGACATGCCAAAACATCATCATCCCGCCGTCGGATCTCGTGAGATCTGGACTCTAAGTAAATCCCACAATGGCGCTGCCATCTTCACTCCAGCATTGAAGAGTTTAGTGGGTGAATGTGCTCTGGAGCTGTCGTGGTCTGTGATGATCTGTGGTGGTCTGTGGGGATGGCGACCTGCTATACAAGTCCAGTCCTGTGCTGCTGGTGTCCTGTGCTGCCTAGTGCTAGTGCTGCTGGTGTCCTGTGTTGCTCCATTGGTGCTGAATAATACTTCTGCAGAAGTCCTGTCCAGTAATACTGATGCAGAGGTCCAGTCCAGTGGTACTGCCGTTAAATTCCAGTCCAGTGATTACTGCTGCCGAAGTCCATTCTAGTGATACTGCTGCAGAGGTCCAGTCCAGTGGTACTGCTGTTAAAGTCCAGTCTAATACTGCTGCATAAGTTCAGTTTAGTGGTACTGCCATTAAAATCCAGTGGGACTGCCTTTAAAGTCCAGTGATACTGTGGTTGAAAGCCAGTGGTACTGCCATTAAAGTCCAGTGGAACTGCCTTTAAAGTCACGTGGTACTGGACTTTACTGTTACGAGGGGTGCCGTCATCTGTGCCATATAATTCTGCGCGCCACCATGTTTGCTGTATCAGGTCAGGGGTGCCACTATCTGTGCTATATAATTCCTGGGGTGAGCCATGTATGCCCTATAATTCATGGGTTGCTGCCAAGTGTGCTTTATCAGTCCAGGGGTGATGCCCGGTGTGCTGTATCAGTCCAGGGGTGAAGCTAAGTATGCTGTATCAGTCCAGGGGTGAGGCTAAGGGCCTTATTCGAGTTCACTCTTTCTGACAAAATCCTTCTTAGATGGACAAAACCATGTGCACTGCGGGTGGGGCAGATGTAACTTGTGCAGAGAGAGTTAGATTTGGGTGGGGTTTTTCTTCAAAGTGAGATCTATATTGCAGTGTAAAATAAAGCAGTCAGTATTTTCCCTGCACAGAAACAAAATAACTCACCCAAATCTAATTCTATCTTCACATGTTACATCTGCCCCCCCCTGCAGTGCACATGGTTTTGTCCATCTAAGAAGGATTTTGTCAGAAAGAATGAACTAGAATAAACCCCTAAGTGTGCCATATCAATCCAGGTGTGCTACTGAGTGTGCTGTATAAGTCCAGATCCAAAACACGGCTGGAGATACAGACACGAAACACGAAAAGTGCCCGGTGCACACCCCTGCTTCAAACCAGGAAATCATCATTAAGCACTAGCAACTAGCCCCAAAACTCCGATCAGTTGTAATAGAACTACACAAGTCACATCATAAATAGGGATACTGATTAAACTGCTACACTGTGCTAGATTATATTTAGGAGCAAAGGTTAAGCATGTAAATACCTTACGGCATATAAAATGCCTTCTGTCTTCTGTGTATGAAGCTATTCTTACCCTTATGAGTGCCAGCAGTGCTGTGAGAGATGTGCAATAATCTGTTAAAAATGCCAGTCTAGCTCCCAGTGGCTTTTTTTTTTTTGTGGGGTGTAATTTTTAACTAGACTTCAATTAATTGACTTTAGATCATTTGCTGGCAATAACTAAACTGATTTATGTTCCTTGATTACAGCCCTGGCATTCATTAGCAGAAATTTTGCACATCTCTCACAGCAACGTTGGCACTCAAAGGGTTAAACAAGGGCAGCACTACAAAAGGAAATGTGATGTATGTATGCCAGTGAAATGCGATATCACGGTATTGGTTAGTCTATTGTTAGTGTCATGGGGAAGTCTTCGCGGTGTAACTGAACTTCCACACTTGTTTGTAGTGTGCAACCAGAGATGGAACAGATCTATTGCACCCAGCATGAAATGGGTGCAAGAACAGAGGCTACTGATGATGTCCACCTGTAGAGACACAGATACTCGGCTTATACTAATGTGAGTAACGACCGGTGTAAGATACAGTAGTAAGCAGTAAGCTCTTGCTATATGGAAAAGCTGCCGCAGATGTGTCCAAATAAGACTCAGCCTCTAAGTGAACTGTGTTAATAAAATCTTGTTTATGTTCAGTAAATGAGATGGATCCAGAGAGAATCAGTGAGCAAAAGGTTTTGGATGCCACTAAACTTGGTGATAAAGATGTCATCAGGATAACTACAGCTTACGTATACACCACATCTTGCTGAACTTGCAACCAATGGGGTCTGGCTTATATTCCTTGGACCAAGACTGCGTGGAAAACATAAAGTTGTGTTAAACAGATTTTATATGAATTTATCATTAAAGCATTCAGCATGTAGTGTCCTGGAAAAAAAAAAATTAAACTTATCTGTTATCCTCATTGTGAGCTGTCACAGAACCTGAGATAGCAGGTGAAAGCATTAGCAGCAGAGGTATGGTAGTGATAACCCTCTCTATTTCTTGTGCAACTCGCTTGTCGCGCCTTCTTCAGGACATAAGGCATTTGGGGGATGTTTATCCACTGATGCACTATGTCTAAGATTACACTAAGGGCCTTATTCTGGTTGGAGCGGCCAAACGTGCGTACGTTCCAAAACAACGTACGCTATCCGTACGCGGCCGTTGGGGTTAAGTCCACCCACAACTCAGCCGCATACGTACAGGCAGAAACAACGTCGAAGGGGAGTGGCGTACAAATGTGCGTACGCCAACGTACACGGACGGGCCAGCCCTTACACTCCGACAACTGGCGTACAATTGAGCGTACACCACCGTTTACGGACGTCTCTCGACCGTCTTCCCACCGACTTCTTGCGGCTATCTGAGCGTACGCCAGCTTGCACGGACGGGTCCCTATTGTTTTCAATAGAAAAGTCAGCTTATGTCACCACTCGTGAGAGTGAGCGTACGTCCGTGTACGCTGGCATACCCTTCACATATATGGACCTGCAAATCTTGCCTTTCAACTATAATTATGAAAATTAATTAATTGATTGAATTAATTAATGGGCAAAATAGTGCCCATGGGCTTAAAACATTGCTGAAACATCCTTTGTAGGTGTTAGATGTGGTTTATGTTACTGTATCATAAATACAAAACCTATGTTTGTATTAGAGTGAACACGTGGACACATGTCGACTTGTGTAGATTGAGTGTGCTACTGTGTAAAGTCTATGAAAGCACATAGTGAATGTGTATAACTGTTTAACAAATACCTACCTTAGCATATATAAGCAGGTCTTAAAAAGATTCTTACCTTAAATTAAACAAACCTTTAAATGTAGAGAAGTATAGAAAGATAAGCTTCCAATGTGTTTGAGTGCTGTGTGTGGCTTGCAGGTAGTGAAATCATGGTTTGGACTTAATAGACTGCAGCATTGGTTATTACATTCAGGTGTATGTGTTTGGTAGTAATCAGCGTAAATTAGCAAACCCAGGCGCACGCTGGCATGCGGTATCTGTAGGGGTGATTTGAGATGGCGGTTGGCGGCCGCCTGTTTTGTGTCCGAAATGAACGGTGCCTTAGTCGATCGTGCGGTAGTAGCATCGCTCATTTTTGGTGCACACCCCCGTGTACGCCCATATTTACGCCCATTTTCCCTCATTATTTCGGCCGCTCCCCTCATCACGCCCCTATGCCGCCCCCAATGCCCGTACACTCGCGTATAGGTTTTTTCGCACGTAGAGACCAGTCCGTAAGCGTTGTGGAGTGTTCGCGCCTGCGCATTAGCGAATGTACGCATGCGCAGATCATAAAAAACCCCGGGACGTACGCGTACGGCCCGGCCGCTCCAACCAGAATAAGGCCCTAAATCTTTGTACTCTACACATTTTCCTTATGACCTCGAGAACAAAATTGAAGCTGTAGAGAATTCTGTCAAACTTATGGTGGATAAAGTATATCTGCTGTGATTTATCAACATGCATCAAGAAGATGTGTTATGAGTATAAAGTAAACCACATATTTATTTTCAGGACCCCAAAACATATAGAAAGTGCTCAGTTGAAGTAGGAAGGGTAGAATATCAGGGTGAGTAGGACTATACTGTATGTTCTCTATAGTGTGAGTGTCAGTCACATGACATGTGACAGTTATGTGAATGACTATATAAAAGTGAGACCCATGAACATCAGTGTTTGTGAATAAGACTTGGAAAATTTAGCCACAGTAGGCTACAGGTAGGGGGGACTTACCAGAACTATATATACTTTTTAGTGGCGACTGGCAAGGAAATGAAAGTATATTTATGAACCAAGAAAAGTTCATGTGTGCAGTACATAATTTGGCAGAAATGTGCTATACATGTCTGTCTTATGGTACCCCCTATGTGCAGATGCCATGTGTTCTTGCTGACGAAAGTAATTTTTATCATTATCAAGGGCCTTATTTTGGTTCATTCTTTCTGACAAAATCCTTCTTAGATGGGCAAAACCATGTGCACTGCAGGGGGGGCAGATGTAACATGTGCAGAGAGAATTAGATTTGGGTGAGTAATTTTGTTTCTGTGCAGGGTAAATACTGGCTGCTTTATTTTTACACTGCAATATAGATCTCACTTTGAAGTAAAACCCCACCCAAATCTAATTCTCTCTGCACAAGTTACATCTGCCCCACCTGCAGTGCACATGGTTTTGCCCATCTAAGAAGGATTTTGTCAGAAAGAATGAACCAAAATAAGGCCCCACAGGGGCGGATTGGTCCACCGGGATACCAGGAAAAATCCCGGTGGGCCGGACCCATTCCACCCTCTGTCAGGCCGGCGAGAAGTGAATACGGCCGCCTGCAGTCTGGCTAGAATACACTGCTGAGGCCGGGTGCTGAGAGGTCGTAGCGTCTCACAGCAGGACATGACGCTGTGGGTAGCCGAGCTGCAGTGTGTGCTGACAGTGACAGGAAGTCACATCGGGAGCAGCAGCAGCACAGCCAGGGCCCTGCTTCACATACTGAAGTTAGCCCCGCCCACCTCAACAACAACGTGCATCAGGCCTGCACCTCCTGCTCCTCTCTTCTCACTGCGATGAGCTCAGCTGTTTGAAGCCTGATTCTTCTCCTGCTCCTCTCTTCTCTCTGCGATGAGCTGCTGGAAGCATATGCTTCTTCTCCAGCACGCTGTCAAATCCCTGCTCCTCTCAGGAAGAGCAACACAGTCACACAAGTGAGTTGTGTGTATAATGGGCTGTGGGGGCTGATGTACCTTGTACTAGGGAAGTGGGGCTGTGTTTATAATAGGGACTGGGGGCTCTGTATAATGGGGAGTGGGGTTGTGTGTATAATGGTTAGTGGGTGTGTGTTGTGTGTATATATAATGGGGAGTGAGGGCTGTGTGTATAATGGGTAGTGGGGGTGTGTTATGTATATAATGGGGAGTGGGGGCTGTGTGTATAATGGGTAGTGGGGGCTGTGTATATAATGGGTAGTGGGGGTGTGTTATGTATATAATAGGGAGTGGGGGCTGTGTATATAATGAGGAATGGGGGCTGTGTGCATAATGGGGAGTGGGGGTGTGTTGTGTTTATAATGGGGAGTTGGGGTGTGTTGTGTGTATATATAATGTTGAGTGGGGGCTGTGTGTATAATGGGTAGTGGGGGTGTGTTGTGTTTATAATGGGGAGTGTTGTGTATATAATAGGGAGTGGGGACAGGGGCAGGCTGGGCCGGGGGGGCAGGGTGCCATTTTCCCCCGGGCCGCTCTACAGGTACTTTTGCGGGCCGCAGTGGCTTTAGGTGGGCACCCGGGCACGTACTGTATTACTTGGTGCAAGATGAAAGACCGGCGGGAGATAAAAGACCCGTTGGTGCTGCTGCCTGAAGAACCAGGCGCAGCCGCTGCTCAGTCCCTGGCATTGCCACTGTCCTGCAGACCCTAGCGCAGCCTCTACGCTGGAGACCCCGGGACCGCCGCTACCCTGCAGACGCCGGCGCTGCATCTACCCTGCAGTCGCTAGCGAAGCCTCTACCCTGCAGATGCCGGCGCAGCCTCTACCCTGCAGACCCCGGGACCACCGCTGCCCTTCAGACTCCGGAGCAGCCTCTACCCTGGAGACCCCGGCACAGCGTCTACTCTGGAGAACCTGGGACTGCCCCTGCCCTGGAGCCTGCCTCTGACGAGTGACTGGTGAGTCAGATGAACACAGGCCACTTTTTCTGGGGGAAAAATCATCCCTTTTAAATGCCTGTTCTCTATCCCTCTCTCTATAGCCTCCCCTCCCTCTCTCTCACCCTGCCTCTTACTCCCCCTGTCTCACCCCTCTCCCCTTTTCACTCCACCCCAATTCTCACCCCCCCTCTAATTTCTTTCATATTTTTCTTTCCCGTCTCTATTCTCTCGCCCATCCCTTTTAAATTTTCTCTCGCCCCGTCTTTCATCCATCCCCCCACACTCTCTCTCTGTCTCTCCCTCACACCCTCTTTCACTTCCTGTCTCTCCACTACACCCTCTCTGTCCCTGCCTCACCCTCTCTCGCTCCTTGTCTCTTCCTCGCACCCTCTCTCGCTCCTTGTCTCTTTCTTGCACCCTCTCTCGCTCCTTGTCTCTTTCTTGCACCCTCTCTCGCTCCCTGTCTCTTTCTTGCACCGTCTCTCGCTCCCTGTCTCTTTCTTGCACCCTATGAATACCTCTCCTGGGGGAGGGCAGAGATACAGTGATGCCTGTTGCAGCCCCTGTCTCTCTCTATCTCTCTCCCCCCGCTCTCCTTCTCTGTCTCTCTCCCCCTCCACACTCCCTTCACTGTAGTCTCTTCCTATCTCCACTTCTTCTCCTTCTCTCCTTTCACCTTCTCGCTATGCACTCCTTCTCTCTCCCTCTCCCTCTCCATCTGAATCTTGTCGCTAGTATGCAAGGGGATTTGTTCCCAAACACATCCCCTCGCATGTGCCCGAACCGAGGAGAAATCATTTGATGGTCGCTGACCATCAAATGAGTTCTGCAGCCTTTGGTCTGCAAAGTCAGTCAATACTTACTTATCATATGGCCGCAGATTGGCAAATTCGGGGCGAGCGCTGATGCCATGTGACGTCTTATCCAGGGGAATACCCTGCATTTTTATGGGGATGCCCAAAAAACGCTGGGAGTTCCCCTGCTCCCACCCCCTTCAATCCCACTATGGAGAGAACAGCCTGGCGAGTGTGATACTTGCCAAAGCCATTAGCTCCCAGAGTGTGCACCTGCGCATATGTAGACCCTGACCATCGGGGAAAGGGACGAATTTTGGATCCAAAAGAACAGGTCTGAATCAACCGCTCTTTCCACAGCCCCCAGCCTCCTTATGGGCCAGGGCTCTGGATTTGCCCCCAGGCTAAAAATTGCCAGCCAGCCCCTGGTGGGGGCTGTGTGCATAATGGGGAGTGGGGGTGTGTTGTGTATATATAATGGGGAGTGGGGCTGTGTGTATAATGGGTAGTGGGGGGGAGTGTTGTGTTTATAATGTGGAGTTGGGGTGTGTTGTTTGTATAATGGGGTGGTTGCTATGGTACTTGTTTCCTAGCATGGCCACAATCTTAAGTAATCGTGTCCCTTAATTAAGGGACACGGTTACCCCGATGGACCCGATTTCTTTTGAAATCAGGTCCATTTTGCCGGCTAGGAAACAAAAATCGGGGGCATCGCGTCGGTCGGGACCATTAACATTGGTCCCGACGCGACCGACGCGATGCCCCCGATATTTACATTGACTTCAATGTTAAAAAATTTTTTAACATTGAAATGTTGTCGGGAACGGTAAAATATCGGGGGCATCGCGTCGGTCGGGACCATTAACATTGGTCCCGACGCGACCGACGCGATGCCCCCGATTTTTGCATAGGATTCAATGTTAAAAAAATTTTTAACATTGAAATGGTGTAAAAATGTCAAAAAATGTGAAATGGGTCAATATGACCCATTTCACATTATAAATGTCCCCGTCGTCGCCCCACGATAGACGCCAACCCGAAGCGTGGCGAGCGCAGCGAGGCCGCGAGGGGCGGCGGTACGCGTCCTCCGACCTTTTCATGCCCTACTATCCACTAGGGCGTGGAGTGAGAATAGAATAGTGTGGCGAGCGCAGCGAGCCACCGAGCCCGAAGCGTGGCGAGCGCAGCGAGCCCTGCGAGGGGACGCGGATACCTTCACAGTTATACGCGTCCCCTTGCGGCCTTCACAGGTGTCCGTGGCGACGCGGACACCTGTGAAGCCCGCGAAGGGACGCGTTTACCTGTGAAGGTATCCGCGTCCCCACGCTTCGGGCTCGGTGGCTCGCTGCGCTCGCCACACTATTCTATTCTCACTCCACGCCCTAGTGGATAGTAGGGCATGAAAAGGTCGGAGGACGCGTACCGCCGCCCCTCGCGGGCTCGCTGCGCTCGCCACGCTTCGGGTTGCCGTCTATCGTGGGCTGCTGTTTACGCGCTTGAATTTGGGGGGGTTGGGAATTTTTTTCATTGAATCCAATGTAAAATTGGGTCCCAGGGACCCAATTTACATTGGATTCAATGAAAAAAATCGGGTCAAAAATCGGTCGGTCGCGTCGATCGCATCGCATGCGATGCGACCGACCCGATTTTTTTCAGCCCGACCACCCCGATCTTAATCGGTGTGGCCGTGCTAGGAAACAAGTACCGTTGCTATGTATAATTTACTAATGTGATGGGTGTACTGGCTTTAATATGGGTGAGATGTGTGTTATGTGTAGGGGCACAGTGCTGTAACTATGAAGGGTGCAGGGGGAGATGTTTGGGAGTCCCAATGGCCAGCAGGCACTCCCCTGCATCCTTTTGAAGTTTCAAATTAAAAATAAAAATGTAAATGTAGTGACACAGGCAGTGATGCTGCAGTCCTGTTATCCCCCTGTACAAGGTGATGCTGCAGCCCCATTCCACTGCAGTAACATGCTCATGCTGCCGTCGCCTGTTATCCTATTCTTCCCACATAGGCATTGGCAAGTGGAAGACCCTGAGCTGCCAGCGCCGATGAGCAGAAGACCCAGCGGCCAGTGGTTCAGGTACACAGCGCTGCCTATACAGAAGGGGAAGGGCACAGTGCAACCTGTCTCAAGCCTTTCATACACTCTCACTCCCCCTCCCTGGTTATTAGTGTGTGCAGGGTGTGCCTGGTCCCTCCAATACAGCAGCTGTCGCCATTCCTCCCTGGCCCACTCTGAGTCTATGTCTTTACCCCCTGAGAGCAACTCACTCTGGGGTAGATTTATTATAGAGGCGCTAAAGGCTACTAAGATCTTGGCTGCCGAAGCGGGGGAGCACTAACTCCCCCCTCCGGCGATGCCTCCTCCAGCTGACATTGACGCGCTGTCTGCTTCTCCCCGGCCGGCTGAAGCGGGCATGCGCGGGATCTCGCTACTCACACGAAATCCCCAGCGCAGCTCAGATCCAGCAGCATGGACAGCGCTGTCCCTGTGTAGGCATAGGGCATCGTTGCCTGCAGCTGTCGAAGTCGATAGCTGCAGGCGGCGGAATGGTCAGCGATGCTGACTGTTCATAAATTAGGCAGGAGGCAGGCGGGCACTACGAAATATCGTAGCTGCGCTATACCTCCTGCCCCACAGTGCTGCACGCTAGACACCCGCTCAGTGGGTGCCATAGATCAGGGGATAGCGCATATTCCCCTGATCGCCTATTAATAAATAATAAATCTACCCCTCTGTCTCTCTACCTCCCTCTTTGTTTCTATCTCATACTCTCCGCCTCTCACACCCACTCTCTCCCTCTTACACACCCACTTTCACACACACTCCCCTCTCCTCCTCCCTCACTCTTTCACACACTCTCTCCATAACACCCCCCCTCTCACTCTCTTTCTCCCCCCCCTCTCTCTCTTCCCCCTCACACTCTCTCTTTCTCTCTTTCCCACTCTCACACTCTCTCACTCTCTCTCTTCCCCCCTCACACTCTCTCTTTCCCACTCTCACACTCTCTCTCTTCCCCCCTCACACTCTCTCTTTCCCACTCTCACACTCTCTCTCTCTCTCTCACTCTCTCTCTTCCCCCCTCACACTCTCTCTTTCCCACTCTCACACTCTCTCTCTTCCCCCCTCACACTCTCTCTTTCCCACTCTCACACTCTCTCTCTTTCCCACTCTCACTCTCTCTCTTTCCCACTCTCACTGTCTCTCTTTCCCACTCTCTCTCTTTCCCACTCTCACTCTCTCTCTTCCCCCCTCACACACACTCTCTTCCCCCTCACACACACTCTCTTCCCCCTCACACTCTTTCCCACTCTCTCACTCTTTCCCACGCTCACTCTCCCCCCTTCACACTCTTTCTCTCTTTCCCCCTCTCACACTCTATCTTTCTTCCACTCTCTCTCCCCTCTTTTTCTCCCTCACACTCTCCCTCTGTCCCTCCACAAACGCTCTACCCTTCTCTTTCTATCTCTCTCTGTCTCTCAAACTTTCCCTCTTTCTCTCCCACCTTTGTGTCTCTCACACACTTCTCAGTTTCTGACTCATGCATTCTCTCTTTTCTTCTCTCTGTCTCTCTCACACACACACATACTCACACACACACGTTCTTTCAAAGGTTTAGTGCAGTGCTACATGCAGCAACATACACATCTGATTTAGGCCCAGAGTGTTCCAGAGTTTTCTCCAGCCATTGGAGAACACCCCCCATAGTAGCGTTAAGTACCCCCCTAGGCGGAGCATGACACACCTCTAAGTGCCTCATTCTACTAGCAGATAAAATCTCCCTGAAACTAGTTTTCAAAAGTAGGCAAGAATGCCCCACACAAGTGGTGAGTTAACTGTTTGAAGCCCATGGCTTCTGTAGCAATTGCTCATGTATACCTTCAGTGTATGCTTTATTTTATAAAGTATGCAAATGTATGTACAGTAGCTATCTGCCCTGCAATTTCTCTATTTAATTATCCATCCTGATTCTAAATATTCCCATTTTTTAGAGTTGCTGTAACTCTTGTTTTAGTTTAAAACAATCCACTGCACCAGCAAAAATATAGTGTAAAGCCCCAAACACACTTGCCGATCCCTGCTGACACCATTATTGGGAGCGACAACATGCAGGACGAGGGAATGGATCATTAACAATGCATAGGAGCACGCATTGTTAATGATAATCAGTGTCTACACTAGGCGATATAGTAACATATCACTCAGAAGGGCCCTTTTTTAGTGATATCTTTTACTATATAGACTAGTCTGTATGGGGCTTAACCTATTCCCATATTTATATTGTTGATGTAAATTTATTTGCAAAAAAAAAAAAGGAAATGAGTATTATGCAGGGGGTTATGCACCATGGGACAAATGTTTTAAGTCCCGTACATACAACACGGTTTTTGTGTGTGAAATTGTTTAAAATACTGTGTAGTTTATGCTCATTATCGTTAATTATTCATTCTCCAGTTAACAATTCTGCTTACTCTACAAACCCCGCCCCCATCGACAGACTCCACCCCCATTAGGGCTGCTCCCTGAAATTTCCCGGGCTGGTTTTCCATCCCAATCCGCCCCTGAGGCCCCAAGTGAGTGAAGTAATCAGCCCACTTTAGAGATCACCATCTACAGTATATTGTCATTTTGTTGGAAATACTTTTCACAAAGAAAACAAAGTGAAACTAAATATATGTGGAAATAATTAAATATTTTAGAAAACTACTACAAAATATTTGTTACATTTAAGGACAGTCTGATCGTTCCCAGCAGATTTCATTGAGTGTGTTTCTGAACAGATATCAACTGGTACCGAAATGATAAGTGACTCTACTGCACTTGGAATATTGGGCCAATAATTGCATAGTTTAGGGTTGTGACTGATCTGCGATGAACAACCAGTCGGGCATAGAAAAATCTTCTTAAATGCCCAACTAATATGATCATTGGTCATCTGGCAGTGCATGCTCTGTTACTGCTGACTGCCCAACAATTCTCCTGTTCCTTCACAGGGGAGAAACAAAAAAGTGTTTCCTCCCCAGGGGAGAAAGCCAGATGTCTTGTGTCTATACACTGTGAGATATCTCATAATGGATGGACACAATATTTGCTGGAATCAGGTTGTTAGATAAAATGTGTGCCAGTCTGACAGACATTGGGGAGTATTCAATGTTTGTATTCTCCATGTGCAGCGAATCCTGTTTAGGATTCACTGCACATTCCCAGGGTTCAGGAGGGCTGCAGCATTCGCTGCCAGCCCTCCCTGTTACCCTATTCAATGCTCGCTGCCCCTGCTGGCGAATTTTAACCCCTGCGGCAAATGCCGCAGGGAGCCGAGGGACGGAGGCAGGCAGGGAGATGTAAGCCTCCCAGCCTGCACCAGAATTTGTGGTAGAGGGCTCCCGGGGCACAGGCAGCAGAGGCTGCCCCCCTGGAAAGCTGGCACAGGGCAGGGGTAGGGAGCCGGCGCAGGGAGCCGCTCATCTGGTCCCGCACGTAACAAGCCGGGACCAGAGTGAAGTGAATATATGAATATTTAAAGAGTGGCTCCTGGCTCCTGGCCCCCTGCTGGTGAAAGTGTAAAAAAAAAATATATATATATATATATATATATATATATACATATATATACAGTATATATATATGTTTAAAAAATAAAATAAAAATTAAATATATATTAATGTGCTTCAAGCACATGAATAAAAATAGCATGCCCATTCACAGAAAAAAAAATCTGATTTTTTGATACCAAAAAACCCCCAAAAAACTTTATTTTAAAAGATCACTTTCCAGTTCACCTTAAAAAGATGTCGAATGCAAAATGGTGAATCATGGCAAAAATCAGGGAGAAAGCAATTCGCCATCCTAGCATTGATTACACTCTCGGCGAATCCCAGTGAAAACCCCATTGAAATACACCAGCGAATTGCAGCGAGCATGAAACGGAGAACTGGCCGGCATTCACTGTTTGCTTTCGGCGAACAGTGAACATTGAATAGGGTGAATCATATTTTCAGTTAAAAAAATTCACCGCAAGGAGTGAAAAAAGCCCGATTCGCCAAAAAAAACTGTGAATCGGGAGCATTGAATAGTGGCCATTGTATATGATAATGTTTGCCCAGATTTATATACATTTCTATTTGGATAATTTCAGGAAACAAAGGGCTTATTTAGAATGTAAACAATGGATGCGAAGATATTTTTGACATTTCCATTTATTAATATCTGTTAATCTACTATTATATCATAATGTTTCTATAGCATGATGTAACACAATTCTATTCTGCCACCACAGGTAGATTCGTAATTTCAATTGGTTCTGGAGAAGTTTCAAAAACGTGTCTCCCTTACACACCTACATTGGCAGCCTACCACATTCTACCACCTAACAAACCCACAGTAGCATGCCACCCTCTAGCCCCTAGCACACCCACACCACCAGTCTGTCACCCTCTAACTTCTCCCAGCCACAAGCCAATCCGCCACTGTCCGTCACTAAGAATAAGCACTTAATTCCGTATCTGGTCGACAGATCAACAAGACACTGTCCACTATCTTAAGTCATCTAACTAGATGAGTTCAACAAAGCATGGTCAACATGGTCGATCTAGACACCATCGATCCGCTATACCAGGGGTGGGCAATAAGTGGCCCTCTAGCTGTTGATAAACTACACATCCCAGCATGCCTTGTATCAGTTTCAGCATGGCCAAATAGCAAAACTGATGCAAAGCATGCTGGGATGTGTGGTTCATCAACAGCTGGAGGGCTGCTTATTGCCCAGCCCTGCGCTAAACCATAACATAGATTGTTTTGTAATACGCTGCATCTCTAAAAACGTGCAACAAAGTAACAGAATGCTGTTTTGCAAAACATTTCTTATACCTACTTGCAAAATGTCTCCAAAACAAATGAGTTATAGCGCAAAATACAGTGCTCCTGTATTGCACTTCTTGGTAGAGGGGAACAATGGAATGCTAGAGCTCAGAGAATAACCTTATTAACAATAATTATGTCCTGAGAAGTGAGCCACTCTAAAATAAAAATTGAATTACTTACAATTTTATTAAAGCCCAGTACTGATTTCAGAATGATCTCATGCGGTTGAATCATTGTTAATTTTTTTAAATTATTTTTGTCGTCCAGTCAAGATTACAAAATGAGGTCATTGTAATTTTTATTCTAACTTGGCTACAGTAGCTGCAGTATAACACTTCTGTGTGGTTTGAGGCAATCAACGCCTGGTGATTAACAATTACAGGGTTTTGGATTAGAAAATCTTTTTTTTTAAAGATTCTTTCATTAGAGTGCATGAAACAAAGTTGTTGAGGTTGTGTTTTTCTAATGCTTTACTAACACTTATTGCTCTTTAATATAATTTAATCAGACATAGTGCAATGCTGCTCCAGTCACTTTGGCAGAACTGGTAGCAAGCGGTGCCCATTAGTCTTTTAGCTGCCGATTTCCAATGCCAGAACCTGATCCTCTTGAAGTCCACTTCACAAATGAATTAACAATCTATTCATCATTGTGACTGTAGAGAGTCAGGTGCATAATCATTTTTCATCTCAGAGACATAGGTCAGACCTAGCAAGCCTTGGAGAGAAACAAATTGAGCATGGCCCAAAGCAACCAGTTAGCTTTTAACTGTCATTTCAAAGACTGTACTAAATAAATAAAAGAACTGCTGATTGGTTGCTTTGGATGATTTATATATTGATACATCTCCCCCATAGTCAGAAACTAAACTTAGAACCTACTGTATATGCTCCATAAATAGTTTGTCACGCTTGGAGAGTGGTTGGTAGATTATGGGGGGTATGCAATCTGCTGCCGCTATTTCCGACATGGGAAATAGCGGCGGCTCCCTATTCAATGCTGTCATTAACGACAGCATTGATGCGGGATCATGGCAGAACGGGCCCAACTTCAGAAGCTGTCGGGCCTGTTCTGCCAATAACAGCCGTGGCTGTGTGTAACGTAAACAGCTGCCTCTAAAATGGTCCTGACATGCCTGTGTTGTCAAAACTGCACCCCATCCAAACACTACATCGCCTCCTGCCGCTGTCAATCAAACTGCGGTTTTGTGCACGTGAGCTGCAAGTGTTGCACAGGAGTGCAACTATCATCTGTATGTTATTTTCACTTTTGTCATGGCTTACTGATTTAGCCACTTAATTCACTGTTTTTTCTTGCCCACTTCTTGCATTTATTTTAATTGTCTCTTTACCAGTCAGTGGATAGTAAAAATTAATCACAGTGTTGTATATAGGTATTTGTATATTTGTACAACTACAAATATTGCTGATTAGACACTTCGTGAGATTGAACTAATCCTCCATAACAGTGAGAATATTTGACACTTAAGGCCCTTTGGTCGCCAACTATATTTATTTTCCATGGGCAGTGCCAGGCTTTGAAAGTGTGTCAGTAGAATGTTTTTCCTGGGAAATGTCTTTGCCTTTCAAAACTGACCTCAATAAAATTGCACTATTTCTGCATGTTAAGTAGTGATGTCAGCGACACTCAGGTGTCGTGGATTATTCCAACGTTTCGATATTTATTGCATTGTCATCAGTTTCACAAATCCACACACACACACATCTGTCATCAGTTTTTAATATACACACACACACACACACACACACACACACAAACACACAAACTAAATGAGCACAGTGGCGTCCAGAAGCAAGGACACGTCCACAACCAGTGACATCATCCCTGACTATCCAGAACACCTGTATCAAAACACCTATATACATTTAAAATGACAGCAGCAAAATGTAGACACGAAATTCGCACAATCACGCCTCGTAACACATAAACTATAGCATGAAATGTACACCTCCAACATAATATCCTTACATGAATCAATGTAGACCCAAGTTTAATCCAATGTGAGTTAAGGTTCCTAATCTATGAATCCACTCTGATTCCCGTTATAGGGGCTTCTATGATCTGTCACCACCTCGTGGTAGCAAAGGAATGTGATCAATTATAATGTAGCGTAGAGAGGCTAAAATGTGACCCGCAGTGGCAAAGTGCCTCGCTCGCCACAGCGTGATCACTCTCACCCAACCTAATAGCAGCACTCACGGCCGAGCGATGTCCTGCCATCCGGCCTCAGTTCGTGGGCCAAAGACAGGTCAAGTCCAGCAATAGAAAGTGATGACCCAAGTAGCAGTGGTTACAGCAAATGCAAAGCCAGGCATTCATAGATAGTTGGCACAAGATTGAAGATGCAGTTGGAGCTTTCTATGAGCCAATTGGCACTCACGGACTCCCATCTAATCAGGAGCAGTCACAGCAGCATCTGATTGGCTGTTGGACATGAGCTCCCTGAGTCGTGCATACCCAAGATCTTGCCAAAGCGGGGAATTTTCTCTGCCCCACTATGGTGACAAAAATGTTGATATATACTGGCAGTATTGCTTCCCGCTTTGCCTTGATAAGAGGTGAATCAGAAAGAGCTATAGCACTACGATAAGTGTTTTTATAATACATCTGCAACATTATTGCCAATGGTATTCCTTTACTTATATGGTGTTACATTGAAGAAATCCACATATTTAAGACTGAAATGAAGCCCGAACAAGGGAAAGAGCAGACTCCAAGGTGCATTGGAATGCTACACCCTTGTGTGTTCAAACAAGCAAAATACCATTTCCCTAATGCAGGTTCACAAACTGAATTTCTGACTTAAATACCTACAAAGAAAAGGTGGTCTTGGCCATTTTTAGTGGAATGTGACTTATGTAAATTTAACTTGACAGTTAGTTAACAGCAGAAAGACAGGTCTGAAATATAAAATATACAAGAGTTTCTCAGTTTCTTGAGTTCCTGAGTTTCTTGCATCTCATACTGTTAATAGAGAGAAAATGGAGAATATTAAAACAATATCCAACATCTATCAGTAAAAAAAAAGATAATAAAGAAATTTAGGTACTTATTTCCTAGCACGGCGCCCATCGCATAAGATTGAATGCCTTAATTAAGGAATATAATCTATACAATTGAAAAGATTTTTAATTGTATGTACAATATCGCATCTTATGGATCTCATCTTATGGATCTCATGGATCTTATGCATCCATAAGATCCATAAGATGCATAAGATCCATGAGATCCATAAGATGCCATAACATAAAAATCGTAATAAAACCCCCAATAACCATTGTTAACGCCACTGGCACTATCAACACCACGCGTACGCACGGTACGCGTCCTCCGACCTTTTCATACCCCCACTATCCACGTCGGCATGGAGTTGATTCTATATAGTGTGGCGAGCGCAGAGGTAGGCGTCCTCCAACCTTTTCATACCCCCACTATCCACGTTGGCGTGGAGTTGATTGTACATAGTGTGGCGAGCGCAGCGAGCCACCGAGCGCGAAGCGCGGCGAGCGCAGCGTGCCCCGCTACTCATGTATTCCGTGTCCCCGCGCGGGGCTCGCTGCGCTCGCCACGCTTCGGGCAGGGGCGGATTTAGGGATGAGGGCACCCCTAGGCACAACAATAATGTTCACACCCCCCCCGCCTAATTGTATTATTTTTATTGATCCCTTATAAGCCCTCATTTGATAATAGCCAATATAATAGATTTATTAAAAAAGCCACTAACTGTGACATGTTCTTTTATTATGAATACATATTCACTAAGTAGGACAGTTTACAGGGGCAGTATCTGCATGTCCCATCCATTTACACTCTATTTAAGATGGAATATAGTACAGTGGATATTTTGCATTTATTTGTACATTTTGGGCTGACAGTCCTATCACAGGCATCTAAATGCCGCCCCCAAACATGTGCCGCCCCTAGGCACGTGCCTCACGTGCCTAATGGGAAATTCGGCTCTGGCTTCGGCTGCGCTCACCACACTATATAAAGTCAACCCCACGCTGACATGGATAGTGGGGGTATGAAAAGGTCGGAGGACGCGTACCGCCGCCCCTCGCGGGCTCGCTGCGCTCACCACGCTTCGGGTTGGCGTCAATAGTGGGGTGGCGTTAACAATGGGGGGGGGCATTTCACCGATGAGTGGGGGGGTTAGCAATTAAAATCGGGGTTTTGGGGGCTTTTTACATTGGAATAAATGTAAAATTGGGTCTCAGGGACCATTTCACATTGATTCCAATGTAAAAATCTCGTCGATTGCATTGCATGCATCTTATGCCGCACAAACACATAAGATGCATGCAATTCTTGCGATATCGGCCCGACACATACAATCTAGATCGTGGGCGCCGTGCTAGGAAATAAGTACCGAAATTTATTAGATAAAGATAAAATATAAATCTTCTATGGCAACTGTGGAGTACTGTATATATTATCCATTAAATATTCAGGGAGAGATATGGGAGTAGAGGCATAGAAAACATTTGACATCTCAGGAAAAGTGGCTGAAAAGAGCAATGAATCCAGGGTTTAAGCCTGAGTTTCATAGAGAGTTGCATAGAATTTAGATTTTACCTAGAGGAACACTTTTTTAACAGTTGCAATATATGCATAGGCTTCATTTTAATAATATACCTTTACAAGAACCCACCATTTTACGCACAAATAATTAACAAAATATAGTTTATTACATCAGAACATTTGTTTTCCATCCCACTGACTGCTTTAATTTGTATACTGCCTGACATTTAGATACCATCACCCAATGCAAAAACTGGAAAATTAACACATACCTTTATATTTGGTAATGTAAACTTGGAAAAGCTTTGTAATCAAATAACCCCATTTTTGTCCCAGATACGTTGCCACTTTTAACACTTTCATAAAGAATTGAAAAACAATGTAAGGTTAATAAACGTTAGATGTGGATCGTGGAAATAAATCCAAATCTAAAAACTTGGCAAGCCTGGGACTGCCATTGGCAAGTGTTTAGACCGAGCTGAATAGCATTATTTTAAGATGAAAAAAATGAGATCTGTTATTAACATATTGAGAGAGTAGAAATGTCCGTGTATTCTCTGCCAGTAAGTTAACATGTGCCAATAAAAGATGAGCTCATGGCATTTAGAAGTATGGAGTGTTCCAAAGTGAAAAATTAAACTAAAATATTTCAAAGCCATAGACACTTTACACTGTTAAATGGCAGGTGTTGTACTGGTGGTAATAAAAAAACAATACTTCATTCTTCCTGCGGAAATAGTCATTGTTAATTGCGTAATACCTATTTATCCTTTCTTATTAAACAAGCAGGTTAGAATCCTTTCCACTCAGACAGACAGTATAAAATATACTTCTTTTATATTATATACCCCCTTTTCCTGCTGCTTGCAAATGCTTCTACATGTAAAAGAAACCAAAAGATTTAAAAAGCATTTCTGCACCGACATCCTCCCCCCATTGAGTGGTTGTACTGTATCTCTAGGTCTGCAATGTTCCACTTGGTGACAATATCTTGCTGGTGGTTTCTACTCGTTGGCCTCTAGTGGCTGCCATCTTGCTGGAGATTGATCATGTAACCTCAGGAAAGGAAGTGGTTGGTGTGCTACTCTGTCAGCACCACTTCATTGGGATTCTCTTTCTCTGATTAGGCACCCTGCTTAAACTCTGGGCTCTTGTAGCACAGTGTCAAACTATTGTATGAACTTGTCCTTGACAACCTGACTACTACAGTTTTTGGCTGTGGTTCCAGGTTTACATGGAGCTTAATAATCAAGCTTCCTATGTCCTTTTAATGCATTCTCTTCACCTGCTTCCAGTGTTGACTCTCTTACAATGATATGTGCTATAAGAAGAAGGAATCCGAGGGGAAATGAAAGAAAACAAAAACAGGATAGAACATAAAACTGAAAAAAATGGCACCTTTACTGAAAAAGGAGGTAAACGATATCCGCTCTTTTGTAAAAATGGTAAATGTCCGTGGAGGATGATGTATGACTAGTCTGTCCCTACTTCTAAAATTCCCATTGGTAGTCTGGATGAACATAAAATGGATGGTGTGCTGCTTGTATCCTGCTACCTGGATCCTTGTGTGGTGAACAGAGGCAGTTTGTGTAGTCAGCAAGTGGTAAGTGGATGCTGTGCGCTTCCTCTTACTTCTGATGTCTTGTTACGGCAATGAGGGCCATCGCACAATGACGTCATGCAGATACTCGCAGCTGGATGTTCAGTTGTGCTCGGTAATGGTAGAGGTGGCAGTGATGAAATTTTTTTCAACTATCAACACATTTCGTGCAGGAATGCATTTTTCCATATAAAAAACTGCTTTGATGTTTTTTTTATTTGGAAAACTATTAAAAACTGAAAGTGGTCATTCTTTCTTTGGCGGTAACCACTTGTAAAAGTTAAAAAGGGAAAATGCCATCTGTATTGGGATAGGTAAAATGTTATTGTTTTCTACTGTAGGTGTCATAAAAAAGATAGGAAAGGTTCGCTACCTAGGTCTCTATTGATGGACTGTACCATGACTAAGGTCCCTGTGAGGGCCCAAAACTTTGGAGTATAAAATGCTGTCATTTTAAAGGAATAAAATACTTTTGAAATATTTAAAAAGTCTGGTGAGTGCCTTGTTCCTGGATTTTGTACAAGCCTGCAGAGGCATATACAGCAACACCCCAGCAGTGGAGAAGGAGAACTGTGAGTGCATTGGAATAGATGTTTTATATATATATATATATATATTACTATTACTGCACCTTGATAAAGAGGCTGCACCAGCCTTGAAACGTTGGGTCACCATCCAGTTGTCTGGTCCCTTTTTTTTGCATCGAGTGCCGCCGTCACCAAGAATCTATCTACCCCGGACACCTTCCGGGCAAAATTACGGGGGGCACCGCATCACTACTTTACTGCAGCTGCACAGACAAGCGGAGTGCCGCACCACCCAGTCTCTCTCTCTCTATATATATATATATATATATATATATTGGTGCTGCGAGCTGGCACTCCAAATTGAAGATATGAATGCCCTGGTGCCTTCTCTGGAGAAATACAAATGGCAAATGATCCCGGCGCAGGAGACCAATGAGCGGCACTCACAGGGTCTTTCACAAACATGCGTTTATTCAACAACGTTTCGGGGGTCCACAGCCCCCATCGTCAGGTAACAGAACATGAACACACCACATAAAACCTCACCTTATATTGCAGTGCAGAGATCGTGCGCCGGACCCGCGGCGTCCTCCATACATATATGATCGTGGATGGCTCAACATCAAATGATTTTTTTTTTCCCTTTACAAATCAAAGTCAGTCTAGATTGACTTTTATTCTGGCCAGAGATGGCCGAATTTGGGGATGGCTCTGATGTCATGTTGATGCCCATCTCAAGCAGGCATCAACATACCTGCACTCACAGGGGTATGCTCAGTGTTTCTAGGTGTGTACCCAACGTTTTTGTGGGCATGCTCATGAAACAATGTGCATTCCCCTGCTCCTGCCTCCTATCTACCCATTGTGGAGCAAACCCCCCAGCGAGTGTAAAACTCACTGAGGTGTTTGTTCCTGGGGTTTGCACAGGCAAATATCCACAACAATCAGATGGGGTAGGGAATTCGGCCTGAACCGAGCGAGTCTGAATAACCCCCTTATATCTACTGTTTTAACTTCCTTGTGGCGCTACCCGCAGTTTCTGTCTATAGTAACATAATGAAAAACCTTCACCAAGTTTAGAAACAAGTATTGTACACAGAAATTGGTCACACGGAGTGATACTACAATACAGATACAGCATAGACATATAGATCCCTTCTTACCTGGGAATTCTGTTTCTCTATATGATATTCATGAGTCCAGAAGTTTTCCCTAAAAATCTCTAACAGAAAATAATCATAGTGCCGTGGTTTAAACCATGGATATTTAATAGCCAATATATGCACTCACATGGATCCAAATATTTCAACAGTGTTATATGGACACTGATTGTCCTGCATAGATAAACCTCTCCAAACAAAGGGTATCCCGCGGTTCTCTGAAAACTCAAAAGAGTATATAATAGTGCAACACTGACTTTTATTACATATGTGCTCACATAAATATATATAAAAAAAACCAGCATAAAATCCCAAGGAAGGTGTAGAATGAACATTGGATGCAGATAACTGTTCAGGGGGATACTTGCTATAGGTAAGCCCGAGGTGCTGGCTCCTCCAATGGCTCCCGAAGGGTTTACAGGTCTCTCCCCAAATATTTAATTAGTCAATTGAATGACAGATTGCTTTCAGCCCCAACCGGAGGAACATCCGCCAGAAGTGGACGGTCCATCCTATTATTTGCAATCACTTAGCTAGGTAATCCTAACCATGTCATATAAAGCAAGTAATTATACTGTACATAAAATACATCTATGATAAATATTGGAGGCTTCTAACTCTGATGTCCTTGTTAAAACATCTTTTGTGTGTGCGCACAGCTGAATAGATAAATCCGGTTTACCGGAAGTGGAAGTCCTCTTCTATGCGTTCCAGCTGTCTCATAGCAAAATCCATATTACCGGAAGCAGGAAGTATCTGGTTTTATGCTTTCCAAGGACCCGGAAATTTATTTCCATGAGGCGCATGGGTAATGTAGTCCAAAGAGGGCTTTTTAAGAGCACAATGTATACCAGACGTCAGCTGCTGGAATCCAAATTAATTCAAAAGAGCCTACAAATCTGGAGAATGAGAGTCCAAGTCATTGCAAATCCATAAATTTATAGATATATAAAAAAAATACAAAGATCAATAAAAACAATTACTGGTTTTAATAAATGGATTAATAAAGACACGATTTTCATAAAAACTTAAAATATATGAAATATACATACATTTATAAAAAAACATGGTAATTGTAAAAAACATGGGAGATAAAAAATAAAAGGAGTGAGCAAGACGATTATTTTCTTAAAAATGATTATAAATTGGTAAAATAAATACAATTAGATAAACCGCTTGAGCTCAAATTCTGCTTTTGATCGTTTGGAACAAGTGTCTTAAATTTATAAATCCATTTAATCTCAAATTTCGCTAATCTATCTTCCAGATCTTTACACCTCCAAGTTTCCTTCAATTGCTGCATACCCAAAATCATTTTATTTTAGTAGGCTCACAATTGGGTTTGATTTTAAAATGCACCAAAAGGGTAAGGGTCTCTAAACACTTTTGTATGTTACATATATGTTTGGCTAGTCTACTGTAATTCTCATACATCTTCTTGTCTTACAAACATACTGTAGATGAGGCCACAAACATTCTAATCCATAGATAATATTTTTGGGGTTGCAGGTAATAAAATCCTTATTTAGGTAATTTATGTCTCTAATTGTAAATTAATTAATCTTACTCCGTTTGTACATTTACAAATCTTACAAGTACCACATCTGTAAAATCATTTACTCTAAATGCTACTACTCTTTATTGGAGGGTCAATAGCAATTGCAACAATGTTATCCTTTATAGAGGGTGCTCTTCTATAGATAAAATGGGGTCTGGATGGTAATTTTGCACCAATGGTGGGGTCTTGTTTAAGTTTTTTCCAATGTTTATTGAAAATATATTCAATTTCTTTGTGTTGCACATGGAATTGACTTATAAACGGCCATTTTGCTTCTTCACTAACTTTTGAGTTTTTTCTTTCTTTCATCTAAAAGATCCTTTCGAGATACAATAGAGATTTTATTTTGAGCTTTTTCTATTATTTCTTTCTTGTAGCCTTTATAGTTGAATCCCTTACTGATTTCTTTTATTTGGGTTCTGTACAATTTTCTATAGCCCTTATAAATTGGCTGTAAGGGATACCATCCAACCAATCATCATGGTATTGGCTGGATCTTTTGCTATACCCATTACAGTCTGTAGATTTTCTATAGATTCTGGTCTCAAGGTTGTTATTTTTAACATACAAACTGAGATCAAGAAAAGTAATTAGTTCCTTGCTGACAGAAAAAAACTTATTTTATATTGAATCATTTTGATTTAGGGAGGGATTCACAGAATCAGAACAATACGTCATCTATATAGACTTTCGACTATGGCAAAAAAAAATTGTATTATGAATTTATTATTTGATTCAAACATAATTAATTTAACACTGTCATTACACATGTAATAATCTTTAGATTTTATTGTTTAAGTCTACATTGTTTGGTAAATTTAGTAATAGAAAATTACTTAATTCCAGAACATTTTGGCTACAGTATTTGTTACAACTAACTTGAATATTCCAAACTCGTTAGTGTTTTTTCATTTGTTTCCATACTGTTGATCTCAATTGTATCTTAACCACAAAAATGAAAATAATGGAATATTCCTGCTCTTTGTCACTGCGCAATCATTATTGAAACCTCCCAAGTATAAGTGTGGGCTTTTTTATTTAACTGATTTGCCATATTGCATAAATTGTATTTCCAATTTTTTTTCTTCGTTTTACAGGGTATTGACCTCATCTGGGGGTTATGAACCAGAAAATCCAGAATCTTAGTGTTTACATTTGCATATTTAGATGTTCAGCCGCCTTTAAATGATAGACAGTGGGGGCGTGGCTTGGCGGCCATCGGCAGAGGCTGCTCTTTTGCTGGGCTCCGTGTGGTCTCACTTGCATCTGCCCCCTGCGGGTTCCTAAGTGCCCACAGGACCCTACACGATATCCCTCATCCATCCCTGAGCCCTCCGGCGCCGGACTGACCGAGCTGCGGAGTCGGGGTGCCTTTTTCAAGGCATCTGCGGACTGCAGCCTACCTTTGGTCGGAGGCCGGGGCCTCTATTTCCTGGCTGTCCCCCAGACGATCCAGACGTCGCGGGGTTAACACCCCAGAAGAACTCCCGCCGCCAGCTGCGGACTCTCCGGACAGGTACTTCGCCCCCCCCGCCCGCTAGTGACACTCCCGAGCTGCTGCTGCTGCGAGGTGGGGGTCGCACTGTGACCCGGCGCTCCCGGCGCTCCCTTCGTGCACCCATCCTGCGGCTGCCTGGGAGACCGCAGCACCGCACACATAGCGGGCAGTGCTCGTGACTGCCGCGCAGTACACCGGGCTCTCCCCGCCACCCCTATCGGAGGACGCATCGGCTGCCTGCGGGGGGTCGGAGGTCGGCGCTGTGACGTGCGTTGATCTCCGCTTCCCCCACGGCTTTTCAGTTCCCTGACCCTTGCCTTGCACGGCGGGCGGGGGACTTTAAGATCCAAAGTGCACAGCCTCCCTGCACCCAGGCAGGATCCCCCCCTGTCTTCCCAGCACAATCAGCTCCCAAAGTCAGTTCGCTCACCTCCATCTCCCCTCACCAGGTGCTCCCTCCTCTGGCTCACTGGACACCTCTGACCCCCCTTTAAGAACTGTCACTGAACTGCCCCTGCTGAGGGGGAAAACTAACACACGAATAAAGAATAATAATTAAAAAAAATATATATATATATTGATAAAAAAAAATAACAAAAAAATATAAAGATTAAAGAGTAATAAAAAAATAAAAAGTGAGGAAGAATTAACGCTCAGCTCATAAGCAGTTTGCGCTTTCACACTGTGACCCCCAGGAGCCGACAAATGTGAGCCCCCCCTCTGCCATGCCGCCCCACTAACGGGGGAATGTGATCTCTGTCCCCTAGGACACACAGTGCTTCACCTGCATGTAACCGCCATCTAGCCACTTCTCTTAAATGGGCAAAAGAGGGAAGGGATCTCAAAGCCGAACCCCTCAGAAGCCGCGCACCAGCTCCTACCAGCAGAGTTTACGCTCCTTTCTTTCCGCTCCACAATCCGCTGATTCCCCAGAAGCCCCCTCGGACGACGCCGCTTCCACTTCTTCCAGCATGACCGCAACCCCTCCACCAGGGCCCTCTCAGGACGCCATAACACAGTTAAGAGGTGAAATATCAGAGATCCTCTCTCATGTTAAATCTCTGCCCTCTAAACAGGACATGCAGGCCCTTAAATCGAGGATCCACGAATCTCTTCAATCCCAAATATCGCTAGTCCAGACTGATGTGACCCAGATAGGCACACGCGTTGCCGCACTAGAAGATGACAGGGACGAAGTGCATTCCCAGCTCCTTCACATACAAGAATCGCTAACTCAACAATCTCTAGACTTGCGGGCAGCGCAAAGCAAATTAGACGACCTGGACAATCGTGGACGTAGGAACAACTTGCGCGTCCGCGGCCTACCAGAAGACATCCCCCCGTCGGGCCTAATGGACGTTCTCAACAAAATCTTTGGAGAAATACTGAACCTAGACCCAAACGACTCAATTGAATTTGACCGGGCTCATAGGGCCTTACGTCCGAGAGGAGCGGCAACGGACCGCCCGAATGTCATCTGCCGTGTCCATTACTTCTCCCAAAAGGAGGAAATCCTCCGCAAGATCCGCTCCTTGGAAGCAGTGGAGTTTGGAGGAACCAACATCCAAATCTTCCAAGACCTTTCCTGGCGCACTCTTCAGCAACGTAAGATACTGAAGCCCCTCACGGAGGCCCTTCGCCAAAAAAATATTAAATACCGCTGGGGTTTCCCGATGTCCCTTCAGGTCTCGCATAGCGGCCAACCCCTCACCCTCAAAGATCCCTCAGGTCTCCCGGACTTCTGCTCCACACTTGGTCTGGACCCAATACAACTACCGGACTGGCAGGCCTTCTCACTTCCCGCCATTCCCACACCAAGCCTACCGAGAAGGCCCCGCTGGGATCTGGTTAAATCCCCCAAGAAAAAGTCCAGGGATGCGGGCCCTTCTTCAACTCCTGATCCCCCGTGACCTGCTGGGACCCCCCTCCTTGCCCATACCTGTCTCTCTTCCACTCCGATGCGTTGGAAGGTTGACCATACGTCACTGCAACTTATTTGATTGTGTTACCCCATGTTACATTACCTGTTAATAGGCACTGTGTTTATTGCTACATTTTACTGTTACATATTACTGTTTGCTCCTACTATTCCTCCCTCTTGGGTGGACGGAGGCACTGACCCCCAGTGTGCCCCCTGCCGCAACCGTCTTTTCCGTGACATAAGGGCTCTGGTAGTCCCTTTATTTTTGTCCGGATGCGGCTCTTCTTTTTTTTGTTCTCAGATTGTGTATTAATCTTCAGTATTGGAAATGTTATTGCCTTTGTTTATTTTTGTCTTCACCTCCTCCTCCACTACTATCCTTTTTCCTTGACTCCCCTCCCCTCCTCTCCCCCCTTCCGGTATCCTAGCTCTAAGTTTCTCTGCCCTCCTCCTCCCTCATGACCACCTCTCTCAGGATTCTATCCATAAATGCTAGAGGGCTGAATGTCCCAGAAAAGAGGTCACAGGCCCTTCGCTCTTTCCGTGCTGAAAGGGCCGACATAGTCCTTGTGCAGGAGACCCACTTCCGCCGGTCCAAAACCTCCCCCAAACTTAACAATCACTATTTCCCCACTGTCCACTATTCTAACTTCTCCCAATCCAAGTCTAAGGGAGTAGCAGTCCTTTTTGCTAAGCACCTACCAGTATCCAATATTGTTGCACACGAGTTGGAGGAGGGGAGATGCCTCCTCATTACCTGTACTATAGCCGACTCCACCATTACCATAGTTAATATATACGCCCCTAACCAGGGCCAACCGGCCTTCCTAGAGAAAATGCTGGATAAGATATCATCCACGCGTGTCGGCCTTCTGGTCATTGGTGGTGACTTGAATTGGGCTCTTGACCCCCGCTTAGACGCCTCCTCTGGGCCCACCCGCCCTGAGAGGACACTACGCAGAGTAAGGCGGCTACTCCACACTCACCAGCTGTCCGACATCTGGCGTATCTTGCACCCCTCGGAAAGAGACTATACTCACTTCTCTCCCCCTCACCAATCCTACTCCAGAATAGACTATTTACTAATAGACCATAGCCACCTCCAGATTGCACACAATGCTAAAATCGGCCCAGTGACTTGGTCAGACCACGCCCCGATCTCCCTAGACCTCTCCCTAAGACCTACCATACCAGGTCACCGACCCTGGTGCTTTAACGAGTCCTTACTCAATGACACATACTGCAGATCACAATTAGAAGAGACCATCAAGGATTACATTACCAATAACTCGACCCCTGAAGTTGCCAAGCTCTCAATTTGGGAGGCGCACAAATGCGTACTGAGGGGGAAATGCATCCAGTTAAGCTCCTTCCTTAAGAAGCAGAGATCTGCTCAGATAGAGAAACTTCTCGGGGACATACAGACCCTTGAATCCTCTCACAAGTCCTCCCTCTCTCCCGACACTTACTGTGAACTCCTTGCTGCTCGGTCGGAACTGAATAGGATCCTCTTAGATAAGATCAAATTCTCCTACAGAAAATGCCGTAGCAAATACTATAAATGGGGCAACAAACCTGGCAAAATGCTGGCCCGTGCTCTTCGCGAAAAAAGAGCCATTTCCTTCATATCCTCTATAAGGGATGGGACGGACCGAACTTTCCACGAGACGGATAAGATAGCGGAAGCCTTCTGCTCCTACTACTCCTCGCTCTATAACCTCCCCCCTACAGATTCCTTCCCTGAGGCTGGGGAGAAGCAACGCGCGATAGGGGATTATCTCACCAGAGTAGGGTTCCCGAAACTTAGTCCAGCCACTATAGAGGAACTAGAAAAACCATTTTCACTCCTCGAACTAGAGGAAGCTATAAAATCTTCCCCCTCTGGGAAGAGCCCAGGCCCAGACGGTTTCCCCATTGTCTATTATAAGGCCTTCAAGGACAAATTGCTCCCCATGCTCCTGGAAGCCTTCAACTCGATCTCAGACTCGTCCCCCTTTTCCAAACAGTCCCTTGAAGCCATCATTACAGTTATCCCTAAAGAGGGCAAAGACCCGTCCCTCTGCCCCAGTTACCGCCCCATATCACTTTTGAATTCTGACCTGAAACTCTTTGCCAAACTCTTAGCAAATAGACTGAAGTTGCTCCTCCCGAGCATCATACATAGTGACCAAGTGGGGTTTGTCCCGGGACGTGAGGCCCGAGACAACACCTCCAAAATCCTGGCTCTAGTCCACCACATCTCTAAGACGGGTGCCCCAGCGATCCTGCTCTCTACTGATGCTGAAAAAGCGTTTGACAGGATCGACTGGAGCTTCATGTCAGGTATCCTCCAGCACATGGGATTAGGCCCCACTTTCTCCCAACACATTCTCTCCCTTTATCGTACTCCATCAGCCAGGGTCAAGGTCAACGGCTCCTTATCCACTTCCTTTAATATTAAGAACGGCACTCGCCAGGGTTGCCCCCTTTCACCACTAATATTTATTCTCTGCATGGAGGCTCTAGCCCTATCTATAAGAGCGAACCCAGATGTCTCTGGCTTCACCCTCCTCGGCCAGGAATATAAACTAGCCCTATTTGCCGACGACCTTCTCGCAACACTCACGTCCCCGACCATCTCCCTCCCTAACTTAATGCAGGAGTTTCGTCTCTTCGGGGCCCTTTCCAACTTTAAAATTAACTACACAAAGTCAATTGCACTAAATATTTCCACTCCCCCTAGTATCATCTCCGGTCTCAAATCAGCGTTTCCCTTCACCTGGCACGACTCCCAACTAAAATACCTAGGCGTAGTCATCACCAGATGCCCCTCCTGGCTCTTTGAAGCTAACTTCACCCCCCTCCTTACGAAACTGCGGCACGATTTGTGTTCATGGAGAGCTCGACCCTTTTCATGGTTCGCTAGATTGGGGATCCTGAAGATGAACTTCCTCCCCAGGATCCTTTACCTTCTCCAGACCCTTCCCATTAAGATCCCCCAACATTGGTTTAAAGATATACAGGCCATAATACGTGATTTTGTCTGGGCAGGAAAACGACCACGGCTGCGATTAGATCTCCTACACAGATCAACATCTAGGGGAGGCTTAAGACTCCCATATATCCAAGGATACTATCAGGCCTCGCTACTAACTAGGATCATTGAATGGTCGAGAAGAGATACGACAAAACAATGGGTTCGGATCGAGCAGCAGGAACTTCGCACCCCGGTATACATAGCCCCATGGCTCCCTTCCCTACCTGCCTCAAGCCATCCCACTATAGGACCCACCATGCAAACATGGAAATCCCTTAGGAAATTCCCCTCCATTTCCTCAAAGACCTCCCCGTACAGGTCCTTTCTTGCACTTAGCTGCTTTCCTCCTGGTACGGATTTGTCGGCCTTTAGCCGTTGGTTAGACAGGGGACTCTTCCGAGTAGGACAGCTGGTGAGCGCGGGACGTTTTCTGTCTTTTGATGAAGTTAAAGCTGAATGGAGCCTACCAGATTTGGAGTATTGGCGGTACCTACAGGTCCGTCACTATTTCCACTCTCTTGGTCCCTCCAACACGCTAACCAGCCCCCCGTCACCCTTTGAACTCCTTTGCGCTAATAAGACCCCCCCACAACACACCATTTCCACAATATACAATCTTATCCTGGCAGATATCAGCCTCAAACCTCCCCACTTTACGGTAGCCTGGGACCGAGAACTGGGAGAGGAGATAGGTGACGCCAACTGGGAAAAGATTTTATGCCTGGCTCACGCATGCTCCACCAATGTGGGTGTCCGCGAAACACAATACAAATTAATATCTCGCTGGTACAGATGCCCAGACACCCTCTCCAAAATGGGCACAGGAGCTCCCAATATCTGCTGGCGTTGCTCCGGGGCCCCAGGAAACCCACTACACATTTGGTGGCAGTGCCCTCTTATCCTACCTTATTGGTCGGAGATATTCAGAATGTCTGCGATTATCCTGGGAGACCAGATCCCCACTGACCAACTATTCTGGTTATTCCACCTCTCACCAGCCCCCATATCGAGATATAAAAACTCCCTGTTATGCCACCTGAACAATGCTGCTAAATCGGTTATCCCGGTGAGGTGGCGCTCCTCCTCTCCTCCAACAATAAAGGACTGGTTCAAAAAAATAGACTTTTACATGGACATGGAAGACATCCTATCCTCAGCTGAGGACAGACACGCCCAGTTCAGGAATACATGGTCCCGCTGGCTGCTCTTTAAGGACACCAAGACCTACAAAGAAGCAATAACACCCTAACCCTTTTGGTGCCCCCTCCCCCCCCTTTTCTATCGACCGGGTCATAGGTCGTCTCCCCTCTCACGCTTACTCTCCTGCCGTCCCTCCCTGTCGGAAGTGGCCGTAGAACCGCATCCACGACTATACTTTTTATCTTAACTACTGATAACTAAATTTACGAACCGGAATTCCCCCACCCCCCCCCCCCCCTCCCGATACCCATTCCTTTTTCCCCTTTTTCCCCTTTTTTTTTTCTTCTCTTCCCCCCCCCCCATACCAGCCTTTGCAAATTCTATTAAGCTAATGTACTGCTCTTCAATTGTCAAATTTACAATAGAATTATACTGTGTTTGTTACACCTAAAACAATAAAAATCTATTTGCATTAAATGATAGACAGTGGTAATACTATATAGATGGCTAATTTGCCAGGCCAGCAAGAAGCTGACATTTCTTTATAACATGATAAAATTAAGTTAACCTACTGAAGCAGATGAGTATTATTTTAATACCACATTTTGATAAACGTCAGTATCCAATTAGCCGTGGTAATCTACTGCAGTTAATTAACTCACCCAGGGCTATCCTACTAGCCATGATGCCATTGCTTAGCAGTAATTTTGTTTCACCTGCCTTAGTCTTGCAAAACTAAATCTCTGATACAGATGGAGCTGCTCTCATCGTTTCCACCAGCGTGCCATGGCAACGGCTTTGGCGCACCCCTTTTATTGTGCGCTCAGGTGCGCCAAGGTGGGTGGATGCAAGCCATATAATGTCCATGCAATACATATCGCCACTGATGGATAATGCTCCACCAATCACCATTCTCCAATAATGGAACGCACTTGCGTATGAGGCACGCTTACATATAAGATGCTTGTGTGCTTCATTGCCATGAACATCTCTGCAGCTCCAACTGTACTTTACAATACATGCTCAGGCAAATGGGCCGTGTAGTGTTCCAGTCTCTTAGGCAAATAATAACTGCGGCCTACAGTTCACGTAGCTGATGCTGAATATTGTGAACACAAAACCATGGACTGTCTCATTCTCGGCGAACACCATTACGGCTTCCTCTGTGTAGGCTATTAGATAACTGTGCTGCTCTAAATGCTGGAAACCCATGTTTGATTACAGTGTCATTTGCTTTTTTTATTTTTATTGAAACATTCATGAAAGTTATATTTAATAAAACTAGGCACACACAAAAAACCTGTTTTCATAAAACTCTTTTTGTGTTGTGTGTTTAGTATAGCGCCTTCCCCCTGCCAGATCGACTGAATCAGTCTCTTCCATTGCATTCTCTGTGAAAAGTCTCCCAGGGAAAGGGGAAGGGAGGCGGGGTGGGGGGTGTTCTAAATACTTTGAACACTAATGCCCAATGGGATTTTCTGAGACGACCATTTATATGCAACCATAGCACCTTTTGCAAAAAAATTAGACACTCCAGCGTCCCAAACATACAAGCGTCCGATTCTCTATTTGTTATACAGTAGACCTCTCTTTTCAAAAAGAAGGAGGTTGGCATGAATGCAAAGGAAGGGCCAATACAACATTCAGTCAGTGTTGCTGGGAGAAGGTGCTACGGTATACAGTACATTACAGTAGAGTAAGCATGAGCACTGCTCAGCACATGGAGATGCACGGAAAGCTATATAAGAAAGCATGATTTTTTGTGTGTGCCTAGTTATATTAAATATAACATCTAAATTTGTTCATAAAATAAGAAAAAATATATATATCCCTTTATGAATTGTACTCAGGCCTATAAAATACAGAGCAGCACTTATCCACTAGCCTATGACACTTGGTGAAAGCGACCAGTGCTCCTGAGTACATGTAAACAATGCTCCCATTTAGATGTAGCGAAAATTAGATGCATCAGCATCTCAGACGTTCTGAAGTTGTGTTCACAGTATTCTGCTCTATTCACAAAGAAGGAGGTTGAACAGCAGTGCCCTTACACATGTGGAACCTGCTGTATACCATTGCTACTGTTTCTACATAGTTGTGGGCTTCCATGAAGCCTTGGCTCACACCAGGTAGCCATTTTGTTAACCCCCTCTGTGCTCGAGTCTGTCCGGCTCATATTGTACTGTACAGTACAGTATGGTATTCCCAGTGGTGCAAGTAAGGGGATATGGAGTGGTACAGCATACCTAAGCAATATGTTGCCAGTACGCCGTACCACCCCGCATCTCCTGCTGTGCTTCTCCCACCCCTCCAGTGGTTGCCACCATTTTAAATATGGTGCAGCTCCTGAGCCAATCAGAACTCGCATACAAGCAGCCATGGTGATTGACTGCCTGGACACGAGCTCCGATTGGCTCACGAATCAGCAACATATTTTAAATACCCAAGAGCCACTGGAGGGATGAGGGAAGCCTGCAGTGCTAAGCAGCCTGGGATCGGGACTACACATGACAGTGCTGCTGTGTGTGGAGAGAGGCATGAGCCGGCATGGTTGGAGGAAGTCCCCTGGGAAATGAGTATGTAATCTACCCTTGGGCAACAAGCATGTAAACCCTTTCCATTCCCTGGGCAATGAGCATGCAATCTCCCCTTGGAAAAAAGCATGGAACCCCATGGCAACAAGCATGTAATCCTCCCATGGAAGGGGGGGTAGGAGTGAATTGCGCTGCTGTATATAGATAATTGTACACTAGGTGACTGTATAAAGATGAATGCAGGACACACTGCAGTTTTTTTATAAATTTTATATCTAGAAAAAACACATAAATTTACAACAAATAAATACAATAATGAATATAAAATGTAGCATATACATGTAATGAAAGTTGGGATCCCAAAGCAGCTATTTTAGTTTGGATAACTTCACAGCAGAATATAATTATGAGCTCAGTGAATGGAAAGTGGTTTGAAGCTGGCAGTATTCTGCAGGTACTTGTTGCAACAAAAAAATATGTATATATAGAAAAAATCGTATATATAAGTCCGGTTCGTTCAGGACTGGCCAGTCAGATATACATAAGATTTTCAGGCAATTTTTAAGCAGTCACATATACTTTATGCTCACCAAATTAGTAGTAGGTGCTTAATGCTGGTAGTCCCGGTTGATGGAATCAGGGAGCTCCTCAGATGGAAATGACTACTCTCCTCGGCAGCACGCCGGTAAGGTGACCCCGCGGTGTGGGGTGCAGACACCGTTCGATCTGCGGTGACACGGAGTAGTTTGGAGGGTAATGCGCCGTCCAGCAATCAACCCTGGTAATCTTTGTGCAGTGTAGTTGGACTGTGCACAGCTGATGGCCGGCGGCTCAGGGCAGAGGTGAGCCGCACTTCAGCTGGGGAAGCGCAGTCGGCGATAAGACCAGGGGAGGATGGTGGTGGGATGCACACTCAAATAGAGCCGGGGAAACGGAGCTTAAATCAGCTTGAGGCGGCTAAGTGCCGTTGATGTATGCACAAGATTTGTGCTGCTGGCTGGGGAGCACGCGAGGCGGCTAATTGCCGGTGATGTTGTGCGGCTAGCGCTGCCTCCGTGAAGTTCTGCTGTGGTACGGCTGGTTGGGACACCTTCTCAGGTACAGGGTAGTAGCTTGTCAACGCGTTTCGTCCCCTGTTGTATGCTGGGAACTTTTTCAAGACGGATAGCTGTGTTCTGAGGGTGTACTACCTTTATAGGTGTGTGATTACTTCAGGTGTTTAATTAATCAATTAGTCACTTCATTTAATTTACATTTGCTCTATGGTCCTAAAGCGTACAGACTAACATTTAAAATACATGCAGTGTGTCCAACAAAATTAAGTAAAAGCATATGGATTATAAAAAGACATGTATGTATAGAAAAAGAGGGAATAATCTTACATATTAGTAAATGAGAAGAAAAAAGGAATCTCTCTTTCAGAGACAAACTTAGATAGATAGATCAATTAGTTGTTACCAATTTATTTGTTGGAGAGCTGACAACAAAAGCATGTAAACCCTTTCCATTCCCTGGGCAATGAGCATGCAATCTCCCCTTGGAAAAAAGCATGGAACCCCATGGCAACAAGCATGTAATCCTCCCATGGCAACAAGCATGAAACCCCTGGTGCCACCAAGCACAAAACTCCTGGCAATGATAACTTAGCTCCTGGCAACTAGCATGTACTGTAGGTAAGTGGCACATGTCACTTAATATTTAATAGGCATTATGGTGTGTGTCATAATATGTAATGGGCATTATGTTATGTGGTATAATAAGTAACGGGTATTACAGTGTGGGGCATAATGTGAAGCGTGCATTATGCTTGCTGTGGGACAGAATGTGTAATGGGCATTACCATGTGGGGCATAATGTGTAATGGGCATTATGGCATGTGGTATAATGTGTAAGATTCATTACATTGTGTGGCATTATGTGACCATGTCCCTATTGTTGTGTAACCACTCATCTAGTTTCACATGACCATGCCCCCCTATGACACATGGTCACACCCACTTTTGGGTGTCACTAGTTATTCCTGCTGTAGCGCACTGTATATCTGTGGATCATATACCTATGCATAGGTGAATCTAGAGGGTGGTTTGGGGATGCACAGGACCACCCATTGGCCCATTTTGTAGCTGAGGGATGGGGCTTTCCAACGAGCCCAGCCCCGTGTCTCTAGCCCCCTGGGAACCGGAGATACTGCCAGGCAAAGCTGGAACATTTTCCCTATAGGATAACATGGGACCCGCTAATTCCGACCCCCACCCATTTCAAAGGCTGCCAGTTCCCCCTTTGGCATCACTGAAGCTCGAGGTTGATCTCAGTCGAACCCAAATCGCTGGGCCTTCAATCTGATACCAGGCTGGATCCATATGGGTTAATTGGTTTCAGGGATATTGAGGTTAAACCGTTTTTTTTTTTAATTTCTTAAATGTAATTTCATGACTGTTTATGCTCTTTGAGGGCAGATTTCTCTGGAACCAAACAGCCCAGTTTCACGGGACCAAAATCATTCGAAGCCAACTCAAAAGTTATGATAAATATGATACTGGTCTCATGTAAATGGGTCAGTTGGTTCCGAAGATATAGCTGGTTGGTTAAAGGGGGGTAGGGAGAGCGGAGTGATTGTCTCTCCCCCTCACACCAGAAAATGCAGGGACTAGGCTGGTGTATAAGGGGTCAGCCTGGGAATGTCCCTACATGATCCTGGGACCATATTCTCGGGTAAATTTCTGCATTTTCTGTTGTGAAAGGGGTATTATTTCAAACAGCCGTGACCTGCAGTGCTCTGAATACCAGGAGGGGAGTGGGAGCGTGCTCTGCGCTGCTCTCTGCTCCTCTCCCCATAAAAGCAGCTGCACCGCTCTCCATCTCTCCCTGCAGCAGCATCGAAGGCTCATATAAAATTTACAGTAAGTGCCACTTTTGGGGGCATTGCTTAAGGGACCCTACAAGTGGCGGTATGTGGGGGCATTAAGCATAATGTGTGGCTTAATGTGTAAGGGGCATTACAGTGTGCAGCATCATGTGTAAGCGGCATTATGTGTGCAGCATCATGTGTAAGGGACATTATGTGTGCAGCATCATGTGTAATGGGGTTACTATGGTGCGCGACATTATGTGTAATGGGTGCTATGGTGTGCGGCATCATGTGTAATGGGTACTATGGTGTGCGGCATCATGTGTAATGGGTACTATGGTGTGCGGCATCATGTGTAATGGGTACTATGGTGCCATCAAGCAAGAACCCCCTAGCAATGAGCATGTAGGTAAGCCGCCCTTATGTGGCAAATATGTAATGGGCATTACGGTTTGTTAAATAGTATGTAATGGGCATCATGATGTGTGGCACAATGTGTAATGGGCATTATGGTGTGTGGCCTTATGTGTAATTGGCATTATGGCGTGTGGCTTTATGTGTAATGGGTATTACGGAGTTTGCTAAAATGTGTAATGGGCATTACTGTGTATGGTCTAAAGTGTAATACCACACCCCTTTTTGTGATGCCACGCCTCATTCCCATGAGGCCACGCCCCGATTATTTTGCTATAGCTTTGCATTACACATCTCACACATGCGCAGTGGAGATTTAAAAAAGCTGGTATTGCACTTATCCGGTAACGCCATTTGCCAAACGCCAAGCTGTGATACTTATTGCGCTGCCTTGCAACTAGGCGCGTTGTGCCAGGTTGGCAGGACATACACCATAGGCAGTAGGTGCCGTGACGGCAATGCAGGTTTAGGAGTGTTTGCTGGTGCTCCACTCTTCGACATGCAGTGGCTGAATGTCGAACGCGGCCCGAAATTTTTCAGGCCACCGAAAGCGTCTACTACATGCTATTGTCATTTAAAAAAAATGGGCATGACCATACAATATTGCTGGTGTTGTCAGATAACACAAATCCCCAGGAGAGTTTAAGTGGGGTAAGCCATTGTCCAATGATGTCCAGCAGTTTCTCTAAAAGGTTCTCATGGGTGTGCCTCTAACAGAAACCAGTGATACCAGTGATACAGCGTAGCCTGCCTAGGAATATGTTAACATTTGTGAGATGGGCAGGGCAGGGTGAGATGGGCAGGACAGCAACCCTTTATTAATATTTCTATGGTGCACAGAGGACTCTGCCCCTTTATTTTTATAGCACACAGGACAGCAACCCTGTATTGTTTCTGGCAGCACCCAACACCCAACCCACTCCCTGCATACAGACAGCCAGAGGTCCATTCTCTACCCTTCCCAATGCTGGAGTGAAGAAAGCGCCGTTTGGTAGGGTCTTATATACGATCCAAAATCAAATCTGGTGGGAAAACTCAAGCCAGACTTGGATCCTGCCCCGAATTAGGAAGATTGGGGGACTTGGATCTCGGAAATGTGAGCCTTATTATGCCTAACATTGCATTGATTTTTTTTATATATTTAAGTTTAATATGTCTATGATTTATGCAATAAAGATAATTTATATTATTATATTCTGAAGCGATGTTTTACCCATGATCTTACTGTCGTGCTGGTATAATTGGTGTGTGCAGCTCCTTTTGCGCCAATTTTTTTAGTGTGGCTGCTTTTAATAGTATTATTCCATGTAGCCAGAAGCGTAACAAACAGTTAAGCCAAATTACTACTCTCATATGAATTTAGTAACACTTTGCTGAAGCTCAATGGGCAGACTGGAGCTACAGTATATTAAAAAGACGAATAAGGCTCTTAAAAGTGGATGCTACCTTTTACATATTTTAGCATTATAAACCAGCTATAAAACAGGGCTGCACGAACCCCTTTGCTATGTAATATTTCTTTCATAAGACACTTTATATTAGATCACTAGAAATCATACATTATAACCCCTCTTTTTACTTAATAGTCAAATAATACAGGGAATAGTATAAATATTTATATTTTATGGTTTACATGGCAGTCTTAAAGGTCTTAAAATGTTCATTGGCACAATATGACTAGATCATTTGTGTTTCTGACATCATTGCTGGATGATCTGGATTTAGTAACATAAAAGAACAGCCAAGTGGTCACCTACTAATGTTAAAGTGGGAACTTAAAAGCAAGTCTTTAGACTATGATTCAGATTTGGAATTGAATTACTCTTGGCTCATGTATTCCATGATCAACATTATAGCAAAGAAAAGGATGACTAATAAATGTATCATTGCAAACAAGCTGAATTATCTAGTTTTATTTTATTTTTTAAATCGTTGAAATATTTAAAATAATTAATACATCTCAATAATTGTCACAACAATGATCTTTAAAAAATACAAGGTATAAATAGACTTACATTGTAATTGGATATATTGAGGCTCGTATGCTTTCACTCTCAACTTCTTATCAAGTATATTGTATATATCTTAACACTCCTTATTTAGAATTCAGTATAAAATAGGTTACCCACATCCACATAAGGGACACCCAGGTCTGTATGGGCACATCCACAATCACTTGACTTAAGCCAGGCATGTCCAAACTATGGCCCTCCAGCTGTTATGAAGTCCCATCATGCCTTGCCACAGTTTTGCTATTAGGGATTGCTAAATTATGGGAAGGAATGCTAGGATGTGTAGTTTCACAACCGCTGGAGGGTCACAGTTTGGACATGCCTGACTTAAGCTATAGTAGAATGTCCTGTGGAATCAGGACCATTGACAGGGCTTGGGTGTGGAGTCAGGGGCAGCCACATCCATGTCTGGGTCTTTTACTAGTAGAATATCTTATATAAGCAAAATCGAATGGAAATAAAATTCTTTCGATTCGATCCCGATGCGTGCGCCCGCGGCATTGAAATCGAATAGAAAAAAAGACTGTGCAGGCAAGACTATATAGTACAGATCTATACTATATAGTCTAAATCAAATGCATTTGCCTTGCCATGTGATTCAATACAGATTCGATCCCACAGGCAATCGCTCCGTGTGTACACCCCTTAACACAGACCATCTCTGTGCATCTGATAAGCCACCCCCTGTCATTGTACAAAAAACACATTTTCAATATACTTCTCTAGACCTAAAGGTGCAATGTTATTAGATGTATGTTTGGTATTCCTAGACATGCAGTGTTATTATAGAGGTACTGTATGCTTGATGTGTTAGTCCTAAAGGTGCCACTTTAATAGGTTAGGTGTATGTGTTGTAGTCCTAGAAGTGCAGTTCAATTATAGATGTATGCTTGGTGTAATAATCCTCACAGTATCACCTTCTGTGCTGCCCTTTCATCCACTCCCTGTCAATTACTGCCTCTCCTGTTGCCATCACCCACTGTCTCTTCCTGTCACCATCTACCTCTCCCTGTAACCCTCTGTCTTTCCCTTTCACCCTGTGCTCATCACCCATTGGCTCTGCCAGTCACCTTCTGCCTCTCCCTGTCACCCTCTGCCTTTCTGGATCACTTTCAGCCCATCACCCTCTGCCTCTCCCTGTCACCCTCTCCCCATAAACTTCTGCACATTTTGCTCTTCCTTTCACCCACTGTCTCTCTCTCTCTCTCTGCCCCATTCTTCCTGTCACCTACTGCCTCTCCCTGTCTCTGCCACACTCTTTTTATCACCCACTGCCTCTCTCTGTCACACTTTCCCTATCAACCACTGCCTCTCTCTGTCACCTAAATGTAGGATCATTTCTATTTGGTATGTCCCGGACCACACAATTTCTGATGTCAGCCCTGGTCACACATACAGCATGAGAAACAACTGGAACCCAGCAGTGAGTAATATCTGTACAATATCATCGCCCTTGTCATGTGCTGGCTCAGCAACTCTATTCATTGGTTTCCGCTTAGAAATTAAATACTGTTTAATAAATCTTATAATAACCCAATACAATATTTATTAATGCAGACTATAATTCTATGAGACAGTGCTCGCACCAGTGCACTCTTTCCTAAAGAGATTCATACTAATAACAGAGGTTTGGGGAAGTTTAGCGTGACTATGTGCTGACCATATCAGAATGCAGGCCACTATTTGTTTCAACAGCTCATTGCAGGTTTAAGTTGTGAATCCACCTATTAAATTAATAAGCTAAGGCTCACAAGGCTGATCAGATCCAGATGTGAAGTCTTTATAGATGGCTTGCATCATTTAACAGGCAATATACTGTGTGGTTGAAAGTTGGAAGCTCCAGAGACTGAAGCCTTCTAAAGACCTGGATGATTTTCTCAGATTTTAAGAGACAAGGCGACTGAGATTAGACCTAAATGCAAAAATATCCCTGACACATCAATTTTAGTAATAAACTGTGCTATGCTTTTAAAACCATATGAATCTGTACCATCAGTTTCGGAAATAACTACGGTAACAATGGTCGAGGCTGTGAACACAATAAATGAAAGCCTCTTACAAAATGATTTGCATATAAAAGAAATAATCTTACAGTACAAATGTGACAAAAATATTATTAGTAAAAACATTAATATGCATAAATAGTATAGTGTGACCTATGGTGGGTTACATTTGTTTATTTAATTGCAGGTACAGTGATAGATACCTAAGGACATTGCGGGATGTAAAATATCTTAGTCATTACATAATTGTCCTCGTGATAGAGTGGGGAAGATTTATTAAGCTCGGTGCAGTGATAAACTGCATGGTTTTTATCACCGACCAATCAACTCCTACCTGTCATTTTTCAAACGAAGTCTGTAACTTCACAGGTAGGAGCTGATTGGCTGGTGATAAAAAACAGACAGTTTATCACTTCACCGAGCTAAATAAATCTACCCCTGTATCTCTATCTATATTAAGGAAAATGTCAGATATTTTTAATTAAGTGTAATTATAGCAAAGTTGGTACTTGATAAATAATATGTGATATTTTAATATGCTATTACCACTATCCACACCAGAAGTAGAGAAGTAAAGTACCAACCAGCAGCTCCTAACTGTCATTTTTTAAACACCGCCTGTAATGTGGCAATCAGGAGCTGTTTGGATTGCACATTATCTCTCTCAATTTTATCACATTTCAAGGCTGATTACTCTTTCCCCACACTCTGAAATAAACACTAGTATTTTATATATATTTGTTAGAAATGTACAGGCTCAGTCTAAAACGATGCAAATAAAAAAAACCTACGTGTCACACTGATGATGTATTTTTTGTCACTGCCCACAGTAAAGCTGCACCCCATATCTAATACATTTTTGTACAAATGATTTGTGGTGTAGTTGCTATGCCACACTGCATTCACTAAATAGAATCAATATGAGTCCGCAGAGTTAGTTATTGAAAAAAGTTTAAAAATTAAAGTTGCTTTTGTATGTGCTGTAGGTGTTGTGTCCCACTGCTTTCACATAAATATAAGCACTGTGTCGATATGGATCATCATCAGTCATTAGAATGGCTGCTGCCAGTCATGATAGTACTACAGCACCCAGTAAAGGTAGTCCGGGAGCAGGGGAGAATCAAGAGAGAAGGAGGCTCAGGTGCCAGTCTTAATACAGACACCTCTCTTCAAGCCAGCAGAGCAAAATACACTAGACATTGGGTGACTAGAAGACTCTAACACTGTCCCAAAGTCTAGTGTGCATGCATAGGTCTTTGGGAAAATAGCACAGCGACAATTTTCCCAGTGACTTTTCTACTGTGCATGTATGAAAAACCAAGAAAATGGCCACCCACTGCAGCTTCTGCCAATGCACACTTTCCACCCATTATAGATATGCCAATCTCAGGGGACAGATGGATTTGGAAAGGTCACCTGAAATTAAAATATGTCTCACTGTGATAAAAGGTAGGGATGTCACATTAAAAACCAACAACACCTCAAAAAAAAAGAACACTTAGGCTAAAAAACAAACTATGGGGGAAATGTAATAGGATGAGAGATTCAGAAAGTGAAAGTTTTGGTAAGAAATCTCCATGGTTTTTTAAAGCAGCTATAATTTACACTGCAAAACCAGTTTGATTTTGAAGTGGAAGTGGAAGTGGAAATGATTGCCGCTTTAAAAAAAACTCTTACGAAATCTCTCACTTTTTGAATCTCTCATCCTTTTAAATTTCACCCTATGTGATTTAAATTGAGGGTGCTGGTGTGGAAAAGGATGTGGGGGACATTTGTGTACTGATACTGACAATGATGAGGATGTTGAATATGTTGTTTGTGTAAGCCAGGAACCAGTGATTGCAGTTCTTCTCCATAATAAAATGAAAGCCTGGGCATAAGAACAAAAAAGTCTTCGGTGTGGGATTATTTTTACCCACATCCTGATAAAAGTTGTGAAGGCATCTGCTTCATTTGTGCGGCTACAGTTTGTAGACATAGGGACACCAACCATCTAGGCACCTCCTCCATGTCACATAATTTGCAACAAGTTTCTGAAATTCATTTAACAATATTATAATAATTTGATGTATTTGACCTAATCATCATCAACCTCACCATTAGTGATAGGAGGTAGCCCTCGCAAAAAATAGTTTTGAGGAGACCAAACAAAACAAGCACTTCAGGCACAAAGTGGCAGTCCCTTTCACTGAAGTGCTTGTTTTGTGCATTTCCTTTTCACTATACAACATAAGTGTGGTTGGGAGGTGCATATTACACAACTTTTCTTTAATTATAGCTGTTAACTGTGTTAACAACACATCATTAACAACACTGCTAACCGCCATAATTAAAGAAAAGCATTGCAATATGGACATCCCAACCTTGCGTATGGGATGCAGTTTAAATCCCGGCGGTCGGGATCCCGGCGTTCAGAATCCTGACGCTGGAATCCCGACCGTCGAAATCCCGACACTTTCTCCCTCCGTGAGTGTCCACGACACCCCTGGAGGGAGAATAAATTAGCGTGCCGAGCGTAGCGAGGCACCGGGCACACTGCGTGGCGAGCGCAGCGAGCCCGCAAGGGGGGGGGCGATGCACGTCCCCTCCTTGTCGGGATTCCGACCGCCGGGATTTCATACTGAATCCCTTGCGTATAGTGTATATTAAAAAGGAAATGCACAGTTTAACAAAACAAGCACTCCAGCAACAGGGAGATGATGCTATGTGGCTGAAGTGCTTGGTTTGTTTACCACGAAAAATCAAACTACCAATGAGCTGCTAACAGTGTTGTTAATGCTGGGCTTAACACAGTAAAAAGCTCATTGGTAGTTTGATTTGTGGTGGCAAACAAACCAAGCACTTCAACCACAAAAGCAGTAGTAGGCAGGGCTATTTTTCTGCAGGCTCCAGCAGGAACTGTGGCCCTTATTCTAGTTCACTCTTTCTGACAAAATATTTCTTAGATGGACAAAACCATGTGCACTGCAGGTGGGGCAGGTGTTACTTGTGCAAAGATAATTAGATTGGGGTGGGGTTTTACACCTGCCTCACCTGCAGTGCACATAGTTTTGTCCATCTAAGAAATATTTTGTCAGAAAGAGTGAACTAGAATAATGGCCACAGTTCCTGCTGGAGCCTGCAGAAAAATAGCCCTGGTAGTAGGTGTCAGAAAAGTGCTTGGTTGGTTAAACTGTGCTTGTCTTTCTAAAATTTATTTTTTCAAAGTCTATTTTGTAGGAACTGAAGAGTGAAAAGGCTATAATAGAACTCCAGAATTATAAATTGATTGATCTCTTAAAATAAACATGTGTAAAGTCCTCATTCAAGAACTCTAGCATTTTACAGAAACTGAGGAGAGAAAAGGTAATAAAAGTAGAATATTCTATACTGTCGTCTATCTTTCCGTTGATTAACATTTTTGGCAACATTTTATTAAATTGACCTAAAAATTAATTGTAACTTCTGATATACTTCATGATTAATGAAAATATTCATGGTTACTATCTATGAGGTCATATAGTTTGTTAATCCGCCATCCTATCTGCCACTGCAGTGCCACAATGTGTTGCAGGAGTGCCTTGTTTGAAGTTAAACTGCCAGGTGATTGTGCCACCCATTGCTGTAAATTATCTTAGTCAGCTAGCAAGCTTGGTGAAACGTTTAGGTCTAAATTGGATAAAAACAACATTATGAGCTGAGTAGGTAAAAATTGAGTGAAAATAATGAATGTTATTGAGGTTAATAATACTATAGGGACAAAAACAAATGCCCATATTATGTGTATTTTTGAGAGAAAAAATGCAGCTCCAAAACCAGTTAGGTCAGTTGTGGCAAAACCCGTAGATGAATTAGAGCTATGTGCCAACTCCCATGTTTAGGTTTTACTTCTAATTTTTATTCTGATGGAGCATGTTTCTTTTGATTTACGGTACACTGTAGCTCAGCAATGAAGACGCCTTTGGCGCTGTGACAATTAGGAGTATTCAATGTTTTTTGAGAGTCTGGCTCACCGCTCACTGTTCTGTGTCCCTGTGATCTCGCTGAAGTGCTCACCACTTTTTCTTATCTCCTCATTTCTGGCTTCCTCAGTATTCAACGTGTGTCCAGCTCACTGACCCCTTTTGCGAACTTAGCATAATTATGCGAGTTCAAATGGGAGAGCTGTAACTGGAGACTTCTGTTATCTCCTGCTCTGTGAGCTGGTCAGACTGGGATATTCTCAGCAGCGTGTTCCTCACATTTGTGGACTTGTATTTTTTTACAAAGGTTTAGAAAGGTAAATGTTTTGTTCAGTATTTATTTTACAACAAATGGCTGTGTGACTATTTTAATTGGGTTTGTGCAGGGTGTATTTTGTTCTGTTTGGCCTTTATCCTTGTGTTGTGCTTTTAGCATTGTTTCTTTGCCCTGTGTTTTTATTTAATTTATTTTATCATTGTTAGTGTGTTTAAAAGCCTGTTTGGGGGTTAGGTGAGGAAGCATGGGAAATTACTAGGAGCATTCCAAAATGATTTCTTATTGGTTACCATTAAAATAACTTATTAATTCAAAATAAATTAATATAGAAGTACAGCATTATGGCACTTGCAATAAATACATTAGAGTACATTTTTTTTAATTTATAAGCCATAAAAAATAAAAAAAATAACAACTTTAACAAAGATAGTCCTACAGTTCACCTAAAAAAGATGCCGAGGGAAAAACGGTGAACTGCTGTAAAAAAAGAAACCAGCAGGACTCGCAATTTGTGCATTGAATACACTTTTGGAGAGAGACACTAAAATCCCCATTGAACAGAAATGGTGAGAAGTGAAGGGTGAACTGAGTTAGCTTCGCAAAATATTTTTGGAGAAGCAACAGAGCTGAATAGAGGGAAGCACAAAATAGGAGAGAAAAGTTCACCACTCTCCAAAAAACATGCACTCTCACCGTTTTTTACAGCGACATAGGAGCATTGAATACATGCCAATGGCTTCAGATATGAACATGGACAACAGATGAACATCAAAACCATCCAGTGCACTAAAGCTGTATAACATTACTACAGTTTATTGCTGCTGACAGTTGGAATTGTAAATGTACTGTAAATGCAATATTATGTCCTGCTGTTATCGTGGGGATGTTGGTGGTGTGCCACATTTTGCGATATGCATATCTTTATACGGTATGAATACTGTAAGTGCAGCTACTGACATTTACATGTAGCACTTAGCATGTAAGCATTTTGTTAACACGCTTTCACAGATGTAAGAACAGTTCTTATCTAAAGCTGGGTACACACTATGGGGCTGATTCAGGATCACTTGCAGCGATTTGAATTCGTCCTCAGCCCCTATGGTCTGAGTTTGTGCATGAACATGTGCATTTCTACACATGCACAAACTCTGACAGTGAAAGGCTTTGGCAAGTTACATACTCGCTCCAATCACTGTGGGGAGGGAGGGCGGGGGCGGTCATGGAGGACATGGATGAAAACAGGGCTCACCCATGGGAATACCCAGCATTTTATTGGGCATCCTTTTGAAAACGCTGGGTGTTCCCATGGGTGCGAGGGCGGGTCAGTGCCTGCCTGTCAGTTGTCCTGCTAGTGGAGGCATGGGGTATTCGGCTTGGTGGTGTATCAGGCAATCGGTAAGCTACGATGGGGCCTATATACGATATATATGATGTTGCAACCCATGATGGATTGCAAGCAGGGGTGGATTGGGAACTAAAAGTGGCCCTGGAAAAATGTCTAGCAGTGGCCTCAAGTGGACAGCAACAAATCGAATGTAGGAGGAACCAGAATAAAATAGGTAGGATTACTACATCACTACCCCTATGGGGAAGCTGTTGTTTTTTCCATCAAAGCTTTAAGCTGATGTGACAAATCCCAAACCTCCACATTTCACATAATAACCCCCTTCCCCCACTGAGACTGAACACAGATTCCAAAACCTTTATCAAGCAGACAACTAATTTCCATAATCTCCCAAATATCAACCCCCCTTCCCTCAATGGAGCCCAGAAGCAACCCAGACATTGTTAGCAACCTCTACTGTTCCTGTAACAGATGGATGTACAGTAGATGGACACCTGCCTTAGATGAGTTTTTGCAGCTTTGTGTACTCTACTTTGTGAATCGGCAAAAGCTGTGTGTCAGAACGGAGGGAGCGAGGGCCACATTTAAAAAAAAATAATATTGACTGACAGATGATTCAGTGACCAACATTATGTTGGTTATTACAGGGAGAACTTTACAATACATTGCGTCATCATATAGACGATTGTACAGTATTTATGGCAGTGCAATGTATGGTGTGTACCATATTTTGCAATGAACATTATCAGTACTACTTTAAAAAAATAAAGTGATTCATTTTTATGCTTGTTTAGACTATCCAAATTATACTCTCTCTTATTTTTGTACTTACTGAGCATCATACTTGGCTGGGGTGTGCTGTGGCGGAAACCTGTCATCCTACTCCCCATACCTGATATGCATGCATATATTTAGCCTTCATTATATGCTTGCAATAAATCACCCCAACTCCCTCCGGCAGGTGAATGTTGCAGCAAACAACAACCCCAACCACAACCAATGCAGAGGAATTACTACCATTGGTACAGCAGGTGCAGTGCACTGGGGCACCTGAGGACTAAAGGGTCCACTGCTGCCCTTATCATTATCTTCCTGTCTCACTGTTTTTTTCCTGTCACCCTCTGCCTCTCCCTGTCACCCACTGCCATGTTGCATATTGTGAACTTGGGTTGGGGTGGAGAAGGGGGCCCAAATAATATTTTTCTACATAGTTTCACCACCCAAAATTTCCTCCACTTCGCCAACATAACATGAAGTTATTAAGGAGTGGATACTGATTTGGGGAACTTATGCTGGTGCTACTGATAGCACGCCTCACCATTTATTGTTGGCTTCTCTCTGTCTGTGTGTTCTACTGTAAGTGAGAAGTCATACACAGCACTGCCACAACACAGTGGAGAGCAGAGGAGAGCATAAAGGAATGCATATATATATATATATATATATATATATATATATATATATATATACTGTATATATATATATATATATATATATATATATATATATATATATATTGTGACAGGGACAACATATTTTTACATGAGGATAATGTGGAAGATCCAGTTCAGGTTTTAGAGCAGCAGCAGGAAAATAAGGTCCATCCAAGGTTTCCTAAACTGATGTGATCAAGGTTTGGCTGATTAGCAGCACTTATGGCTTCCTGTTACATGTGTGCCCAGGGCAGGAGGTCGTGGCTCCCAATGCTGAAAAGCAGCTGGGAGATAGAACAGTAATATAGTATTACGTTAGGTCAGTGGCGTAACTATAGAGGGTGCAGGGGATGCAGTTGCTATGGGGCCCGGCGGGTTGTGGGGCCCCACAGCAATCCCCTGCAACCTCTATAGTATAGTGAGAACAGCATGTCACTTACTGGGTGAGAGAACGTAGGATGGAGGACGGAGGTGAAGCCGCTTCCTGTGCATTCTCTGAATCTACAGTAGCTGCGGCGCTGGCTGTGCGCGGCTGACGGACGCGAATTGAAGTGCTTGAACAGTCCATCAGCCGCGCACAGCCGGCGCCGCAGCTACTGTAGATTCAGAGACTGCACAGGAAGTGGCTTCACCTCTGTCCTCGTCCCGTCCTCTCACCCAGTAAGTGACATACATGCTCAAACATACTGACAGCCAGGGCTCACAAGATGGGGCAGCGGCAGCTACATTAAAAACTATGGGGAGGGGAGGGGGATTGGAATGGTGGGGAAATATTGGCAATATTGGAATAATAAAGGATATATGGGGGAGAGGGTGACACAACAATGGTTATACACTCCAGGACATGTCTGGAGAACAATTAGGTCTATGTAGAGGGTGGCACAATAATGGGAGGAGGTGATGGCCCAAACTGGTCTGCAGCAGCAGTAGTTAAAGATAAAAAATAGGACACAGGGTGCAGTGGGATTGCCTTGGGGCCACCACAAGTCATTGGGCCCCATATGAATTGCATCCCCTGTACTATCTGTAGATAAAGGGTCCAGCCTGCCTCTCCGGCTATGCACCCTCCTGTCAATGCGTTCGGTAATGCCCTCTACCATTTGTCCGTCTATCTCTTCAACCATTCCCCCTATTCCTCCGGCCGGGGGGGGGGGCTTTCAAGATTTTGCTATGGGGCCCACAAAGTTCTAGTTACGCCAACGGTTAGGTGCTTTGGAGTGTACCCTAACTGTGAAATCTGTTGAAAACTCTGCAATGCTGTTAACTTGTTTGCTGAGCTGTTAACCTGGAATGCTGTTTGCCTGCTGCAAAATAAAAGCCCAGACTTCATATATATCCTCTATGGCACTTCCAAGAATTTTGTGAAGAGATTCGACCATTTGTCTTCCCTCTTTCTTCTCTATGCACTGGTGACTCAGGGAAGGCTACTTTCAGAGAAACAAAATGATGAAGTCTAGTGTGGTTTGCACTGAGTGGAATATTTTAAGACAGACAGCACTTGTGAGCCTTTTCCAATGTCTTAAGTCCCATTCACACTAGGCAATATAATAACAGTTATAACTCAGAAAGACCCCCTTAGACTTATCACCTAGAGTGTACACTGAATATCATTAATGATGTGCCTGGTGGCATGGAAGGGAGCGCCGACAGTGCTATGCAATGGCCATGCTGCAGCCACAGCTTGGCTATCGTTTAATGAGGACCTACCTCATCAGAACATGTAAGACAAGAGAGAGGGTTGTATGTAATACTTGTTGTACACACTAGGTGATATAGTAAAATATATCACTCAGAAGGTCCGTTCTGATCGATATCTTTTACTACAATATATTGCCTAGTGTGTATGGGATTTAACAGTGTGATTCAGGAAAAGGAATAGGCAGCAGTCTCTGGGGCATGTTTTGTTTTATACAGTACAATCTGATTTTTTGCTAGTATCTTTTTTCTTTTGTAATGAGTATTTTTTTTGCATTCAATTAATAGGCAGAATTACCAAATTTACACTGAAGAGCAAAAAGTCAAGGGATGGCAGTATGTAAAAGTAATGGTAGATGGCATCACCATACTGTGACATCCTGTAATCTGTATCAGTTGTAGTTGCCATGGAAAAACGGACTCATAGGATGTCAGAACACTGGCTAGGCTGATCGTTTACAACCCCTGGTGCTTAATGATTGTAACTAGCAGCATATGGCCCGAATTTTCTGTAAAAACAGCCAAGCTACGCTGGCCCAAATCACATCCACATTCAATGTAATAGATACCAGACACATATCCAACAGGTTTTTAGTTTCTTTAGCTTCCATGACATACAGTATAGGAGCAAAAAAACCACCAGAGTTCCCCTGTTAACAATACAACACAGAATACAGTTTCTCTCCTGGACATGGGATGTGGCTAATTGAACCCTGGAGGACTGGCAACATGTGGTGTGGTCCAATGAGTCACGGTTCAAGTTATTACGGGCTGATCAACATTTATGGGTTGTGGCGAAGGGGTCCATTTACATCCAAGATCCTGCACCTACAAATATCATGGAGGTGGGGAAGTTATCTAGACAGCATGGGTCAACATTTCTTATGTCCACTTGTGGAATCAATCTCACATTGAGGTGCTTCACTTCACCAGATTAGACATAGTATTATTCAATATTTGGCACCTAACCCATGACTTTTGACACATCATTGTATTACGTAAACTTTCAAGTCATGGGAAATAGAATTTCATGAAAAAAATTACTTGCAAGGGAAAAAATATGGTGCTGTACAAGGTAAAATACATGAACAGGTATCAGAGAATTCTACTTTTTTTGTTTCTTGTTGTAAAAAAAAAAAAAAAATTAACTGATCTAAATTCTAAAATTTATAGCAAGTGTGCATTGCACATAGAGAGCAGAACATTTGTTGGTAATTTTTTTATTAATCTTACTTTGTACAGCACCATATTTTCCAATATGGATAGATCTTAGATTTGGTTTGGTTTTTAAGACCCAAGTCCATGATTTAGCTTTTTTCGCCACACTTTAACCATTAATCTAGTCTACCAAGATCATCGATCATATATGAATATGCTCTCCTATCTTCTCCCATTTTGAGGATGGGTGAAGTCCAAATTAATGGGCTGCACCCATCTTCAATGGGAACCGGAATGGTAAGAGGTAAATTTACTAAGGTGCTGGTTTCAGAAGTGGAGATTTTGCTCATAGCAAACAATTAGATAAGGTGCTGGATAAATAATAAGTAGAACCTTATTGGTAACTAGGGGCAATATCTTCACTTCTAAAAAACCCTGCCTTAGTGAATATAGTCGATTATGTCAGTTTTATTTTATGCTTAATATAATTATAAAATATATCCACTGATCACTTTTCTGAAAAAGCTTTACAACTAAAAATCAGAGCAATTTCCAACGCAATTCAAATAATTCATCTGCTAGAAGGTCACAAACTCTAGATAGCTGTCAATTTTTTTGAAAATGTAATTTAAACTAATCCTGATTCAACCACATCTATTTTTAGTTTTAAGAAAGAAATACAGTATATTCACAACTGAAACCCAGGGTCAGGTAAAGAAGAATGATATTGCTATTCAGGATGAAGATAAATTCCTTCAATAGATCTTCAAGCCCTCTCCAAATAATATATCATCAATTTATCTTAACCAGATGTTTATGGACACAGTAAAGGTCATTTAAGAACTGCAAATTAAGTACTATAATAAATATCTGCTTATGTAAATGTGCCTAATTGTCAGTTTTGAGCATAACAAAGAGCTCATCCTTAGTCTGGATTGTGTAGTTGTCATGGAAAAACGGTATATGCAACCTTTGTGGGTTTGGCGGTATGGCTGGAAATCATGATCTGAATTGTCTTTGTGAATTTCCTCTCCATTTTATGTAGACCACTAGCTTAAAACCAGAACCATAACTGGGTGGGTGTGTGTGAGTGGTGCGTTTTACACAGCGATCGCGTGATGGCTCAGTCACTGTCTCAAATGCCCCAAATTTGGCTAGCAGGGTGCCTAGGATCTCTGCTGCTAATCCAGTTGAAGCATCGTTTAGATATTCCAGGCAGGCACCCTCATCTATACCACCATTGATCAGGGGGCATGGCTGCATAGGGAAGGAACAGCCCCATTATTGCATTGCTAATTACTGTCTAGTTTCAAGGAGTACCACCCATTTATGAGCAAAATAAATGGCAATAATTTTTTTCTGAGCATACAAAAAAATTAATTGAAAAGATAAAAAGAGTGAGAAAATGGAAAATTTGCAGGTATTGTTGAGGAAGTGACATTTAGGGACATATGTATCAAGCTTTAAAAAGTGATAAAATGGAGAGTGGTAAGCATCCAGCCAATAAGCTTCTGTCAGGTTACAGACTGGGTTTGAAAAATGCTAGGTAGGAGCTGATTGACTGGTTGTTTATCACTCTCCACTTTATGGACGGGATGTACCAAGCAACTTCGGTACATCCAGCCACACATTGCAATTCTACTAATTGCATATGTACTAACATATGCGATTAGTATCACAAATGGCAGTTCTTGCAATAACAGCCGGAGGGGGGTGAGCGGGTCTCTGGGGCACACCCCCTCCTTCTGTGCCCGGCAGTCCCCTGCTCAGATGGCTGCAGGGGCTCATCCCTGCAAGCAAGAGAGGTGCAGAGAGGAGGAGGTCACTGGTCTGCCCAGCACAGGTGAGGGTGGCAGGGGTCGGTGTAGCAGCGGATGCGAAAAGAAGCCCATAGGCTTCTATGGGGTTAGGCCAGCTAGAGTTATCATAACTGCTCGTGGTGAATACATGGCTGTGGGGCTTTAATGCATATGAAAATGTGGTAAAAACCCTGATAAGGGGGTTTTACCGCATTTTCAGTTAGTACATCCTGCCCTATCACTTTTGTAAGCTTGATACATCTGATCCATAGGGTGATATTTAATAGGATGAGAGTTTTAGTCACTTTCCAAAATCGCCCATTATCGCATTTTTTTAAATCAAAATTTTTTGCCGCAAAATCACATATTTAATGAGCTGCATGTTCCGGGCAATAAAGTGCGATAATGGGTGATTTTTAGTCATGAAAATGAGCGATTTTTCATCATGAAAATGGGCGATTTTAGCCATGAAAATGGGCGAATTTGAGGAAATGTGCAAATTTGTGTTAAAAAAGGGGGAAAAATGGAGCGAGGTCCCCCCTCTTGAGCATAACCAGCCCTGGGTTCATTGACCTGGTTCCAAAAATACGGGGGACAAAAAGCGTGGGGGTCCCCCGTATTTCTGAAACCAGCCCCGGTGTTACGGATCTGGGTGAGAACCCACCGTTGGAGTACTGGGACAGGCACATGTGGACGATGGTGGTGGGCTGAGCCCTCAGCCAGGACCGCTGTTTAGAACGGCCACAGCAAAACCCTACCCTGATTCTATTGGCCATCCTGGCAGGTGACCATAGGTTGCTAGGTGCTAGGCTTCTCCTTTAGTCGCTGCGTTTGAAGGAGCGAGTTAAGCCCGCTCCGACCCCGATGCAACCAGGTTTTAGGATGGTACAAACCTACGGCAACCGTCAGGAACAGGACAAAGAGGACGATCTTACTAACAGGGTCTATCTGGACTAAACACCCTGGCTAACGGCACCAGGCCATGGACGGGGAGTGTGACCGAGTCACAAGCACCGGACCAAGTAATAATGGGGTGCCACCAAACAAAATACACCCCAAAACAGGCATGGACCCACAGCCCTGGGCCTCTCCGAATCACAGAGAGCTGAACAAGAACAATAATAATAATAATAACAGGATAAAGGGCAGCTTGCCCGCAGAAATAAAGAATAAGGAACCAGGCTACACTTGGAGCACTTTCATGACCGGACCAAACCCTCCGGCAGCACAGGATGGTAACGTGCACGCCGGGAGCGAATTGCAGGACTGGATGGTGCCATGCTGACCAAGACGGAACCGGATGAAGACTGGGCCTGGACCGGACCAAGACGGGACGGTAACCGGACCAAGACTGGACTGAGATCAGATCAGGACTGGACGCAAACCACAGCAAGATGGCAGCTGGACAATGGCTGAACCACAGCTAGACAATGACTGAACCACAACCGGACCAAGACGGGACCAAGACGGGACCGGATCAGGAAAGGAACAGGACTGGTCCAGATCAGAATGGGACCATGATAGGATATAGACTGGACCAAGGCAGGACTGTGAGCGGACCAGGACAGCAACTGGGAGATGACTGGACCCAGACTGCAGCAGGACAAGACACTTGACTGGACCACGACTAACAGGACCAGGACAGAACCAGATAAGACAGGACAGAACTGAACTGGACAGGACAATATAACCGGAGAGGCTCATCAGGGCTGAATCCCTTAAGAGGGATAGCCCAGCCTATCAGCCTCCACCTCAGCACCCGGCCTACCTGCCCTGATGGCTATCAGGTGGCCGGGCGCACAATCCCCGGCGTCCCCTGTTGCCTGGGAACCGCTGGGCGGCTGCCGGGGAACTCTGAGTGCTAACAGTACTGTTGCCCGGCCGGCGATGACACGCACCGGCTGGGCGGAAGTGACGCGGCGGGGTTGCGCACCGCCGGGCAGAAGTGCCTGGTACGCCCTTCTAAGGACATCAAGTCTCCTGCTGCGGTGGTGCCGCAGCACCAGACAAATGTCAGGGCTGCTGACAGTTGTACCCGGAACGCCCTTCTCAGGGCGCCGGGGAACCTTGCTTCGGCGGCACCGCAGCACAACATCTGTCAGCGCTGCTGACACTCAGACTCTTGGACCGGTCCTGGTTCCAAAAATACAGGGGACAAAAATCTGGGAGTCTCCCGTATTTTGAAACCAGTACCAGGCTCCATCGGCCCGCTGTGTCATGCCACAGCCGGGGGACACTTTTACATTAGGTGCCCCGGCCGTACCATGAGCACCGTGGGGGATTGCCCCCCTCCCAATAAAGGGGTCCCCCCCAGGCTTCACCGGCATCCCTGGCCATTGGACGCCGGCCTGATAGGGTTAAAACAATCATACATCACATTAATGGGCCCGATGGCACTTGTAGTCCACCTGTAAAAAGACTGTTAAAATAAAACACACACACAGAAAAGTAGAACTTTATTAAACACTCACACACACACCTCAATTTTACACTAATATACTTACTGACCCAGGGTCCAGCGCTGACTCACTCCTCCAGAACCAGCTCACCCCGCACTGACAGCAGGGTGAGCCGGCTTGCTCCAGTGGTGATCACAGTGTCTATAGCACTGTCCCAGCGCTATAGAGGCTGCTAGCGTCCTTGGCTGATGTGTCTCCATGGAGATGCATAGCTCAGCCAAACATGGCTGAGCTATGCGTCTCTATGGAGATGCATCAATCAACCACTCTAGCAGCCTCTGTAGCGCTGGGACACTGCTATAGAAGCTGTGATCAGCACCGGAGGAAGCCGGCTCACCCCGCTGTCAGTGCGGGGTGAGCTGGCTCTGACCAGCCAGGGTGCTCATGGTACGGCCAGGGGACCTTATTTAAAAAAATGTCCCCCGGCTGTGGCATGACACCGTGGGCTGTTGGAGCCCGGTGCTGGTTTCAAAATACAGAGGACCCCCAGATTTTTGTCCCCTGTATTTATGGAACCAGGACCGGTCCAAGAGTCTGGGGCTGGTTTCAGAAATACGGGTGACCCCTACGATTTTTTGCCCCCCCCTCCATATTTTTGGATCCAGGTTCTGCTCAATGAGTCTGGGGCTGGTTATACTTAGGAGGGGGGACCTCACGCCATTTAAAAAAAAAAAATAACTTTTACACATTTTTAAGACAGGACCATGCACAGAGCTCAATGATCTGTGCATGGTTCTGGCAAATTCGCCTGTCAGAACCTGGTCTGCATGTGTGCCGTTTTTTTGCCTAAAAATCGCACAAGACACATTTTCGCATCTCATTAAATGTCACCCTTATGGGGCCTACACACATGCCGATTTTGTGCCATTTTCTAAGCGATTTAGCAAGGTCGCTTAGAAACTAAGCATACATCGGTGTGTGTGTGGGGGCTAAACCGATATAGATGCGCGGCCCCGCGCGTCTAAATCGCATTAAGATGAAGAATGAGCATGTCCCATCAATCTAGCAAAATCGTTTAGCAAGACCCTGCATATCGGGCGCCTTCTGTGTGGTGTCTTTTTTTTGTGTTCAACTGACCACCGATTTTGCTCATCTGGACACTCCCTGAAGCCCTCCTCTCCATTCTGCACATGCTGCTGTCAGACACCACGCGCTGTGAACCCTCTGGAGCTGGTAAGTACTTTGCTCTCCACTATGCACCACAAACGCACTGATCACAGGTGGGGTGGGTTGGTAATGAGAGGGGTCCACTGTGCCACCAATGTAAACTTCATGGGTGAGGGTGTCACGTGATGCGCACTGCACCCGCTGCGCGCTGCCCCCCCAGCGCAAGAATATGGGCACAATGATGTTTGGGGGGATGAGAGGCGCCCACTGTGCCACCAATGTTATAAATTAAAGCATGGGTGAGGGTGTCACGTGATGCGCGCTGCACCCGCCGCGCGCTGCCCCCCCAGCGCAAGAATATGGGCACAATGATGTTTGGGGGGATGTGAGGCGCCCACTGTGCCACCAATGTTATAAAATAAAGCATGGGTGAGGGTGAGGGTGTCATGTGAAGCCCGCTGCCCCCAGCGCAAGTTTGGAGAGGGGTGATGGCACATTGCTAAGCTAGCCATGTGGTGTTTGCTTGCATGCTCTGGGGTGTTGGCACATTGTAAAAGATAGCCATGTGGTGTTTGCTTGCATGCTCTGGGGTGTTGGCACATTGTAAAAGCTAGCCATGTGGTGTTTGCTTGCATGCTCTGGGGTGTTGGCACATTGTAAAAGCTAGCCATGTGGTGTTTGCTTGCATGCTCTGGGGTGATGGCACATTGTAAAAGCTAGTCATGTGGTGTTTACTTGCATGGTCTGGGGGGATGGCACATTGCAAAAGCTAGTCATGTGTTGTTTACTTGCATGGTCTGGGGGGATGGCACATTGCAAAAGCTAGTCATGTGTTGTTTACTTGCATGTCTATGATGGGGTAAATTGTCTTACCAGACCCCCTACAAAAACAGTGAATGTGTGCGCATGTACATGTGGTAGGGACAATAGATTGTAAGCTGACCTAGTTTGGACTGTTTATGTACATAATGGTGGATGCATATTTGTTAATTATGTATTTACATTTTATACCATATTATTCACACAGAAATGGCAAAACAGAATAGTTCCAAGAAATTCACCACTGGGTTCATCGACATATATCGGGCCCATGAATGCCTGTGGCAAATTACAAGCAAAGACTTTTCAAACAAACAGAAAAGGGATCAGGCCTACAATGCTTTGCTGGCCTATGCTAAAGCCAACAGAAGTGATGCCACCATGGAATGTGTGAAGAAGAAGATAGCGAATTTGAGGACCGTCTTTGTGAAGGAGCACGCAAAAGTGACTGAGTCGCAGAGTTCTGGAGCCGGTGCCGATGACGTATACAAGCCAACGTTATGGTACTACGACCAGATGCACTTCCTGCTGGAGAAAGAATCGAAGACGCATGGACAGAATAGCATGGATCCTGTGCCTCCAATTAGGCAAGAGGAGGAGAGCCAGGATCTGGTAAGTGTGAACACATATAGATATGCTACATGTCATCATTATTCATGGTCCTAAAGTATTTTATTTTACAGGATGCTACTCCGGAGCTGTTTGCGGAGACGTCCGAGACTACAGCGGCTACAGATCTAGAGTGCGAGGAAGTGGAACCCTCGACCTCTACCCCCCTGCCAACGCCAACGCCACCACCCAGGCAGAGGAAGAAGGCAGCCAAAAGATCTGTAGCCGGCAGCTCAGAGCAATTTTTTCAATTCGCGGAGGCAAGGCTTAATAAGCCTATTGATTCAATTCGGCAATTTTCAAACACGGTAGACTCGGAGATGCGTTCTATGGATGACGACACCCGTCGGAAATTCAAATGCATCGTGTACGACGCAATAATTCGGGCACAGGATAAAAACATTCCTGATGACCTCAAATTAATGCGCGACCCGATGCATTACGCATCTGGCGGACCCACACCACAGTATCCCTACCACCAACCCTATATTAATCCGGCGGCAAATCCTCCGCAGCTTGCCCCAGCTACCACGACGGGAGCCCCTTCACCCAACCCGCCCACATCAGCCACCACCAGCAGTCTGTCCAGTGGAATGTACTCAGCGTTCTCGAGTACACAAGGACAGGACGATGCTGTTTATTATCCATTATAATTTTCAAAACCAAAAACATTCCAAATTTTAAAAGTTGAAAAAATTGCTCTTCCATGCGTTTTCGATTCTGTGTAGACTATAATGTCTGCTTGTATACGTCATTTGGCCCTGACTCCAGAATGATGCGTTATCAGTCACTGTTGTGTGTCCTTCACTGAAGACTGTCCTTACCTTTGCTATCTCTTCTTTGCACATTTTGTGAGTCATCACTTCTGTTGGCTCTAGTATACTGTTGTGAGTTTGTTGGCCTGATCCCTTTGTTTGTTTGAAAAGTCTTTGGGCCAGAGGCATTTCTCGGCCTGATATTGTTGATGAACCCAGTGGTGTTCAATTTTATACTTTTATAGTATTTATAAAAAATTATAAAAAACACGGTATGGTGTCATTTCATTTCAAAATGTTATTTATTGTTAATTTTAAGTTCAATTATGTACAGGTATGGTTCCTGTTTGCAACACTTCTCCTGACTTCTCTCCCCTTGAAAAATAATCTTTTTCAAGGGGTGAGGAGTGAAGAGAAAGTACTGCAAACACTCTGGTAAGGTGCTATTATGTACAGGTACTCTTTGCAACACTTCTCCTGACTTCTCTCCCCTTAAAACTCCCCAAGAACTCCCCCAGCCCTTTGAACTGCCCATTTTTATTTAAATGAGTTTTTTTTTCTTTTTCCCATGCTTGAGAAGAATCTGGCATGCTTAAATCGCTAAGCAGAATCGCTGAGGCATATCGTTGACACATTTTGCACGTTCTAAGCAATATAGATGATTTTGTGCTCAAAGGAAATCTGCTATGCTAAATCTGGCATGCTATATCTCTGGCCAAAATCGGGATGTGTGTAGGCCCTATTAGTCTTTAAATGTAAAAGTATTTAGGCTAAATACAGATTGGATAAGAGCTAATGACACCCCTTTAGCTTCCTGTGACACAAATTTGTTCTCATTTCTGGTGTCTGTAACGGCTACAGAATAACTTCCGCTATTGCATTTGCCCCCTAGGTCAAAATACTCATTATTACTGTACATTTAATATTGCTATAATGTGTTATGTTTTAAAAAAAATGTAATTAAGCATTGCAGTGTACTGGTTTTCAGCCCATCAAATTGATGAAATAACATGTAATGTCAGCGCCGGTGGATGTGCATGCCTGAATGGAGCTACACTTGAATTCTTGAACTTCTCCTTTGTGAGCCATGTAGTGGCCGCTGGGGTACAAAACACTTGAAACACCCCCTGCACAGTCTAGGAGCAGCTTAAGCCTTTTATTATATCAGATGAAACACATGTACAGATGCAAAGTGAGCAGGAGGTTCTCAAAATTTAATAACACTTGAAACACCCCCTGCACAATCTAGGAGCAGCTTATGCCTTTTATTATATCAGATGAAACACATGTACAGATGCAAAGTGAGCAGGAGGTTCTCAAAATTTAATAACACTTGAAACACCCCCTGCACAATCTAGGAGCAGCTTAAGCCTTTTATTATATCGGATGAAACACATGTACAGATGCAAAGTGAGCAGGAGTTTCTCAAAATTGAATAACACTTGAAACACCCCCTGCACAATCTAGGAGCAGCTTAAGCCTTTTATTATATCGGATGAAACACATGTACAGATGCAAAGTGAGCAGGAGTTTCTCAAAATTGAATAACAGTTTATTATTAAGTAGAAAGATGTTTCAACTTGTCATTATAAGCTAGAAAAGGGGTCTAAACATAGCATTGGATTTCTCCAATTCCTGGCAGCACTCTTCATGTTCCAGCAATCTTCAGCCCTTCAAATGGAAATTTCAGTTCCATGGCCATGGAAACAAGCATCTTAATAATAAAAAGGAAGTTCTGAACCTTATTTCATGAAATCACACAAATAAAACGTATGGTAAAATCTTTGTCATCTTTACCAACTGCAAATTCAGCAACTTCAATTCTGGAAAATACGTATACCATTGTCCATTTGGGTTTTGAAAGAGTAAAAACACTCAAATTGTCTTTCAACTTGACAAAACAATTATTTTTTTTAATTTACAGTTCCTTATATAGCCCAGCATATTCCGTTGCGCTTTACAAGTGAAAACAACAGTGATTAAACAAACTGGGTAGAAACACACTGACATAGAGGTAGGAGGGCCCTGCTTGCAAGTTTACAATCTATAGGGAAAATAGATACATAAGGATAGAATTTCATAGCATGGTAGTCCCATCAGATTACAACACAGTACTGATGGGATGCAATTAGATATAAATGCTACAGGAGTTTGTGTGGGGGTCCTGAGTATGATTGTTTTCAGGGAACACTTGAAAGTTTGGAGGCTAGAGGAGAGTCTTAGTGTGCGTGGAAGGACATTCCATAAGGTGGGTGCTGCCTGACGAAAATCCTGCAAGTGTAAGTGGGAGCAAGTAATGAGTGTGGATGAGAGATGCAGATCTTGTGCAGAGCGGAGAGGTTGGATGTAAATATATTTTGAGATAAGTGAAGAGATATAAGTCAGTATAGTCAGAGTAATGGCTTTGTATGTAAGTAGAAGTATTTTATATTGAATGCGGTAATATACAGGCAATCAATGGAGGGACTGGCAGAATGGATCAGCAGATGATGAACAGGAAGATCAGCCTAGCAGCAGCATTGTACATGGATTGTAGTGGTGAGAGTCTTTTCTTAGGAAGACCGGTAAGGAGGCCATTGCAATAATCAATGCGTGATATAATGAGTGCATGGATTAGAGTTTTTGCAGGGTCATGTAAGGCAGGGCCGTAACTAGGGGGGGGCTGGGGGTCACGCGCACCGGGCGCTGGAGGTGAGGGGCGCTGTGAGGTCCGGTGTATGTGGACGCTGTAGCGGCGGGCATGTTACTTTGACTCCGTCCATCTCCTACTAGCGCGGCTGCAGGAAGCTCTGATGACTTCGAAAAGACTTGCCGGACGCTGATTGGCTGAATTCAGCCAATCAGCGTCCGGCAAGTCTTTTTGAAGTCATCAGCGCTTCCCGCCGCAGCGCTAGTAGGAGATGGACGAAGTCAAAGTAAGATGCGGCTGCGGCTTCAACGGTGAGAGGACTGTGCGGGGAGGGGGGTCTCCGGCGCCAGGGACAAGGCGTCATTTGGTCGGTCCCCCCTGTCAGCTGCTAACTAAGCAGCGGGGAATAAACGCTGTGCGCATGCGCACAGCGTCTATTCCCGCAGCCAGGGGGCTGGGGGCATGGCTAGAGGCTCACAGAGCCTCTGGGTCATGCCCCCATAGCGGCAAAATGGGGGCGTGGCCTCGCGGGAGAGCAGCGCTTATAGGCCACGCCCCCAAATTAGGCCACGCCCCCCAGAATCACTAGGGGGTGGGGGCACCAAAAGACTGCCTTGCCCCGGGCGCCGGAAACAATAGTTTCGGCCCTGTGTAAGGTACGGAAGAATTTTGGATATGATATGTTTTTCAGATGCATGTAACAGGATTTAGAGCCAGATTAAATGTGAGGAATAAAGGACAGTAATTATGTGTACAATATCATATTATAAACAAACCTAGATATTTAACGTTGGCCAAATTAGTTGTATTCAATTTATATTGCATTTCCAGCAGAAGATACAGGTAAGTTTTTGGGTGGAGCCAAATGGATATTTTACAAGTGTGTAATGCATTTCATTGGAAGTAATCTGTCCTTTTCAAGGTTCCCAAGGATTATATGGATGGACACTGTAACTTCATTTACCTTTCTGGTTGGCCTCTTTTTGTTGAAAATGCAGCCAAAATTCTGTTTTTTTCGTTTTAGCCACTTTTCCACAAGTACCAAGCGTGTATGGATAACAATTATGGGGGAAACCGATGGGCTGAATAACACTCAGTGCATACTCAGCCACACTGAGCATTTTCACACATTTCAGCGATTTTCCCCAGGGCAGATGGCTTTTTATAGCGGGACCCTATGGAGAGCTATCCATTCCCTCATCTGCGACAGATGAGCGGCCGGGGCAGCCATAAGGACATTAGCCCCCACAGAAATCAATAAATGACATTGGCACCCACTGGAAATAAGTACAAATAACTGGCCCTGATATGAAAAAAACATACAGACCCCCCACATGAAAAAAGTTAAAACCCATTAGCCTACATCAAAAAAAAAAACACATTCCCCCCTCAGGAATAAAACAAACACATTGACCTCCACAGACAAAACAGGTGGCCAGGGGGTGGGGTTGGCAGTACATTTCCCTGGGGCCAGGGGGGTATGGTGAGTAGTGTATGACACTGGGGATGGAAGGCAAAGCAATCTTAGGTCAGCTTGCTGCTGACCAGAGCCATGCCTGGAGCATGAGGTCCATACACTTCTGCCACTGCTGGGAGCAGGGCGAGAGTATTAGTTATAATGGGATGCAGGGGACAGAATGGGAGTAGTAGGGGTAAGCACAAGACAGAATGAGAGTAGTGGTGGTAAGCATAGGACAGGATGGGAGCAGTAGTGGTAAGCACAGGACAGGATATAGTAGTAGTAATGCAGATAATGGGACAGGAGTAGTAGTGTAGATCAGAGTGCAGGCTTCAAAGTAGTAGTAGTAGTGGGGCACAGGAGTCGAGATGGTAGAAGTAGTACTGCAGATCAAGGGGTAGAATGCAAGTAAAAGTAGTGGTGGTAGTAGTAGTGCAGAGCTGGGACAGGATGGTAGTAGTAATGGAAAGCAGGGGGATTGATCCGAGTAGTGCAGATCATGGTAGAGCAGTGGCGTAACTAATATTTTTGCCCCCCCCCCCCCCCCCCTAATAGCAGACAGTTTTTAAGGATGCTAGAGGAGGCTGCCTCCTCTAACATTCCTAAAAAACTGTCTGCTGTATGGGGGCAGCCATTTTGCCGTGTAATTTTTCAATACACGACAGGAGGATATCTGCGATGCCGGACCATGCAGGGATGCGGCGGCAGCATGCGGAGGGGTAAGGGAGTCGGCTCTGAGCAGTATGCCCTGATGAGAACCGGCGGCGCCCCACTGGCGCTTGCTCCTCCAAGCAGCCGCGGTGGCTGCTGTACGGGAGCTACTCCACTGTGGTAGAGGATGGGAATATTATAAGTAGTGCAGAGGAGTGGGCAGTATGAGAGTTGTAGTACAGAGCGGTGGTAGGAAGGGTGTAGTAGTGGAAGATTTAACATGATTTTGGTAGAATGGGAAAAAGTTTAGGTGGAGCTGGGGTCAGGCTTATCTTATCCCTAGGGTATTGGCATATCTACATGCGTGGAGGTAGGGATTAATAGTGCAATATATGTGCACTTTATAAATAACTGTTTATATAAAATACATCTGTACCTGCATACTGTCTGTCTGTACGCCTTGCAATGTCTTGATATTGCGCCATTGCACTCAGTTAATATCAAAGCTGCAAGTCTGCTCTGCACTCTTGGGTGTGCACTATGCAAAAGCATACATGTAACATCAAAATCCTATTTACTAACATGTTATTGCACATCTTACAATAAAATAAACCTGTCCATTTGTCTCTTACAGTGATGCCCATTTACTGTAGCTTCAATATGCAGTTGGCATTACAATATGAGCCAATAAAAAGTAAATGAGGAGCCATGAAGTCTACCAACTCTGACCTGATACAAAACTCAAGTAATGGAAACCTTAAGGGGGTCATTCTGGTCTGCTTGCACCTGCAATATCATGTGCAAAGTGGCGATGTTTGCTTGCACAAATGGGTCCTGTGAGGTCACAATCAGGAAGCAGCAGACTGTAAATTACTGTCAATCTGCTGCTGTTCGGGGGATAGGGCGGGTGCTGCAATGGCCTCTGTTTATGAAAAAGGAGGTGTGTCACTGCTGTTTAGAGGTGGGAAGAGATCAGGGATCTATATCATAGGAGATTTCCTGGCCTCTGGGTGCTGTAAGCTGCCTGATGGTGGTAGAGAGGTCCGGTGGTGCGTTCTAGGCGTGATCACTAATTCATCATGATGCATTTGCTTGTAATAGATGCCTCCTGCTGCAGCGCTATCATTGCTTCTTCCGTTGATAGCAAATCCAACCGCACCTGAATGACCCCAATGTGCAGTGAATAAGCCTATAAATGTTCCCTCTTCATCCTGTTATTTCATTTCAGTAATCCAGCTTCTCTAATATGGACAATACCTTAATAATCTACTGCACATTTTGCTCAGTGCTATTTTGCACAAAAAAAATGCATAAACATTTAAAGAATACAAAAAAAAAGTAAAAAATGCTTTATGTGTAATAAAACATATAGTCACTGTACTTATAAATAAAATGTAGTTATATTTTGTGAACGTTGCAGTTTACAGATTTAATAAACCCCTAATTATAAATAAAGTTTTAAAAAACAGTGAATATAAAAAAAAAAAAATGTATGAATTGACTACCAACATTGCTACAGACTATTTCCATTACATATTATAAAAGTAGAGACATTTGCTATAGGAGGAAAAAAAAAATCTAGACCTATAAACTATATAGAATTCACTCCTCCCCTTCTCTAAATAGATGTCTGCAATGTCTGCTCCTTCCATTAGTGTTCTTGGTGACTATTTTCTGCATACCTTTCTTTCAGGCACAGACAGAGTGACATCATTCTTCCAAACACGTTTGTCTTCCAGCTTGGTCTTCCTGGAGCTGGGCTGTGGGTGTCCTGCTGTTGGCGAGACATCTGGACAGATTTTATTAGTGGTAGAAAGGAAGGAGAGAAGACTGGGAATCACTATTCAAAGATTGCTTTCCTTAGCAGTTGCACAGTGGGTCTCCTACAAGTGGATCTACAGTCTCCTTTAAGAAATGTTGAAATTGGAGTTAATAAAGCCTCTTGACCAACATCTCCGCACATCACTTCATTAAGTCCCGTACTTTAATAAAAGGTTTGAACCTGATGTCTCTCATGCAATGTGTAGCACAGAGACAAACCAACAACTTTTCTTGTCAATGGACCAGGTGCAGCTGTGGTTAACCCTTTGAGTGCCAACGTTGCTGTGAGCGGTCCTCAAAATATCCATTAAATAAACCAGCATCGCTCACAGCGACTGTTCGTTTAAGTATGAATAAATACAAATGCAGCCAAGTCAATGAATTGAAGTTAAGTTAAATATAGCAACCAAAAAAAAGTCGCTGTGAGTGGCACTGGCATTTTTAACAGATATTTTGAGGATCTCTCACAGCAACGTTGGCACTCAAAGGGTAATAAAAAGGTTTGCTTGCCAATTTCCACACCTATTTTTACAAATTCCATTGGCACTCAAAGGGTTAAGCTTACAAAAAAAAATATTCAGAATAAAAAAAAAGGCTTAGTCCACATTCAATCTGTTAAATGCACCATAATCTTCATGATGAATATACAAAAAATAAAACATTTGCAAATGAAATATGTCTATGTGAATAATCTAGCTTAGTATACTGTGATGTGTAATGCCTTTCTCATAAAGCCGGACAAAAAGTTGCACTTTGAAGAGTAATTACAGGAACCACTGGTAAATTCAGGCTAAATTCAAAGACGATACAGAGACCCTAAAGTGAACAGTGTGCTTGGAAAGGCAGATACTTAACTCTAATAAACTGGACCTAATCCAAAGACAATGAGGTCCTGGTACTGATGACTACACAATATAAGAATGCAATGGTCCTACAGTATATGAATAAATCCAAACCCAATGGAAGAACCACTGTAAAAGTTTAGAAGTGATACCTTATATGTAATACTCAAACGGTGGATTGGTGTGTCTGTGTATTTATACCACTGGAGGGGGCAACTGAATACTGTGACTTTGGCTTGCCGAGGAGATAGGATGAAGGGTTGAAAATGCAACCAGGCAGCCTAGAGTGGAATGTCTCCAAGCTAGAACCATTTCCTTTAAGAGAAACATCCTCTGCAGCATGAATTGACTTGTTTAAGGGAAAGACAATGGAAGGCAATTTGAGGAAATCCTTCATGGTCCGGCCTTAGATTTCATAGAATTCTTTAGAGACATTTGTTCTGACTCTATGCGCAAAGCTCTGATGACGTCTGTGTAGATTTTGTAAAGACGGCAAAAAAGTTTATAACAGTCTATTGTCCCAGACAGCATTTATACTTTTCTATGAGCACAGTATAATGTTATGAGCATTATTCTTTGCTCATAGAAAATATACTCTGCTCATAGAAATAAATTATTTCTATGGGGCCGATATTGTGCTTAAATCAATGAGTGAAAGGCACCCATAGGAGAGCACCATTAACACAGTTTATATTATTATAATATACAAAATATAGCAAAATATACATGTTTGACAACATGAACCATATCGAATATACTTTTATATAACTCCAATTAAAGGTCCATACACACTGGGCGATTATGGCCAGCGTGTATGGACAGCATTCATCACTATCATCGCTGGGCGGAAAGCCGCTCAGTGCATACACACTGAGCCATTCATACCAGCAGATGCGCGGCTTTCCCAGCTTTCTTCACCGCTCATCGCTGGACCATACACACTGGGCGGCTTTGAGCTGAAAGTCGCTCAAACATGCTGTTTTGAGCAGCTTTCAGCCCAAAGTCGCCCAGTATACATGGGCCTTTAGAAGCAGCACTCGATCAATGTAAAGCACACACGCATTGTTATCAATGTTTCAATGTGTGTGTAGCATTGAAATGTTGCTGTAGAAATACAATTTTGTCTAACATTGATGGAGTGCTGCTTCTAAATTGGAATTCTGTATGCTGTGCAGGCAAGCAGGCAGCCTCCAAGTAATCTACCTACACTGAGGGAAGTGCCACACCAAACGTTGGATTTGGTTTTCAATACACGCTGAAAAATTCCTTGAGAGTGCCGCTGTTGTGAGTTATTTTCATATATATATATATATATATATATATATATATATATATGTGCTAGACCAGTCTTACGCTGTTGTTTATGTTTTAATGTTGTCACCACTAGCACTTACAAATATTCACTTCACCATGTATTACACAGGTTGCCTAGACAACCCCTGACGCGCGTTGCCGGTGGAGGACAGGAAGTGCTGCACCAGCAACTTCCTGCCACATGCTGGACACGGTCAGGGGGGACGGGCTCCCTTCTCAGGCTTCCCTCACCACATAAAGGTAAGGGTCTTTTCACTTGTGCACTTGTTGTATTTCTGCACCTTGATAACGGGGTCTTCACGAAACGTTGGTATGTTTTGCACCATGTACTTATAAAGAAGAATTGTTTTTTACTGCAAGTCTCCAAGTTCCGCCATTTTTTCCACGCTGCATCCATTGTTTTGGAAGGCACTGGAGCAAAGTACTAGAAGTGATTGAGTGCCGGTCCGATACCAAGTTTGTGGGGCAGCACTCGCTTGAATAAAGACACTTCACAAGTGGAGTTATAAGGTCTACGTTTCGGAGCTCTTTAATCACACTCCGTCTTCAGGACATACAAATAATAAATAAAACACCAGCATATTTATACATACCAAGATCACCGTGCACGAGGACGCCCGGAACCCATGATGCCGGATGTTGCAGGGAAAAACATCATCAACAAGCGCCCGATGCCAAATATAAATAGTTGCTGTGTGCATTGATTTATACTACTACAGTTTGTCACACAGTATTAATGTATGTCATACAGAAAAAATGTCATGCAGAAAAAATGTAACAAAATAAAATAAAAGGCAGAAGTTAGCTGAGAGCATTCAAAAGAGTTGCAGCACAAGTTAATCTCATAATCCAGATAATTAAGCACATACCAAATTTCCATAAATTTTTTTACATAAAGAATCTCTACATAAAACAGCAAGACTTACAAAAAACAATGGAGTCCATGTGCCTCGTTCAGCCCACCAGGAGACAATGTTCCCAGTCGCTGAATCCTGCCGGAGACCAGGGGAAGGCAACGCTGCAGCTGCTGCTGTCGAGGTGTGCTGGCCTATACGGGTGAATATATATATATATATATATAGGTACTTATGTAATATCTGGGCTCCCGTTTTTCTTATGAGACCACGTCCCCTCGCGGGGCTCGCTGCGCTCGCCACGCTTCGGGCACGGTGGCTCGCTGCGCTCGCCACACTATATAATATCAACTCCGTGCGTAGTTGGATAGTAGGGGTATGAAAAACTGGGGTGCATTTAACATGGGAGCCCAGATAATACATAAGTACCTATATATATATATATATATATATATATATATATATTTAATCATATCCCCTGTCCTGTAGCCAGGTGCTGGGGAAGGAAAACGGCACTCGCAGATTTTTTTGAAGATAAGGTTTTATAAGTTCAAAGTGACATCGTGTACAGCATTATCGATGCTGGTTAGCCTTTTCCTCATGATGCGCTATAAAGTGCAAAAAGTGCCTGTGCAGTGAAATAAACCGAGCAGTCTGCTCTCTTACCTTTATGTAGCTGGTCTGTGTAGCTCCCCGGCGTGCACGGGATCCTGCTTCCGGGACCCACGGTTCAGCCCACTGTGACGTCCGGCTGTTGTCATGGTAACCCTAGACACCTGATACCAAGTCAGCCGGGTCTGCCGTGCGTGTGCTCTAAAATTAAGACCAACAGTATAAATTGTTGGATATGTGATACAAACTATTACAATACTTGAAATATAAAACGTGCAGCTACTAGATAAAGGCCCTTATTCTGGTTGGTGCGGTCGAGCCGCATATGCGGCTCCGACCGCACCAGACGAATCCCCGCCCACCATACGGTTCGCCACGGCCGTCCGTACACGGACGGCTGGCGAACCGCACGAAAATGGTGGAGGCGTACGCCTCCACCATGCTGGGAGCTGCCCCCTGCATTCGATGGTCGACGACCATCGAAGGCAGGACCGCACGCCGCGGCAGCTCCCGCAAGCTGAGACCACACGGACAATCGTCCGTGTGGTAGCTTGTATGGGGGCTGAAAGCTGACATCCGGCGACGTCAGCTTTCCGCCCCCATGAGTGGCGTCATGCCCTCATTACCATGCGTACGCCCCGCGTTTGCATGGGAACGCCCATGAAACGCGGGGCGTACACATAGGGAAATGAGGGGATGAAGCCCCTCACGCCCCTATACGCCCCCTTTGCGGCGTCTAAATTTTTATCACGGAGAATTCCCCTGCACATGCGCAGAGTGACCTCTGCGCATGTGCAGAGAGAAAACATCGGCGGTACGGCCGCACGCGGGCCGTACCGAGCCGATTAGAATAAGGGCCAAATGCTTGGGTGCGTAGGATAAAATGTATAAAAGAATCTCAGCACGTTTGAATATTTATGTTACATGTCTCTTATTTGCGGCTTGCAATATGTGTACTTCAAAGCGCTCCTAGTCTAATCATATATCACATGCTATTGCATATACACTGTATATACACACACACAATATAAATTCAGCAAAAAGTTGTTGTTTGATATGGTTTAAAGTTAAAAATGTACTTGGATTTTAGTTGGTAACTGAAAGCTGTAGGCAATTATTAACTAGAGTCAGACCTGCATACACTGCAGCAAACTATAGGACAGTATTTACTGCAACACCTAGCAACATTGTTGCTGCTACAATGTCCACTGCATGAATTAAATAAGACAACGTAATTAGTAAATGGGCCATTTATAATGAAATTGTTTCCTCCAATATTGTTTGTGAAATAACTTGCCGTTCCACTGCGGTCAGAGCTCGATTCTAACAGACTGCAGCACATTTCCGTTCTTTTAATTTGACAAAACAATTCATCATAAGACACTTTTCTGTGTGATGACAGAGTTCCACTAGGATTGTATTCTTCTAACACGTGTGTGAGTGAACAGAACGTGTTCATCTTAATGTTGCCGAGAGAGAAATGTATGTATTATATATATAACATTTAAGAAAAGTAACTCTTTGCTTTGTCTGGGATTCTGAAAGTAAAAAATATACCAAGTGCACAGTTTAGTAAATTGATAAATCTAATATCATGTTCATTTTTAATGTAATTAATGCATTCAGTAAAAGTGTGCTTATTTACCTTTTAGAAACCTGTGATTTCTTCTGCTTTGGGTATAAAATTCCAGCAACCGGTATCCTGACAATTATAAGGCTAATGGTGTGTACACACGTTAGATGTGCCTTAAGATCCTATCCACGATCTGATCAGATAGGATCGTGGATAGGATCTTAAGGCACATCCGATTTGCATCCTATCTTGACTATATAGTGCAGATCTGCACTATATAGACAAGGCAGCCAAGACTTTCTGGCTTCCGATACGTGAACGCGCATCGGGATCGGATCGGGATCGCAAGGGTTAAAACCCTTGCGATCTGCATCCGATGTTGATCCGATGCCGATCCGATGTTGACTATATCGTCAACATCGGAAAGGAAATCGGACCGTGTGTACACAGCATTACAGCGGAGTACCAACAGTCAGAATCCCCAAACAGATCCCAGTAAATATTTTCTTGTAGCAGGTGCTAACTAAATAAGAAGCAGATTCTGATTGGTTGCCCATAGCAACATCCCATGTGAAATTGAACTCCCATCTTAGTAAATTTCCCCCACTGTGTATGGCTGTATAAGTGAATGAAAGAATAGTTGTCGTAAAGTAAGGCCTGATGGAACCCACACATAGCGCAATTCTCTGATGCCGTTTGAACCTTTAGTTCAAAATGCATCGCTTGTAGCTCAAATTGCACCGTGTTTGGTTTGTGATGCAATGTGTGCTCTGACATAGCTCATCTTGCAAGCCAAAAAAGTATGTGCTTTGTACCTTTTTGTACTAGATCGCATTGCATCTTGTTCAAATTGCGTGCTGTTTTAGTGTACCGCATGCAATTTGAACTAGTTGCAATGCAATCTACTACAAAACACACCTAGCACAAATAGCCCTGTGTATGGGCACATTTACCGTTCTTACTTAAACACAGTGGACCTGCATGTGCAGTAATACCAGATAAATATAACAGACAGAAACCCCCAATTTTACATTTTAATTTAGAATACTTATAGTAATAACAGAGTGTGTACTACATCAAAATAATAATAATAATAATATTAATAATAATAATAATAATAATAATAATAATAATAATTTATGTCCATTTAAACTGAATATTTAATTTATTGATATACAGAGGTTTTGGTTTATGTGTTAAGTAACATGCACGGACATAGGTTAGTTTACGCAGAAGAAAAATGTCTGACATTGTTGCTATTTTCTTTTATTTCTATGGCACCACACAAATTCCATAAGTTCATACACAAGGCTAAAACACATAATTTATTTATTTATTTGTTAACAGTTTCTTATATAGCGCAGCACATTCCATTGCATTTTACAATAGGAGACAGTGATACAACAAACTGGGTATTTACAGACAGTCAAAAGGTATGAGGACCCTGCTCGAAGCTTACACTCTATAGCGCATGACAATGTACAAACTATTACAGATAGGCTCCCAATTTTATATGATTAATTCTGCAATATACATACGCACATAGAGAAGCCAAGAGTAAGGGGCCCAACTCGCAGGTACTTACATTCTAAAGGATAATAAATAAAAATTGGTTTTAAAATCACATATTTGATTACTTAAAAAATTGTATTTTGTGTTGCCTTATTTTACCCTATGAAAGCCGTCAATTTCTCTCTCTAAAAACAAATTAAAAAAAATTATATTCAACAGATAAAACTGAGAATACTTCTAAAGTGTTGATTACGTATATATCTGTGAGCTTGGTTGGGGTGTTAGTAGGAAGACTAGCAAACACTGACCAGTAAATCCCCTGTAGAGAAACTCACCTCTCCGCACCTGCAGAAATCCCTTTACAACCTTATGGAGATATTCCTTTGAACACTATTATAAATAATTAAACTTGAGCCACACAATAAGAATATATGTACATTAGATCATTTTGAGCTGTCAGTCAGAGAGAAATCCTTCATTTTCCCCTGATTTACAGCCATGTAGATAAAAGATATTGCCAACAATAGGAGGGAGCCAGGAAAATTTCATCTGTCTGGAATTCGGCAGGAAAAAAGTGCGCTGGAAATTTCAGAGGAAGTGAGGATTTGTGCCTGCTCCAGAACCTCTGTTTGTGTTCACTCAGCTGGCTCATGTTAGCAGGAGTCATTGAGGAAAAGCGTCAAACGTTTTTTCCATCACTACAGAAACTTGACTGTAATCCCAAATCAGTAGGCCTCATGTTGTGAACTTTAACCCTGGCCTCCTGCAAGCCACTTCAATCCTTTGTGCTAACTATCTTAAATCAACAGCTTTGTTTTCTTTGCAGGTCTAAAAAAGAAAAGATTACACAGGAGCAGCTCTATATTTAAATCCTCCCAATCTCTAACACACCAGAGAATCTAATTCAAACACATATACATTAATTCAATTTACTTTTAATTTCCGTATTAAATATTTGGTCTCTTATTTTTTTTTTTCCAGTGCTTTTTACATTTCATTTTTTTGAAACAATGATATATGTGAGGAAATTCAGTCATGAAATGCCACCCAGTTAAATAGTAATTTGTGGTAAACACCTGCCATATTCACATGAATAAAAATAGTAGTACATTACTATATACAGTACTTGCAGTGTATATATGGTCCAATTACAGCAACTGCATCTTTCTTAGGAAGTACAAAACACAGGTGTTGAAAAATACAAAATCAGTATAAAAGTATGTTAACACAGTACTTTGACTTGCAAAAAACCAGGACCAGATGTAAAGTTTCATCCACACTGGCATTTTTTCTTGATACACATAGCTCCCTATTCGCCACCATAATGATGCGCATAATGCTTCAGTCAGACAGAAGCATCCACAAAGTTGGCGCTGATCTCACTATATATATATATATATATATATATATATATATAGAGAGAGAGAGAGAGAGAGAGAGAGACCCAAGGTGCGGCACTCACGACTCTTACAGAGATACTAGACTGTAGCCAGTATATATTACAACGTTTAAAAATTTATTTCTTTTGTCTTCAGGATAAAATACAATACAAACACTGACTGTGCAGATCCCGGCGGTGGGGGTGGGATCAAGCCCGCCCCTCCGTCCAGGTATGATGACATCATCCTATTTGGATGTGTCACCTGTGAACACCCATCACCATGGAAACCAAAATTAAACAACAAGAGCTAGAACCTGAAATAACGTAATGGTAACATACAAAGAAACAAAGTTACACATTAATATCATTTAAGCGATATTGTATCAATGCAATACAAAGTCGATACATATATATATCTCAATAGAGCAAAATTCTAAGGATGCAGACTATCTAAAAACACCCAATGGGAACTGTTCGTTAAGGCCACGTGGGGCAATAGTGTCCAATTGGTGAATCCACCAGGATTCCTTCCTAAGTAGTGCTCTGGCCCGATCTCCACCCCTCTTAGTGGGAGCGATACAGTCAATTATTCTGTATTTCAGACTTGATAGGGGGTGCTTAAAATTGGCAAAGTGCCTAGCCACCGGCTGGTCACTATTGCCGCTTTCAATAGCATTGCAAATAGCAAGTCTATGTACGGCCATCCATTCCTTTAGTTTACGTTCCGTTTTGCCTATATAACATAAGCTGCAGGGACAGGTAATCATATACACAATGTAATTAGAATTACATGTAAAATGGAATTTGATCTTATATAATCTACCTGTATGCGGATGATTAAAAGTGTCACCAGTTTGCAAGAACTGGCAGGTAACACAGGTGCATCGGAAGTCACCACTCCGTTGTCCACCCAGCCATGTAGATTTGCTAGTGAACAGTTTGTAGCTAATGTCTGTTTTCACCAAAAGTTGGTGTAAATTGTGACCTCTAGTGAAACACGGCATCATCTGTTGCCCCTTAAATGGAAGCGATTGATCGCTTTCCAGTATTGGCCAGTTCTTTTTCACCGTAGAGACAATAGCGTCAGAAGCAGTGGTGAAACGGGTAACCATAGGTAACACATTCTCTGGGCTAGTTTTTTTGTTAACAGCATCACTCAATAATTCTTCTCTCTTAATACCCAGCACTCTTCTTTTGCAACTCAGCAATTCTTTGCGGGTATAGCCACGCTTATTAGCTTCTCTATCAAATCGTCAAGTTGCTTGACACATGTAGATCCTCACTATTTATCCTTCTGTACCGAATCATCTGTGAGTATGGTAGACTTCTGAGAAGCCTAACTGGGTGACAACTTTGTGGCTGCAAGAATGTGTTAAGGTCTGTGGTTTTAATATAGACACTGGTAACCAAACTATTCTCATGTCGACATATATCCTTTCTTTCGTCCCCGATTCCGTGGTAAAAATGCCCCTAGCCAATTCGATACTGAATCCTCACAGGAACAGATGAGTTCTAACAGTGATCAAGAACCAAGGCTGGGCGACAGTATCCCTTTAGGGACACAAACCAGACGACCCCCGACAAAAAATATCACAGGAAGAGGCGCTATACACTGAGGGGTCAGCAACACCAGAGGCGGCAAAAGAGGTGTAGGTCGCCCCCCGACGAGACGCTAATTTTCAATCTATCATCCTATGAATTATCTGCAAGTGAGGTCCACCTGCTTAATAGAGGTCTGCCATTCATTCCAACAGTTCCATATGATGATCTACAATGGAAAATCGACCAACACGAATTTATTCGCAAGCTTAAACTGAAAGAACATTTTTCAAATAATTCCTCTGATGCTCCTACTGAAGTAGAGTCAATCCCGATACCATCGGCTATCAAGAAGTTCAAACCTCCATCTACGTTTGAGCCATATTCCACTAACGCTACCATAAAAACGTTCACACAACTTGTAGACCAACAAGTCGACACAGTGGTGCGTCAGCAAAAATCGACACACCCTAACTTGTCACCTGATGAAAGATATGCATTAAAAAATCTTAAGGCTAACAACAACCTGATCATCCGCCCCGCTGATAAGGGGGGTGCGGTGGTCTTACAAGATATCGACGATTATGACTCTGAGATCCAGCGGCAGTTATCTGACACCCTGACTTATAGAAAATTGGACATCAACCCCTTGACAAAATGCAAACAACAACTAAATGACATACTTGAGAATGGATTACAAATTGGAATCATTTCACCTCCTATTAAAAAGATTCTATTCCCAACTGCTCCTAAGATTCCGATTTTTTATACGCTCCCTAAAGTCCATAAAGGTATCTCCCCACCACCAGGACGTCCTATTGTGGCAGCACAAGACTCTTTATTGCAACCTCTAGCCACATTTATAGACGATTTGATAGAGAAGCTACATAAGCGTGGCTATACTCGCAAAGAATTGCTGAGTTGCAAAAGAAGAGTGCTGGGTATTAAGAGAGAAGAATTATTGAGTGATGCTGTTAACAAGGAAACTAGCCCAGAGAATGTGTTACCTATGGTTACCCGTTTCACCACTGCTTCTGACGCTATTGTCTCTACGGTGAAAAAGAACTGGCCAATACTGGAAAGCGATCAATCGCTTCCATTTAAGGGGCAACGGATGATGCCGTGTTTCACTAGAGGTCACAATTTACACCAACTTTTGGTGAAAACAGACATTAGCTACAAACCGTTCACTAGCAAATCGACATGGCTGGGTGGACAACGGACAGGTAACTTCCGATGCACCTGTGTTACCTGCCAGTTCTTGCAAACTGGTGACACTTTTAATCATCCGCATACAGGTAGATTATATAAGATCAAATTCCATTTTACATGTAAACCTAATTACATTGTGTATATTATTACCTGTCCCTGCAGCTTATGTTATATAGGCAAAACGGAACGTAAACTAAAGGAACGGATGGCCGTACATAGACTTGCTATACGCAATGCTATTGAAAGCGGCAATAGTGACCAGCCGGTGGCTAGGCACTTTGCCAATTTGAAACACCCCCTATCAAGTCTGAAATACAGAATAATTGACTGTATCGCTCCCACTAAGAGGGGTGGAGATCGGGCCAGAGCACTACTTCGGAAGGAATCCTGGTGGATTCACCAATTGGACACTATTGCCCCACGTGGCCTTAACGAACAGTTCCCATTGGATGTTTTTAGATAGTCTGTGTCATTAGAATTTTGCTCTATTGAGATATATATATATATATATGTATCGACTTTGTATTGCATTGATACAATATCGCTTAAATGATATTAATGTGTAACTTTGTTTCTTTGTATGTTACCATTACGTTATTTCAGGTTCTAGCTCTTGTTGTTTAATTTTGGTTTTCATGGTGATGGGTGTTCACAGGTGACACATCCAAATAGGATGATGTCATCATACCTGGACGGAGGGGCAGGCTTGATCCCAACCATCATTCATCTTCAGAAGCAGGAGATAATTAACCTGGTGTGTAGTATGGAAATGGCCTAGTACTAAATCCCTACAAGCATACCAAGGCCCTGGACCATACCATTAATTTCAAACCTGTCTGGGATTTATACCAGTGACATCAGCAGCCTCAGTGGTACATACCTGCAATCAAGCACTTTTCCTGCTTACTTCCTACAATAAATATATAAATATATATATATATATATATATATATATATATATATATATATATATATATATATAGAGGGGTTTTGGGTCTGGCACTCCCATACAACGCTGTTAAACTGCAGCCGATGCCCTCAAAGGGTAATAGATAGAGAGTCTGGTGGTGCGGCACTCTCGGCTTAATAGTAAGAAATAAATACTCCGTACAACAGGATAGTGATCAACGTTTCGAATAACGTGTATTTGTCATCCTGATGACAAATATACGTCATTTGAAACGTTGATCACTATCCCGTTGTACGGAGTATTTATTTCTTACTATTAAGCCGAGAGTGCCGCACCACCAGACTCTCTAAATATATATATATACATATATATTTATTTATATATACATATATATATATATATATATATATATATATATATACAGTACCCTGTAGATGTCCTATTCGTTAGTCTTCATACGTTTACAAACATTTAAACATTGTTAACAGTTATTACACAAACAAATCGAAGAAGATCGCAATGAGGGAAATTGCCCAAATCCCTGATGCTGAGCTGATGCTGAGCTGAGATATTTATTTCCCCTATTACCACTTTACTGGTCTGCATGCTCCTGGTGGGGTACTGGAGTCACCGCTGTCCTCCCAATGGTCCACGCAATCCCTGCTACAGTTCTGCCACAAGTGTTCCTTTCATCCGTCTTCTCCCACTGTCTCCTGGGTACCACCATCTACTTTCAGTCACCGGACCCCCTGACACACAATGGCACAGTGGCATGGGTCACAAGACTTCATCCCCCAATCAATGAAGAGCAGTTCCTATTTAGACTTTCTGAGGCTCTGGCCAGTTGCCAGTGCAACGTCACTTTGTAGCTACGCTGTATAGCTCCTGATTTGCTGTTCACTGTTTAATAACTGCCGTATCACTGGTTCCTGACAGTGAATCAACCTTCAATTCAAGCCTAATTTATTTCTGCACCAGTTTACTTCCAGATAGAGCCTGGAAAATTCTTCAACACCACTTTCCCCAGGCTCCCACAAAATGTATAAACTTCAATTTCAAGCCTGGTTATATTAGACAGTATTTCGTACTCTTAACAAGTGTCCTAGCCTGGGACCCTTCTTAGCAGGTCCCATCCTAGTATCCTGCATTGCCACTACCAGCCTGGAATCCTGCTTAGCCGGTCCCAGTCCAGTTTACTTCTTAGCTGGTCGCAGCCAGTAACCTGCTTAGCCAGTCCCAGACCAATATCCAGTCCCTGACAGATCTGGTGTCTGAGAAACACTTACTTTACATCTAAGTGTTTTTCTAGGGTTGCTTTAATACATTCTCCTGAGAGCTCCCAGAACAGTGGTCACGCCGCTGCATCCCGGTGTCTGGCCGATGCCATCTACGGGTAGTTAACGGTACTCGCTCTGTCATCCACCAGTCTGGGAGCACAAACTTTGCCGGACTTGGTAATTATTACATGTCAAATATGTCTGCCTCATCAGTTCACATCATTTTGGGACGGAAACAGTTAACTGAGATTTTTCTTAACCCTTGATCCAGCACAACAGAGAATTTCCCCAATTACTGGAGACATATGGTCCCGGGCCCCATAATAAAGAATTTTTAGGGGACAGACATTTATTAATTAGCAGTAATTAATATAGCGCCTGATTTAGACCTTATCGCTCATCTACAAATTTGCAAGTGACTGCAAGCAGACAGCCGCCACCCAGACAGACAGCCGCTACCCAGACAGAGTGATAACCTGCTCTCTGCAAATCTGTGGTTGAATTGAGAATAAATCGTTACTTGCAATCCATCTGCAAATCCATCCACAATTCATTCACCATTAAATGATTTTCCAAATTGAAATAACTCTGAAACTGATTTCTCATTCATCAGAACTGTACATATATGTGGATTACATCTATACTTACATATCCAACATCAAGGAGATGTGTTCTCTGGCATTCACTTTTTATTGGGAATATACATGTACATGTAGAGATTTTACTGGTAAGGGTACTTCCCCCTTGTGTTTTAATTAAGTTGTTGATTGTATTGCTCATTCAGTAAAACCAGTTATGTATTTTTTTCTTGCTACATAGGGGCGACATGACACATATCAAATGCATATCACAGTTTATTAATGCCATATGCTGAATAATTCTGGAAAGGACAGCTCTCTGTCCTTTGCGGTTTTGGGGATGTCTGTGTTTGTGACCCGGGAGTTTTTTCTTCATGCGTCATGTGATGCACATGCCAGGGACGTATCCCTCTCTGAAAAGCCCATATAAGCCCAGAGTCGGTTTACACATGAGGACCATGTACAAGAATGTATCCTATTCCAGAACTTGGTGTAGTTTTATAGGTTTGACATTAAAATACAGGTTGTCGTATCCCACCCATTGAATTACCCTACCCTCACAACAGATAGGAAAAAGCAGATGTACCAGCGCCGGCTGTTAGTAGTGAATAAATACAGGTTGAGTATCCCCTATCCGAAATGCTCGGGACCACGAGCATTCCGGATAGGGGAATTTTTCGGTTTTTGGAATAATTTTTTTAAGGCATACTTACCTGTCCCCTGATGGTGTCTGGTGGTCCCTCGGCGTCCACGCAGTCCCCGGGCGTCCACAAGAGGCCTCCGGCATCTTCTCTGGGTCTCCAGTGGTCCCAGGAATGCATTGTGTGGGTGTGCGCACGCACGCACCGGTGATGTCACCGGCGCGCACGCACACTTGCGCAAGGCATTCCTGGGACCGCTGGAGGCTCTGGAGAAGATGCCGGAGGCCTGCTGTGGACGCCCGGGGACTTGGTAAGTATGAAAAGAGGGTTAGGGGGGTAAAAAAAAAAATTGAATGATTCCAAAAACCACGGTTTTTGGAATAATTCGGATAATGGACGCACGGATACAGGATACTCAACCTGTACACTCAATATAAAATATATTGTCAATTTAATCCAAATATACATATAAAAAATTACACATGGAATTCCATTGTTACAATGGAATTCCATGTGTAATTTTTATATGTATATTTGGATTAAATTGACGATATATTTTATATTGAGTGTATTTATTCCCTACTAACAGCCTGCGTTGGTACATCTGCTTTTTCCTATAGTATTACTTTGTATCGGGGCTGACAACCCCAGTACCAGCTGCCAGTTAGAGGCGTGCTCCTCCCAACCCCCTTTTTTCCTCACAACAGATAGTATGGTGTCAAGTATTCACTATGCCACCATACTGTTCATGGATTTGACTTAAACTTTAAGCAGTTATAATGTAGGACTGATTCGGATGTGGCTGGATTTCCATCGCAGTCACTCACCACCCCCTCCATGCCCTCCAAGCGGCAGCAGAATGTCAGTAACTGACAGTCTACTGCTATCCAGTGTTGCATGACCCATTTGCACACAGGCAGAATAAGTCCTGCACATGTAAAAAACACCGATAATCGGTACTTTACACATCAGAAAGAAACTACAGCCACATCTGAATAACACCCAACATGTTTTCTCTGTTTCATTTAAACTAATTAGGGGTCCACGTGCTCAGGTGTCGACAATGACATCAGAAAAAAACTGTGAAACACATGTCGATATTTTGCTGGTGGTGGCCTTTTGTCAATGTTAACCTACTATATGTCAACCTTTGGCTTGTTAATAATAATAATAATAGTAATAATGATATTTATATAGCACTTTTCTCCCAATAGGACTCAACGTGCTTTACCATTGTCTTTACAGCTCAAAATACAAAACAAGCTTAACAGTAGATGTCAGTGAAATACTTGAGTAAATAAGTATGTCTTTAGTCTCTTTTTAAAAGATTCTACAGTGGGGGCTTCTCGCACTGTGCGAGGAAGAGAGTTCCATAGAGTTGGAGAACAAAGTTGAAAGCTCGACCCCCAGATGAATTCAGGGAAATTCTGGGTACTGTTAGTAGTCCTTCTTCAACGGATCGTAGTAATCAAGTAGGACAGTATGGAATCAGTAGCTGCTGCTGCAGGTACCTTGGGCCCTGGTCATGTAGGGCGTTGAAAGTAAGTAAGCCAATCTTGAAAACGATTCGCCATTTTACAGGTAGCCAGTGAAGGGAATGGGAGTTATGTGGCTGGTGTGGGGCTGGTTAGTTAATAGTCTGGCGGATGCATTTTGTACCAGCTGCAAGCGGTGCAATTCTTTTGCTGGAAGACCCAGGTAGAGAGCATTGCAGTAGTCTAGTAGTGATGATATAAATGCATTTATGACTTTAGGCAGGTCTTCTGAGGGAATTAAGTGCTTGATTCTGGCTATGTTTCTCAGATGAAAGAATGAGGATTTGATTGTGGCTGACACCTGATGTATAAGTGTCAGGCCACTATCCAGGACAACACCAAGATTCCGCACATGATCAGAGTTATTTATCATCATTGTGATTTATCATCAGGAATTCTGTTTTATCTGGGTTCAGTATCAGCCAACTGGCACTCATCCACTCCTGGAGCTCAGCTAGGCAGCCATTTAAGGTTGTTATTGTGTTATTGGTGCCTGGAGCAAAGGACAGGTACAGTTGTGTATCATCTGCATAGCAATGGTAGACCAGGCCATGCTGTCTGATTATGTCACCCAATAGAAGCATGTATACTGCAAATAGTATGGGAGATAGTATAGACCTCTGTGGGACACCATAAGACAACAGCACTGGTGGTGAAGAGTATACTCCCGATGAAACTCTCTGTGACCTTCCAGTGAGAAATGATTTGAACCAGCTAAGGACTGTGCCACGCAGACCACAGAAATTCTTCTTCAATTAGAATCCCATGGACAACGGTATCAAATGCTGCAGAGAGGTCCAGAAGGATTAGGATTGAACAGTGTCCCCTATCCCTTGCATTTAGAAGATCATTGAGCACACATACCAGAGCTGCTTATGTGCTATGTCTTCTCCTGAATCCTGACTGGAATGGATCATAAATGTCATGGGTTGACAGGTGGGTCTCTAGTTGAGTTGAAACCACTTTCTCAATAAACTTTCCTAGAAAAGGAAGATTTGATACTGGTGTGTAGTTGGTCATGTAGTCAGGGTCTAAATTAGATTTTTTAAGAAGTGGTCTGACTATTGCTTCCTTTAGTGGTTCTGGAAAAATGCCTGTCTGCAAAGAGCATTGAACTTTTTGTGTGAATGCAGGGCCAATTATTTCCATACACCCTAAAAGAAGCATGGATGGGGCAGGGTCTAGATCACATTAGGAGGGACGCAACAGTCGGGAAATTCCAGCACTGTATTGTACATCAACTTGGTCAAAGATGTCCCATGAAGGCAGGTGTCTTACACTGGAAGGCTTGGTATGTTGGTATTACTTTAGTGTCACTGTGGGGATTCCAGCCCGTATGATAGATACTTTGGGGGAAATTTACTAAGAATACGAATACAAAAAATTGTATTCGTATTCTTGATACGAATGACTATGACTGCATACGTCGTATGCAAAGTCGTGTTCCGGAGGGGAATTTACAAAGCAGTCAAATACGACTGCTTTGTAACCTACCGGCAGTCTGCACGGATCAGTCAGATCCGTGCAGGCTGCAAGGTGTAAAAAAAAAAGAAAAAGAAATAAAAAATTTAAAAAATCAGCGTGGGGTCCTCCCCACAGCCGTAACCAGCACCAGGCTGAAAGAGCCGGGCCGGTAATAAAAAAATCAGGAAACCCGACAAATAGGGGTTCCCCAATTTTTTAAAACCAGCCCCAGGCTCCAGACAAAATGACTAGGGGTCCCCCATATTCTAAGAACCAGCCCCAGGCCAAACCAGCAGGTTAATGTCACAGCCGGGGGACACTTATTAGATAAGGTCCGGCGGCCAATACGGCAGCTTTGTAAATCAGGAACCACCATTCTTTTGAATGGTGATTACTGGCGTATTCTATCGATCGTATTTTCGTATGAAAATATGATTTTTTTTACAAATTTTTGTTAGTAAATTTCTCCCTTTATCTGCAAAGAATTTAGCAAACTCATTGCATCTTGACTGGGAGAGGGTTACATCAGTCTGCAGGCATGCTAGTTTGCAGAGCACTGTTCGGAAAAGCTGAGCGGACCTATTTTTTTCTGCCATGATCTCATTTGAAAGGAACTCTGTTTTCTTGCGGGTGATTGTTGATTGGTATATTCCAATGTGTTTGATTAGATTTAATTTATCCTCTGCCAGGTTTGTCTTCCTCCATCGTCTTTCAAGTATACGACCCCTTTTCTTGAGAACACGAATACTGTTGTCAAACCAAGGTACTTGATGGTGTGGTTTGCAGGGTCGTATATGCACAGGGGCTATGCTATCCAGTGCCGGTGTCACAGCCCTGTTATAATAATGGACTAGGGAACATGGATCTTTACAGTCCCCATTACTGTCGAGAGGTCCAAGTAAGGTGCCAGATCCTGAGGAGTCATACCCCTCCTTGGGCGATATTTGGTCAATTCCATGGGCAATGATCTAATTTGAGGGGGTGCGACTGAGAACCATATTGAGTGGTGATCTGACCATGTGACTGGGTTTATCTTTAGGTCAGAGACTTCTAATCCAATATGGAAGACAAGATCAAGAGTGTGACCACTTTTATGCGTAGCAGAGGTGATAACTTGTGTGAGCCCGAGAGCATTCAGTGTGCATTGAAATCCCCAAGGATGAGCCATCTTTGTTGCTCCAGAACTAGACCAGAAATGTTGACCTTTTGTTGTCATCCTAGACACTGTTTATCCTATGATCCACTCCCGTCTTTATTATGTATCATTATTGTGTTTTTGAATTTAATGTTTATTGCGTTTTTCTAAATGCACATACAATTATATTTTTCCATATGAAGTCCACCTGGGAAGGTGAAAAAAATCTATCCATAGCAAGAACAGCCCAAGGTCTGATTTTCAGCACACGGAAGAACGTCTTTGGGTTACAAATGCTCTTCAGCTGTCCGCAAATAGGGGAACAACCACCTAATGCAAACTTTCCATTTCTTAAATCTCATTTAAAGCTGTATTACTACATAGGAAAGTATTGTCTTATGTTTCCTATTATCCCAGCCAGAGCCCGGGTGTCTGCTCCATTCCTTTCCCAGAGATCTTTTCATTTCTCTGGCTAAAAATCAGGGAATGGGCATGAGCAGTAGGACTGTGGCCTGTGATTGGTTGTCACACATTTTATATCTGCCCAGTCTTGGCATGGAAAAACCACTCCTTGTATTGTATTGGAGGACTCTAATAGTGAAAAAGTCACTCTCACCCAGTGTTACATTCAAATAACTCAACAGAGCGTTACATTTGAAAAATATCACCTAATTATATGGTTACCATAGTACAAATGGGGTCATTAACACTTCAGCCTATAAAGTCCCATAGCTATACATAATTTAGCAATACTTGTCAGTTACCAATCACAGCAGCCAAATATGCGTACAAGCTAAATATCTCTAATATATGACATTTCATTATTTTCTTTGAGATGCTGGCTCTTTAGCACATTCAGACATCAACAAAAAAGGTTATGGACTTGCTGTATACTGTACAGTATATTTATTATATAAATACTATTTAAAAAAAGTTTAATACAGGATAAACAACCCCTTTAAACATTCCCTAGACCAGGCATGGGCAACCTGTGGCTCTCCAGATGTTGTGAAAGTACAAGTCCCAGCATCCATTGCCACTTTTTTGTTATTAGGAAATGCTAAAGCGGTGGCAATGCATGCTGGGATATGTAGTTTCACAGCAGCTGGAAACCACAGGTTACCTTAATACAAAACCTGTGAGATTTGAGATCCAATAGTGGGATGTTTTGTATTATTTTGGGATTGATGCAGCTGGGAGATCCGAGTCCCATATCAGACAGCTTTGCATCCCAGAACTTCGGTTGGCCTTGGTTTCATGAGAACCAACCCCACTCAGGGCCGGTGCTAGGGTGTCCGGCGCCCTCCTGTAAACCATAAATTTTGCGCCCTTTCACATTGCCATTGCAACAAGCTGCAGCCCAATTGTGGGAGCGTATGCAACATGCGATCCTATGGAGGATCTCGGGTGCATGTCGCATACGTTACATGCTAGATCTCATCGCACGGCATGCATGTAATGTGTGTGCGATGCGATCCAAAAGCAGTACAAAAAGTATGTGCAGCACATACTTTTTGTACCGTCTGATGCCCGCAGGAGCGCACATCGCATCGCACGCTGCTATTGTGGCATGTATGGCCACCTTTAGGCACATAACCCAGCCCATTATTTAAAAAAGTGTCTAAATGATTATTAAAAAAATCTACAATTATAAAAAAAATTGTTATAAACATGTATAATAAAAGACTCACTGTTCTTTTGCTGTTTAACTCTTGTTAAATCCCTCCTCTTCTATCTGCGTAGGCAGGAAGCTGAGGACGCCATTGCACCCCTCTCTTGACTGAGGGGGAAAGGAGGAGAGAGAAGGAGGAGATGGAAGAAGAAGAGAGAGGAGATAGAGGGGGCGGATTTTGAGGACTGGCAGTGGCACTGGAACAGCACACTGAGAAGAGGGAAAGAAGGGCGGCGCTGCTGCCTGTTCGTCATTTGTTTGACAGCTGACAGGTGCAGGAAGCAATGGGTAGGGGGCGGATCCGGACATGACATGTCATCCAGGCATTCACAGACAGCGCTAAATGCCTCAGCGCAAGTGTCCGTGAGGAAGATGGGGCAGGTCACAGGAGGAGGACAGTGTGTGCGCGGTGCAGGGAGCAGCTCTTTATACTGCCGCCCGCCCGCTGTCAGACAGGCGCTGTGGGCGGCGTGCAGGAGGTAGTGACAGTGAGGGCTGAGGCAGCTTTAGCAGAGCAGTGAGGGAGGGAGCGCCTTTTCAGCATGGAGCCTCCCTGCTTTGCAGGAGCTGCTGAGTGGGTAGCGCCGGCCCTGACCCCACTCATCTGTAACCCAAAGCCTTCTCTCATGCAGCCTAACCCTAACCTACCCATCCCACAGTCTAACCACAACCTTTACCACTACAGCACAAACCTAACCCACCATCCGACCTTACTGACTTCGGCCTAACTCACTAACCACAATACTAACCAGCCAAATATGTCGGGATTCTGACAGTATTGTGACTGTTGTCATCCTAAATGTCAGGTTGCTTGCTACAACCCATTAGTTTTTAGTGAATACAGGGTACCCTGAATATAAAGTGGCCAGTATGGCAGAGATAGGAAAGTATAGGGAGAGTGTTCTAAACGGGTTGGGCGAGATTTATTGTGTTGACCGTTTTTGTGAAAATGCGATTTAAACTCAAATCGCCGTGTATCGCCATTTTTTTATATCGCATTTTTTTCCAAAAATCGCGTATTGAATGGCAGGCGCAAAGCCGCCTGAAAAGTGCGATACATGGCGATAGACGGCGATAAGGTGCGAATTGAGTCGATGTAATACGCCATAAAAGTGCGATTTCCGGGTTAGGTCATGTGCGTATTTGCGGCTAACCGGAATGCGATTTACACCAATACACCTGAACAGCCCATACAACATGCTAACCTATTGGCCCACCTTAGTCCCTTGCAATACGCATCACACCCCCTATATAAAGGGGCGCAGATGCCATTTTACCCTTTGAAAGGGAGTAAGGCGTTTGAGATGGAGAGGAGAGGAGTTTTTGTTAGGTGCAGAGGAGGCACAGGGACAGCCAGCTTGGGCCCAAACACCCCAACCACTGGGAGAGGTAGGGGAGTGAGAGCCAGCACTGGCAGAGGCAGGACAGGGAGAGCCAGCATGCTCCCAGCAAGAGCTGCGCCAGGGTGAGGCCACATGGTGGAAGCTGAGCAGGTGGCTATGGAGGATGAGGAGGAAGCAGGCACAAGCCAGGTGTCCTCACAGGAGGAACAGAGTGCCAGGCACACAGAGGAGGAGCTGCAAGAGGGGGATTTCTCGGAGGTGGACTGGCCTGTGCAGGAGGCAGAGGAAGCTGAATTTGAGGTGCTGGGTGAAGAACCAGGACAGGAGGAGGAGGAGGAGGAGGAGGAGGAGGAAGAGGGTGAGGCTGGAAATGTGGAGGAGGATGATGCAGCTCGTACAGCTAGTGGGAGGAAAGTCAGGTTCTCATATGAGGAGAATATGGCCCTGGTGCGTGCACTCTTGCCCCTGTATGACCGCCTACTTGGTCCTCACCATCATCGCACAAGTGTGGCAAGGAAGAAGGGGATGTGGGACAGTATCACCTCCGCGGTAAATGCAGTTAGCACACACAAGAGGAGTGTGCTTAACGTCAAAAAGCGTTACAATGACATCAAGCGCCTCCTCAAAGCCAAGCTTGCCCTGGAGAAGAAAGAGGCCTGTCGCACAGGAGGTGGCCCTAGGCAGGAGGTCCGCTTTAAGGCCTATGAGAGGCTGCTACGCCGAATCATCCCACCGGAGGTGCTTCCCGGCATCCACATTGCCGACACAGACAGGCCACCCACTCCACCGGCAACTGGTAAGTGTCCAAACATGTCAACTACACATTTTGCTATGTCATGTGCGCATGCTATTATGCTGCTATGCTTTATGTGTCCAAAAGATTGCTGTGTGTGGAACTACATATCCCAGCAAAATCACATTTTGCTACCTTGCATTGCTAAATAATGCTGGGTTATGTAGTTCCACAGATCCAATTAATGTGTGCTGTCCTAAACACTGTAGGCCTGCAGTGTACTTGATTGTTAATCCAAATCAATCCTCTGGGTAGTTGGAAAAGCACTTTACAGTCACTTTTACATGTTTAATCTGCTGGTCTTTCCTGTTATTTGCAAGTGGATTCAAAATATTGGTCACAGTCATAATACTCAAATAAGCACTTTAGGTCAAAGTCTTCAAATTCCTTATGTAATCATATCAGGGTCAAAAAGTTTGATTGATGAAAAGTTTTTATCTGCATAATGCGAAAAGTGCCAGTTAGGTGCAAATGATAATAATCGAAAATGTCTTCTTCTTTCAAACAGCTCCAGCTCTGGAGTCCCAGCCTGCTGTTGACCAACATCAGCCACATCCGATTGGTGACACTGTCCAGTCTGCAGGTGAGATATCATAGTGTTACACACACACATTGCACAAATCACACATGCCTGTCCCCACCACAGTAGCCTGTGCAAATGCATAATGCATGAGCAACACCTAACCATTTCAACTAAGGTAACATGACCCATCATACACCAATCTGCATAGCATACTTACCACTCTTTTCTCATGTGTAGGTCCTTCACAACCGATGCCTGAACCAACGGATCCCATGCAAAATATGGACGACATGAGTGAAATCATACTGGAGACGGTGACATCGTTGAAGCCTGCACAAAACCAAGCACACCCAGTCAATGAAGCCCCCTATACGCAGTCACATAGGCAGCAGCCCACAATCATTGCACCCACCAACACACCCACTAGTGCGGAGGAGTTGGCGCAATCCATCCATATTTTTAAGGGGAAACAACTCGCTTTTATGGAGGTGCAGACCACCCAACTAGAAATGGTGAAGGGGTATGTGCGGAATCTGCAAATGAGTATCTGCAAATGAGAAGAATTTCGCAAAGTGTGCAGGCTAATGTAGGGACACAAATTTGTCTTGTCTCTACATTAGACACACGCTTAGCAGAAATTGGCCAAGCCAATCAGGGTCAAACTACTAATTTTAGAGGTCTAAATACCAATATGGTTGAACAGACCCAAGCAATTAATGGGCAAACAACTGCGTTGATGTCCCTACAAACGCAAATCAGCCTCAGTGCAACTACTTTGTTAGGTCAGCACCAAACCACATCTACCCAAAGCAGTAGTGTATCCTTCACACCTATGAGTGGGTCCCCCACTACTCCCCCACGGCGTAGTGTCCGTACTAGGGGTGGTGGTGCCACTACTGGTAAGGGTGCTAATACCCGGGCAGTATTTTAACATGAATAATCTTCTTTGCATTTGCATGTGTATCATGTTTATTCTTTTTTGCATTCACTGTTGCAGTGATTGTTCCTGCAAATGTTTCAAATGCTATGGCCTATGGCTAAATGTTTCTGCAAGTAAAAAATATTTGCATCCAGCAAACTTGTTGTAATTTTTTCCAAATGATTACCCACACTGTTCTATTATGTATTGTCAACTAGTGACATTTTAGCAGCCATGGGACTTTGGGTTGGGTGTGCTTATTAGTAATGGGATTTTAAGGAAATAGTCACATTTGAAGGGGATTGCATACTGTATGTAGGCACCACTTGTTTTGCACCATTTCAAGGACCTGAGATCAATGATCCATGTCACCTCCATCCATGAAGCTTATGTTAATTTGTAGTTGCCAACATTTGCACACACTGAAAACTACAGTACTTACTTGACATTGTTATAGGTGTTATCATGTTGCCAGCCATAAAGTATGCTGTGGTGGGGTAGCTTTCAGGTGTGGGCCATTAGTGTTGGTCTGCTTCAGGGCAATTAAGATGGACAGGGAAAAATGTTATGTTACCAATGTATGTGTGTTACAGGTTCCCCATTACTAATCATTGTACACACACTAATTACCTGTGAAATGCTGCCGGATTATCCGTGTACGAACCACATCCCCCCTCCGTGTACCTCGCACTACAACATCAGTAGTTTGAGCTTCCTGCACGACTGCTGCAGGGGCCACATCTACATAATTTGGTTGACCCAAAGCTATGTTATGCAGCATGCAGCAAGCCTGGACAACCAAAACCACTTTGGCAGAGTGGTATAGCAGTGTACCTGCTGACCTGTCCAAACACCAAAATCGGCTTTTAAACCCCCAAAGGTGCGTTCCACTACATTGCAGGTAGCAATATGTGCAGCATTGTAGCGGTGCTGTGCAGGGCTTTGTGGGTTCCGCAGAGGTGTCATGAGCCACGAATGACACCCATATCCTGAGTCACCTAACATGTAAAGGGATTTGTGTGGTCACATATCATGTGGGTAATTGGTACATAATAGTAGCAGCCTATACTACATTGTTTGGCCTGGTATAAACAATTACAACAGAAATGACTCTTGAATAGAAGGTTCCACACATGGATGTTAAAGGGAAAGACACAGGTAAGCAAACAGCATGTAAACAGTGGTAAGTGACTTACCAAGTAGCCAGCCCTCTGGCATGGTGTTGTTGTGGAAACGGTCCCAGAGAGCTGAGTGCCGCAGGATATAGGCATCATGGCAGTTCCCGGGGTAGCCTGCAACCACACTGAGAATTCTGAGGTTGGCATCGCAGACCACCTGCACATTGAGGGAATGTCTGCCCCTGCGATTCACATAGACATGCTCCCTCACGTGCGGGGCCTGAATCCCAATGTGGGTGCAGTCTATGGCTCCCAGCACATTTGGAAATGCTGAGAGTCGATAGAATGCCACCTTCAGGTCCTGCCACTCGGACTCACAACATGGGAATGTGATATATGTGCGCCACAGCTTCTTTAATGCATTTAACACTTGAGAAAAATGTTTAGAGAAAGTGGCTTGTGACACCCCCAAGGCCCATGAGCTCACAGTGGAGGGCGCACATTAATTTCTGCAGCCCAGACACTGCATAGTTGCCCCCCCCCCCCACAAGGGTCCAAATCATCTCTCACCTGCTCATATAAGTTCAACAGGTTCTGTCGGTTCAACCTAAACATGTCCACCACCTGTTGATAAGAGAGGGAGTCCAGGTACACCCTAGCACGGTACCGACAAGAAGCACGGAGTGGTCGGGGTACCTGGATCTGGTGGGCAGCAGCAGCATCCCTCCTGCGTAGCTCCTCCAAACGCCCCAGCTCACAGACTAGCACCTCCAGTCCACTCTGCAAAATGTCCATCTCAAACAGCCTCACAGGTGTCCATAATCATGTGGGAGTATATGTAGGGGAGTTAGTAAGTGCTATGTGGGTCACCCAGGGGCGTAACTATAGCACCGCAGCCCCCGCCACCGCGGGGGGGCGCTGTGCATGTGGGGGCGCCGGGGGCTGCGGTGCTATAGTTACCCCCCCCCAATCCCCCGCAGACTTACGTATCTTGCTGGTCCCGGCGGCTCCGTTCTTCTGATGAGGACCACAACAAAATGGCCGCCCCCATATAGCAAACAGTTCTCTGAAACTGTCTGCTGTACGGGGGCGGCCATTTTGTGGTGGTCCTCAGCAGATGAACGGACGGAGCCGCCGAGACCAGCGCGATAGGTAAGACTGCGGGGGAGGGGGTTAGCATAGGCGACGGGGTGGCCGGGGGGGGGTACTTGATGGGGCGGCGGCGGGGGGTGGGTATGGGCGCCCCCCCCTAACTGCGGGGGGGGCGCCCAAAACGTAGCTACGCCACTGGGGTCACCTGTGAGAGATTTAACCGTTTCTACGCTTAAACAATGGCGATTTTTTTTTTTGGGCTAAAATCGCATTTTGCTGTCGATTTCCAAATGCGGCAGACATTAAATGAACGATTTGTATATTTTTCAATGGTAAAACATCTGGATGCGATGTTGTAAATCGGCACTTCAGAAAGTGCGAATTAGCGGCAAAAAGTGCGATTTATGCCGCAAATCGTCACCCATTAACCCCTTCCTGACACAGCCAGTTTTTGCCTTCCTGACAGAGCCCTTTTTTTCAAATTTGACATGTATCACTTAAGTGGGGATAACTTTTTTTTGCTTTTACTTATCCCAGTGATTTTGAGATTGTTTTCTCGTGACACATTGTACTTCAAATTAGTGGTAAATTTGGGTCGATACAGTCTGTATTTTTTTGTGAAAAATACCAAAATGTCGTAAAAAAATGGAAAATTTAGCAATTTGCAAAATGTTAAATTTTCTGCTTGTGAGACAAATAATCATACCACTCAAAATAGTTAATAACTAACATAGACCATATGTCTACTTTATGTTTCCATCATTATTTCAACTTCCTTTTAATTTTTTTGGACACTAGGAGGCTTACAATATGAATAGCAAATTCTCAAATTTTCAAGAAAATTTCAAACACTGATTTTTTTAGGGACCAGTTCAGTTCTGATGTGACTTTGAGGGACTTGTATGTGAGACACCACCATAAATGATGCCATTTCAAAAACTGCACCCCTCACAGTATTCAAAACAGCATTTTGGAAGTTTGTTAACCCTTTAGGTGTTTCACAGGAATTAAAACAAAGTGTAGATGAAATTTAAAAATTTCATTTTTTTTGCAGATTTGCAATTTTAATACATTTTTCTAAGGAACACAGTAGATTTTACTAGAGAAATGTGACTAAAAATTGATTCCCCCAATTCTTTTGTTTTCAGAAATATCCTATATGTGGCCCTAGTGTGCACGTTGACCAAACCACAGGCTTCATAATAGAAGGAGCACCTACTTGATTTTGGAGCCTCCTTTTTATGAGATTATTTTTTAGGCACCATGTAGGTTTCTAGGCACCATAAGATGCTAAAATTTAGGAACCCCCCCACAAGTGACCCCATTTTGCAAACTACACCCCTCAGGGAATTCATCTAGGGGTATAGTGTACATTTCAAACCCCCAGGGGTTTCACAAATTGTGGTACAACTGGGCAGTGAAAATGAAAAATTAAATTTTTTACACAAAAATGCAGTTCTGGCTCAAAATTTGTCATTTTCACAAGGAATGAAGGAGACAAAGCACCCCAAAATCTGTGCCCCAATTTCTCCCGAGTACGGCAATGCCTCACATGTGACCAAAAAATACCATTTGGGTGCATGGCAGGACTCAGAAGGGAAGGAGTGATTTTTGGATTTTGCAGCTCAGATTCTGGTGGAATGTTGGTGGGTGCTATGTCGCATTAGCAAGACCCCCCAAGCACCAATACAGTGGAACCCCCCCACAAGTGACCCCATTTTGCAAACTACACCCCTCAGGGAATTCATCTAGGGGTATAGTGTACATTTCAAACCCCCAGGGGTTTCACCAATTTTGATACAACTGGGCAGTGAAAATGAAAAATTACATTTTTTTACACAAAAATGCAGTTCTGGCTCAAAATTTTTCATTTTCAGAAGGTATGAAGGAGAAAAAGCACCCCAGAATCTGTGCCCCAATTTCTCCCGAGTACGGCAATGCCTCACATGTGACCAAAAAATACCATTTGGGTGCATGGCAGGACTCAGAAGGGAAGGAGTGATTTTTGGATTTTGCAGCTCAGATTCTGGTGGAATGTTGGTGGGTGCTATGTCGCATTAGCAAGACCCCCCAAGCACCAATACAGTGGAACCCCCCCCACAAGTGACCCCATTTTGCAAACTACACCCCTCAGGGAATTCATCTAGGGGTATAGTGTACATTTCAAACCCCCAGGGGTTTCACCAATTTTGATACAACTGGGCTGTGCAAATGAAAAATTACATTTTTTACACAAAAATGCAGTTCTGGCTCAAAATTTTTCATTTTCACAAGGAATGAAGGAGAAAAAGCACCCCAAAATCTGTGCCCCAATTTCTCCCGAGTACGGCAATGTCTCAAATGTGACCAAAAAATACCATTTGGGTGCATGGCAGGACTCAGAAGGGAAGGAGTGATTTTTGGATTTTGCAGCTCAGATTCTGGTGGAATGTTGGTGGGTGCTATGTCGCATTAGCAAGACCCCCCAAGCACCAATACAGTGGAACCCCCCCACAAGTGACCCCATTTTGCAAACTACACCCCTCAGGGAATTCATCTAGGGGTATAGTGTACATTTCAAACCCCCAGGGGTTTCACCAATTTTGATACAACTGGGCAGTGAAAATGAAAAATTAAATTTTTTTACACAAAAATGCAGTTCTGGCTCAAAATTTGTCATTTTCAGAAGGTATGAAGGAGAAAAAGCACCCCAAAATCTGTGCCCCAATTTCTCCCGAGTACGGCAATGCCTCACATGTGACCAAAAAATACCATTTGGGTGCATGGCAGGACTCAGAAGGGAAGGAGTGATTTTTGGATTTTGCAGCTCAGATTCTGGTGGAATGTTGGTGGGTGCTATGTCGCATTAGCAAGACCCCCCAAGCACCAATACAGTGGAACCCCCCCACAAGTGACCCCATTTTGCAAACTACACCCCTGAGGGAATTCATCTAGGGGTATAGTGTACATTTCAAACCCCCAGGGGTTTCACCAATTTTGATACAACTGGGCTGTGCAAATGAAAAATTACATTTTTTTCACAAAAATGCAGTTCTGGCTCAAAATTTTTCATTTTCACAAGGAATGAAGGAGAAAAAGCACCCCAAAATCTGTGCCCCAATTTCTCCCGAGTATGGCAATGTCTCACATGTGACCAAAAAATACCATTTGGGTGCATGGCAGGACTCAGAAGGGAAGGAGTGATTTTTGGATTTTGCAGCACAGATTCTGGTGGAATGTTGGTGGGTGCTATGTCGCATTAGCAAGACCCCCCAAGCACCAATACAGTGGAACCCCCCCACAAGTGACCCCATTTTGCAAACTACACCCCTCAGGGAATTCATCTAGGGGTATAGTGTACATTTCAAACCCCCAGGGGTTTCACCAATTTTGATACACCTGGGCTGTGCAAATGAAAAATTACATTTTTTACACAAAAATGCAGTTCTGGCTCAAAATTTTTAATTTTCACAAGGAATGAAGGAGAAAAAGCACCCCAAAATCTGTGCCCCAATTTCTCCCGAGTACGGCAATGTCTCACATGTGACCAAAAAATACCATTTGGGTGCATGGCAGGACTCAGAAGGGAAGGAGTGATTTTTGGATTTTGCAGCACAGATTCTGGTGGAATGTTGGTGGGTGCTATGTCGCATTAGCAAGACCCCCCAAGCACCAATACAGTGGAACCCCCCACAAGTGACCCCATTTTGCAAACTACACCCCTCAGGGAATTCATCTAGGGGTATATTGTACATTTCAAACCCCCAGGGGTTTCACCAATTTTGATACAACTGGGCAGTGAAAATGAAAAATTACATTTTTTTACACAAAAATGCAGTTCTGGCTCAAAATTTTTCATTTTCAGAAGGTATGAAGGAGAAAAAGCACCCCAAAATCTGTGCCCCAATTTCTCCCGAGTACGGCAATGCCTCATGAGTGACCAAAAAGTGGCAGGACTCAGAAGGGAAGGAGTGATATTTGGATTTTGCAGCACAGATTCTGGTGTAATGTTGGTGGGTGCTATGTCGCATTAGCAAGACCCCCAAAGCACCAATACAGTGGAACCCCCCCACAAGTGACCCCATTTTGCAAACTACACCCCTCAGGGAATTCATCTAGGGGTATAGTGTACATTTCAAACCCCCAGGGGTTTCACCAATTTTGATAAAACTGGGCAGTGAAAATGAAAAATTACATTTTTTTACACAAAAATGCAGTTCTGGCTCAAAATTTTTCATTTTCAGAAGGTATGAAGGAGAAAAAGCACCCCAAAATCTGTGCCCCAATTTCTCCCGAGTACGGCAATGCCTCATGTGTGACCAAAAAGTGGCAGGACTCAGAAGGGAAGGGGTGATATTTGGATTTTGCAGCACAGATTCTGGTGGAATGTTGGTGGGTGCTATGTCGCATTAGCAAGACCCCCAAAGCACCAATACAGTGGAACCCCCCCACAAGTGACCCCATTTTGCAAACTACACCCCTCAGGGAATTCATCTAGGGGTATAGTGTACATTTCAAACCCCCAGGGGTTTCACCAATTTTGATACAACTGGGCAGTGAAAATGAAAAATTACATTTTTTTACACAAAAATGCAGTTCTGGCTCAAAATTTTTCATTTTCAGAAGGTATGAAGGAGAAAAAGCAGCCCAAAATCTGTGCCCCAATTTCTCCCGAGTATGGCAATGCCTCATATGTGACCAAAAAATACCAGTTGGGTGCATGGCAGGACTCAGAAGGGAAGGAGTGATTTTTGGATTTTGCAGCTCAGATTCTGGTGGAATGAATGGTGGGTGCTATGTGGCATTAGCAAGACCCCCGAAGCACGGTGAAATGATGAACCTAATAATCCATAGATGTGTGGTATATTTTAAAACACTCCTTTATACATAGGCCGGGTTTGTCGGGGCAAGTTTCACAGTGGAAAATAGTTTCCTTTCTTATTCCCTTTTTATAGCAAACTTTGCACCTTTTTTGTGTCCTGCCCTTTCTTGCAGTGGAGGGGATTTCGTTAGGAAAATGCTGCCCTGGTACAATACGGGGGCCAGTACTAGAAGTACTGGGACCCTCTGCCTGCTGGTTCCCAAATATTAGGCCCTTTATGACTTCCTCTTGAAAGTGCATAAATGTCCCCCTCTGGCTGGTAGAACGGAATAGCACGTAAGCGTTATACAGTGCCATCTGGATGATATACACGGCCAGCTTCTTGTACTAGATTTTTGTTTTCCGCAGGGCACTGTACGGCTTCAGTACCTGATCTGAAAGATCCACTCCGCCCATGTACCTATTGTAATCTAGGATACAATTAGGTTTTGAGGTGTGGGTACTGGTACCTCGTACAGGGATGGAGGTGGTACTGTCTCCATGAATTGTTGTCAGTATATGGACATCCCTCTTGTCCTTATATTTGACCAACAACATATTTTCGGTGCATATTCCCCTGCTTTCACCCCTTCTCATTACTTGGGCAATGTGCGTTTTTGGGAGGCCTCTTTGGTTCTTACGCACAGTACCGCAAGCTGCTGTACCTCTTGAACCAAGGGCCTTAAACAGGGGGATGCTAGTGTAAAAGTTATCCACATAGAGGTGATAACCTTTATCCAGGAAGGGGTGCACTAAATCCCAGACAATTTTTCCACTAACACCTACGAGGGAGGGGGGGCATTCTGGCGGTTCAATTCTTGAATCCTTCCCTTCATATACCCTAAACCTGTGGGTGTACCCTGAGGTGCTTTCACACAGCTTATACATTTTTATGCCATACCTTGCCCTCTTACTGGGAAGGTACTGGCGGAATTTAACCCTTCCTTTAAAATGTATAAGGGACTCGTCAATACAAATAAATTTTTCAGGGATGTACATCTCTGCAAATTTGGCACTGAAAGGATCAATGACCGGCCTGACTTTGAATAGCCGGTCAAAGGTGGGATCATCTCTGGGTGGGCACAGTGTATTATCGGTGTAATGTAAAAATTTAAGGATTATCTCAAAACGAGCCCGAGTCATGGCCATACGGTAAAATGGGGTGCTGTACAGAACATCTGTACTCCAATATTGCCTAATTTCTGGCTTTTTTACTATGCCCATATGTAACACCAGACCCCAAAACGTCATCATCTCTACTGCATCTACAGGGGTCCACCTAGCAAATGATGACGTGGGGTTTTGAGCAATAAACTGCTGGGCATATAAATTAGTTTGGTCCACCATTAAATTTATAAAATCATCAGAGAAAAATAATTTGAAAAAGTCAATTTCTCTGAGACCTGCTGAATCAAATTGGATTCCTGGGATGGCCAAAAACTCAGGAACCTGGGGCTCAAAATTATCTGGTGGTGGGGTCCATACGGGATCAATCATTTTGGGGGGGGGTCTCAGCTGCTCTACGGGGGCGTCTTTGAGGGGGTCCCTCATCAGCAGAGGAGGAAGAGGAGCTTAAGGCGAATCCTTCAAATTCCCCGCTTGCATCACTGGCTGTGTCAGAGTCAGAGGCAAGCATGGCGTATGCCTCCTCCGCTGAATACATTCTTCTGGATGACTGGGATGACATTTGGGATGCCATTTTTATTTTTGTGTTTCTGTAAGTGTAATGTTTCAACACGTGTATAGTGTAGGGGGGGTACAAACTTTATTTCAACACGGGGGGTATGTAGTGTGTAGTGTGTATGTAGTGCAGAAAAAAAAAATACTTTATACAGGAATTTGATCCCAATAAAAAAAAAAAAATTGAAGGGGTTAAAAAAAAAAAAAAAAAAAAAGGTCCTGCGCCAATAATTGAGCACAGATGTTGGTCAGTAACGTCCGTCACTGAACAGCGCTCAAAGGCAACAGGACACCCACAAAAACAACGTGGGTGCAAAAACAAAAAAAAAAAAACAATTTAAAAAAAACTGCAGAAAAAAAATGATATCAACCTGTGCCAAAAATGCTGTTCAGTGATTGTACGTCACTGATCAGTGGCCACAGGACACCCACAAAAGCAACGTGGGTGTAAAAACTATTTAAAAAAAATTTCCACAGCACTCTCCAAAAAAAAAAACAATTAAAAAAAACTGCAGAAAAAAAAATGATATCAACCCTGTGCCAAAAATGCTGTTCAGTGATTGTACGTCACTGATCAGCGCTCAGCGGCCACAGGACACCCACACAAGCAACGTGGGTGTAAAAACAAAACCCCACTGCACTCTCCAAAAAAAAAAAAAAACTGCAGATCAGTGATGCAGGGGCAGCAGACACACAACCTGACAGGGTATATATATATAAAAAAAAACCTGGACCCCCAAAAAGTTGCTGATTAATTAATTAAAACTGACCAGCACAAAAGGGGGGGCAGCAGGGGGGGGCAGCAGTCAGTTGCACACGCAGCACAACCTTTGGTGCAACTGACAGGTATATATATAAAAAAAAAAAACCTGGACCCCCAAAAAGTTGCTGATCAGTTAATTAATCAGCACAATCAGCACAAAAGGGGGGGCAGCAGGGGGGGGGCAGCAGTCAGTTGCACAGGCAGCACAACCTTTGCTGCAACTGACAGGTATATATATAAAAAAAAACTCTGCACCCCCAAAAAGTTGCTGATCACCTCAGATATAGTGATCAGCACAAAAGGGGGTGCAGCAGACACAAAATATAGCACTCTCTATCACTCTCTATCACTCTCTATCACTCTCTATCACTCTCTGTCACTATCTGTCCCTACTTCTCACGATCTGTGACTCTATGACACTGCTGCAGCAGCACACACAGAAGTCACAAGATCCAGGAAGTATCCAGCTGCTGGCAGCACGCTACCAGCGGTGATCAGCGGTGATCAGGTAAGTTTCAGGCAAGGATCAGGTATGTATCATGACAGATTGGCACGGTGACCGCTCTGCACGCAATTCCAGACCGGAATGGCGTCTGCAGCGCAGTCACCGTTAGTTTAAATCACGCGCCTTGGCTGTGATTGGTCCGTGGGTCCCACGGACCAATCACAGCCTTGGGGGCAGGTGGGGTGAGGTGTCGTCGTCACCGATGACCCCCTCATGCCCCCTGACGCCCGGCGGTGATTGACACCTGTGTTACCGAGCGTCTGATTCGCCGGTAACACAGGAAAACACTGTGAATGGCTGTTCACACTGAACAGCCAATCACAGTGATCGCCGACGGGGGGGCGGCATCGAAGCCCCCCCTGGGCATGCAGGGACATGTCTGCTGTCAGGGACAGCAGACATCGTCCCTCTGTCACTGCGTCTCGAGACGCAGTGGCACTTTGAAGTCATGACGTATATATACGTCATGTGTCGGGAAGTACATCCCGGCCATGACGTATATATACGTCAAATGTCGGGAAGGGGGCAGGTGGGGTGAGGTGTCGTCGTCACCGATGACCCCCTCATGCCCCCTGACGCCCGGCGGTGATTGACACCTGTGTTACCGAGCGTCTGATTCGCCGGTAACACAGGAAAACGCTGCGACTGGCTGTTCACACTGAACAGCCAATCACAGCGATCGCCGACGGGGGGGCGGCATCGCAGCCCCCCCTGGGCATGCAGGGACATGTCTGCTGTCAGGGACAGCAGACATCGTCCCTCTGTCACTGCGTCTCGAGACGCAGTGGCACTTTGAAGTCATGACGTATATATACGTCATGTGTCGGGAAGTACATCCCGGCCATGACGTATATATACGTCAAATGTCGGGAAGGGGTTAAGTAGTCGATTTGGGGGGGAAAAAACGGCCGTTTTTGCGATATAAATCGCCAAAAACCCAACAGCGATCTCTAATAAATGTCACCCCATATGTCTTGTAAAAATATAGGTAATGTTTTATCTTGAGGACACAGACCTTAATGACATAATCTTCTGTGCAATGTCATCAAGCCTTGCCCCCTCAGGTCTGTAAGGGGGGACTCCTAAGTAAATGTGTACCTCAATCTGAACCATTATAGTGCTAAGAACGAGTACCACACATCTGTACGGAAAGTGTTAATGTCTGTCATCAGCCTACACAACTTCCAGATTGTGTCATTGCAGGGAAAATGTAAAAGTTTTTGAACAGGCCAATTAATATGTCCATATGTTTTCATAATGTCAATGCAAATGATGACAGCTATTTCCACTGCACAGTAAATTAGATGTCACCTATAATAAGCTAGCATAATTAGGTGAACTATATTTGACTGTCAAACATGGAAACCCATGAACTTACTAAATATTTCACATCAGTGCTGTCTGAGAAAGCATGGGTTTAATCATCCATGTAATGTATTGGTGAAATTCTTTCAATGAAAGCAAAGTCAAAACGCTATTAGAAAAAAGATATACTGGCGTACAACTCAACTTTTAATGCTAATAGTTCAAGCAAAAAACAAGGACTCAATTAATTGGGTAAATTAATTATCTTTGATGTATTTATCAATCCTCTAATTCACACAAATTATTATTTAAAATATGTAAGAAAAATGAAACTGCACAAATCACAATCTGGTGGTTATATAATTACTGTAGATTATAAAAATTGTCAGGTCCTGGTAAGGCCTTCATGCTAACAGTCTATGGTTATTCAGACCTGATTGGTGGGCTGTTAATTTGCAGAGCCCTGCTATCAGGTAATCGCCGCCAAGCCAGAGTGAGATCCCACCCTGTGCCAGTCTGCAAATTGCTGTGCAAGTCTGCAAATTCCTGTGCAAGGCTTGCGAAAAGTATGCAGATCCATATGCAAGCCCTTCGCCCTCAAATCATATTTCCAGTGTGTCCAGTCTGTGCATAGCCCAGAACGTACTCAGCGGGTATGATAGAAACAGTCTCATCGGGGGCCAGAGATGTCACAGTTCTGTTCTGAAACAGTTTGGGCAGCCAGCGAAGGGGATTGCCAAATAGGCATTGCCAGCCATTAGAGAGGGTATCATATGCCCATAGAGGACATGGAAAACACTGTAGTATGTAAAGAAAAGATATAACATGCTAATTGGCCATATTATGAGATCATACCATGGGGGAGATTCTCTAAGAATCTCCGCCCCCCTTCGCCGCCCATCACATTTATAATTATTGTATATGTTGTAACATATGCGATAATTATAGCAAAGGACAGCTCTTGCGTTAAGAGCTGTCCTTTGCGGTGAGAGTCACCGGGTCCCAGCAGGTCCCGGCGGCTCCCCCCTCCCTCACACACCCGGCGCTGTTGCTGCTGCGCCGGGCTCTCCTCCTCCCTGCACCCGGAAGAGGATCAGTGCAGGGAGGAGGTCACAGGTTCGGGCAGCACTGCGCTGTGCTGCCCGGACACAGGTGAGGGGGCGATGCGGGGCGGCGGGGTTCCGTGCGGGGCAGCGGTGGGTCGTTGCGGGGCGGCGGTGGGATGCGGTAGAAGCCCATTGGCTTCTATGGGGCATCGCCAGATTTTTCTGGCGATGCCCCCCGCCGCTTACAGCATCCCAAAATGCGGTATAAACCCCGATAACGGGTTTTTATCGCATTTCTTTCTTAGAGAATCTCCCCCCATATGAGCTTGCAGGTTTTTTTGCGTCTTTCTTTTACTGCATAGAAAATGATTAGTTATGTGGTGCCAGACATGGTTTTGTTGGCATTCAACTACTGTAAATAATTTCTTATTGAAAGCCACTAGGGGTACACTTACCAAAGTTTCTAAGAAGCAACCAATCAGATGGTGTCTATAATTTTCTAGGATGCAATAAAGAAATGATAGACATTTCATTTTTAGAAGCTTTACTAAATTTAGCCCTCAGACTCCAGCAACAAAAAATAAATAAGGAAAAGGGAGAAGAGGTGTGTGACTGGGGTGTGGGGTTAGATGCAATTGACTCTGAATATAGGTGGCGATCCATCTCTAATTTCAACCAGGCAATCTGTCTACAGATGCGGCCACTTTGCTGCCTGCTCAGGCCAAAACTAACTTCTGGTACATCTTTTGACTTCCACACACTTAAAAAAGTTGATTTTATTCATGAGGAGACCAGCTATATTTCTATGTTTGTAGAAATGTTATTAGCACTGTCACTCAAGGCTTGCATGACCATTAGCAAAATAATGTGGTCATCCATGGAATGAGTGACATCATTTCACTAAACCGCTGTTTATATTCTCCTCACTGTGTTCCAACTTCCCTGGGGGTATAAATTTAAACACAACTTTCCTGTTAGTGAAGTCAGGGCTGCTTTTAACAGGACAGTGTCATGGTGTTAAAGTGGGGAATGGTTCTAAATACAATGTCAAAGAATGTTAGATAACAGAAGCAGGGCCTACAGCAGCAGAGAATAGTAATGTGAGGTGCATATGTCGCCACAATCATTTATCCTCATTGGCATAAATATAATTTTTGCTCCCCCCCAGCCAAAAATGTTTCGGTTAAAGGGTACGGGGTGTGTGTGTGGTTAGGGTTATAGGCTACGGGGTGTGTGTGTGTGGTTAGGGTTATAGGCTACGGGGTGTGTGTGGTTAGGGTTATAGGCTGCGGGGTGTGTGTGTGGTTAGGGTTATAGGCTTCGGGGTGTGTGTGTGTGTGGTTAGGGTTATAGGCAGCGGGGGGGGTGGTTAGGATTATAGGCTGCGCAGTGTGTATGGTTAGGGTTATAGGCTATGGGAGGGTGTGTGTGTGGTTAGGGTTATAGGCTATGGGGTGTGTGTGGTGTGTGTGTGGTTAGGGTTATAGGCTGCGGGGTGTGTGTGGTTAGGGTTATAGGCTACAGGGTGTGTGTGTGTGGTTAGGGTTATAGGCTGCGGGGGTGTGTGTATGGTTAGGGTTATAGGCTGCGGGGGTGTGTGTATGGTTAGGGTTATAGGCTGCGGGGGTGTGTGTATGGTTAGGGTTATAGGCTGCGGGGGTGTGTGTATGGTTAGGGTTATAGGCTGCAGGGGTGTGTGTATGGTTAGGGTTATAGGCTGCGGAGTGTGTGTGTAATTAGGGTTATAGGCTGCATTGTGTGTGTATGGTTAGGGTTATAGGCTTCGGTGTGTGTAGTTAGTTAGGTTGTGGGGTATATAGTTAGTTAGGCTGCAGGGAGGGAGGTGTATAGTTAGTTAGGCTGCGGGGTGCAGTGGTGCACTCAGGGTTTTTTTTTGAGTACCCAGAAACCCCCACAATAATCTAAGGGTGCTATCCAGAAAGCTGAGGGTTCCCTCTTTCCATGGGTATAAGAATTTAAAAAATCGGCCCTGGGGAACCGGAGATATCTGACTTTAAAGCAGTGGTCCCCATCCAAGCCTTTTAATTGCTTTTCCCAGTCAGATATTTCAGGTTCTGTCTGACTTAGAGTTTTATATATATATTCCAAAAGCTGGGACTCTCCCCCTTTGATGGACACTAGTAGCTTGTCTCTACTGTTCCCAGAACCAGAGATATCAGCCTTCCAGCAGCTGGTTACTGCTTCAGCTCCATAGGTGTGCGCACATTGAGTCTTATGGGTGCACAGGCACCCCCTAATGCTGTGCCCACCCTTATGAACACCTCCCTAACAGCAATACCTTTTACCAAAGACGTGCTTTTTAGAACTGAATTCCATTGAGAGAAGAGCCCATAAATCAATTATGTGTGTTTTGCATTGTAATATTGTTTGCATATCACTATATATCATCCATATATGTTTTTTACTTTATTTGCATGTATTATTATACCGAGAGCCGTTTTATATTATAGCGAGTACCAATAGATGATGGTAGACATGCCTGATTGGCGCTGTTAGACACACCCAATGGGCGGTGTTATACATGCCCAATATGTGGTGCTAGGCACACCCCTTTGACGGTGCACCCCCTAATAAAATGTGCTGCGCACGCCTATGTTCAGCTCCACACACCTGGTATGCATAGGCGTGTGCACATTGAGTGTTAAGGGTGCACAGGCACCCCCTAATGCTGTGAGCCCACCCAACACTTATTGCTGCTACTAATACCAAGAATACCCTTTAGCAAAGACTTTTGCTTTTTAGACCTGTATTCCATTAAAATAAGTGCCCATCAATCAATTATGTGTATTTTGCATTATTAATTGTATTACACCATTATAATATCATTACATACATGCGTCATTCATTTTACTACATATCTGTGTCATCCAAATATGATTCTGACTTTATTTGCATGTACTGTTACACAGAGTAATTAGAAGATTAAAACTGAAACAGGCAGGATATAATGGTGTGACTGAGAGAAGTTTTATAATGTAGTGAGTGCACACTTGATTGGCGGTGTTAGACAGACCCAATGGCGGTGTTAGACATGCCCAATAGGTGGTGCTAGGCACACCGCTTTGACAGTGCACCCCCTAATAAAATGTACTGCGCACGCCTATGCTGGTATGTAGTTTTATATTCTCGTTGGCAGATTGCTCTGCCTCCTGATTTCTGATCCCCTAGTCCCCAGTACCATTTGGTAGGTGGGATTCTTTAGATTTTAATTCCATTAAAAGCTAAGAAATCTAGTTCCGGGAACTGGAGATATCTGCAGTCAAGCAAGCTGTCCTCCCACCAGAAAATTATTAATAATAAGCCCACTCCACTATACACCCCTCCTCTGCGTATTAAACATCTTCTACTACCCTGAAAGTTATTTATCAGGACCCCTTTATTCAGCCCAATGCTCCCTTCTCCCACCTCATCTCCCACCATCTGTGCAGTAAAGGGGTAATTAGAGGAAATTACTGATCCAGGCCCTACATGCTGAGCGGTTGATATAATACCCTCTACCACCCACGGGACATCAAAGCTTCTGCTCATAGCACCCCCACCCCTACCGCTGGAGGATAGGTAGGGGCCCCAATAAATTGCTATGCCCAGGGGTCTACACTGCTGTTATATATATATATATATATATATATATATATATATAGACGTTCTTGTAGTAACGCGGCACTCCAGACAACTTTCAACGTGCAATAAAAGTTTATTGAAGTTTATTGCACGTTGAAAGTTGTCTGGAGTGCCGCGTTACTACAAGAACGTCTACATACCCCTCTCAACGAGGGCACCCGACGAGCAACGGACATTCGGTGGTTGTGCCCGGCCCTTCCAAGTATATATATATATATATATATATATATATATGTGTGTGTGTGTATAATATTATTATTATTATTATTATTATTATTATTATTTATATACATTTGGTCTATCTATAATACTTTAACTGACCTGGCATTTACTGGGTCACCTAAGTGTACATCCCGTGCTTTGCTCCGCCCCTCTCTGGAAACCACCTTCTGAAAATCCTGCATTTGCCCCTGGCGGGGTGGGGGTGTATAGTTAGTTAGGCTGCTGGGGTGTATAGTTAGTTAGGCTGCAGGGGTGGGGAGTGAATAGTTAGTTAGGCTGCGGGGATGGTGGTGTATAGTTAGTTAGGCTGCGGGGGAGGAAGTATATAGTTATTTAGCCGGTGGGGGTTGTATAGTTAGTTAGGCTGCGGGGGTGGTGGGGCCCAGGGGTCAATAGATAGAGCTAGGCTGTGGGGGTTGGGGTGTATAGTTAGGGTTAGGCTATGGGGTTTATAATTGAGGTTAGGCTAGGGGGGTTGTATAGTTGCAGTTAGACTTCTAAGTGGTACTCACAATGCCAGGAGCAGAAGTCTATGGGCTCAATAGGGTCAGGCAGCAGAAGTGTCCATAAGGGGGTAGAGAGCTGCTGCCCCTTCCTCAGCTGTATGCAGTCCTGCGCCGTGTCCTGCAGAAAAGGCCTCTAAGGTTGATAAAAGCCCAGGAGATGGGCCATTGGCACTGCTTGGTGTAGCAGCAGTAGGGCCGACAGGTGGACAAACAGGAGCCATGTAAATATCTGGAAAAAAGCAGGCCAGCCTGGAGCTCTGGAGTCGTACGTCTGCTCTGATCAGATGCTAAGCTACACCCCCTTCTCAAACCTTCTACCGGTAGGACGTGTGATACTCTGCTCTCCTGCTCTGCTCACTCTAGCAGCCATGGGCGGCCTGACTCCTGCCGGGGATAACGCAACAGCTTAAAGATGAAAAAAACTGAAATGGTGCAAGGGTTGCGGGCCCCATGATCTTCTTGGGCCGACAATAGTTCCACCTCTGGACTGGTCACTGAGGATGAAGGAAGTATACCCTCCCCTCCCATCTATCACACCGAGATGTGGATGGCTGCAGCAAAGCACCAGCATCGGCAGGTCTCCTGCTCCCAGATGCTGGCCATGCCACACAACCTCATCAGCCCCTGCCAACTGAGCCATGCAGCAGTTAAGACACATGGCAGGCTTACTCATGTTGGGAGGCTGTTGCAGTCTCACTAATAAAACCTGCACCATGCTCCTACGCCCTGGGGCACCAGCTCCCCCTGCCACCACTAGGTCTGCGGAGCCCTAGTTATGCCACTGATTATCCTTTCTAACCACCATCCATTAAACATGTCCCACCATGTTTAATGTGCTGTTATGGCACACTAAGTCATACTATGGAAAAAGCATGCAAAAGCATATAAGTACACTGCTTCTCATCTGGAGGTGATTGCTCCACTAATGAAAGCTACAGTACAGTGCCAAGGATATGGATATGTGAAGCACCAAGGCCATTTATCGACCACTTTTGCTTCCACTTTAAATTGTGCATTGTGAGCTTAGCTCCATAAGGAAGGGCTCCCTTATAGCCATTAGTCTTGGTCCACAACCATTTTGTAATATGCTACATAGTCGCTCATTCAGCCCCAGGGACATAGTGGGGAAAGGTATGCTCACCCTGATGGAGCGAACCTTGGCATACATTTCCCCAAGTCCTTGGGGCTGAGTAAGCGACAATGTCCCATATATTCTAAATAGTGACGTTCTGAGACTACTACTAGACTTACCATACAACAGCATTTACATTAAAGTATTTGAAATAAAATAATACTGCATACATTGTGACAACTCAAGAGCATAGCCCTGAGCACCATCAGCGTTTACCGGATGCCTGACTACAAAAGACTTCCGAGTTACTACATCAGGTATGAATGAGATGACAGGCCAGAGTACAGATCTCTAATAGCCTAGTGGTTGAGGCCACAGCATGCTATGTGCTGTGCCTCGGGTTCAGATCCCACTCAGGAGTGACTCATTTTCTTAATTCCATTTTTTGTACATTAAAATGTGTATATGTTTATGCTTCCCTTTGACTTTACTTGTGTATGCCGAGCTTAGCTCTGTAAGGGTGGGGTCCTTCATGGCCAATAGTCTAAGCCCCCACCATTTTGTAGATATGCAATATAGTCGCTCATTCAGCTCCAGGGACTCAGTGGGAAAATGTATGCCAAGTTTAGCCCTTATGGAGCTAAGCTTGGCACACATCCCCACCAAGTCCTTGGGGCTGAATAAGCGACTACATAGCTTATGTACAAAATGACAGGGAGGCTGAGGCTATCGGCCATGAGGCATCCCACCCTTATGCAATTAAGCTCGGCATATATTTCCCTACCCAGTCCCTGGACTGTTTTTCTCGGAAGCACTGTGGCGAACAAAGACCATCGGCACGAGGGAACGCACCCGTATGGAGCTAAGTTCTGCATACACAAGTAAAGTGGAAGAAAAGCATACATATATACACATTTTAATGTACAAAAAATAAAACAGTGGAATTACAAAAAATGAATTGCTCCTGAGCGAGATCCGAACCCTTGACACTGCGCATAGCATACTGTGGTCTTAACTGCTTGGCCACAATGGATATAGTGTACTATACAGTAGGTCTTTCAGCTCAATCCTATCTGATGCAGCTGAGTTCATTGTGTCAACTGCTTTACAAGCATCTAAAAAATAGTCTTTTTTTTTTTAATTAGTTTCAGACAGATTAATGTCCATTGCAGCTTGGTGACAGAAATGAATACATAAGTGAATGAGTGATACGATCCACGAGAATTGAAAGCAACCTGCAGCTCTGCAGATGGTACTGTACATTGGAGACCTTACGCATGTGGATGACATCTGGTGGATGAACATAAACATTACACTCACCGGCAATGCTATACACCAGACTAGCAACATTGCTTTGAACTTCACCATTCTGCGACATACTGCAGTGCACCTCAATTGGTGATGCAATGGAATGGGATCATTCGTCAGACTGCATTTAGGTCTACAGTCATTAGGTCGACCCCACTAGGTCGACTGGCAGGAAGGTCGACCTGACTTAAGGTCGACATGGGCCAAGGTCGACATGACTTAAGGTCGAATTTGCATAAAGGTCGACATGAGGAAGGTCGACTGGTCATAAGGTCGACATGGGTTTTTCACTGTTTTTTTATCCGAATGTCGACACAGTCGACATGGACACAGTTGGCAATGAGAATCGGACCCTCGCATCGGTCGCTTCGCTCGCTTTGCTTCGGGCACGGTGCCTCGCTGCGCTCGGCACACTATTTTATTCTCCCACCACGCCCTAGTGGATGGTAGGGCATGAAATACCGCCTGTCGGCACATGTCGGCTCAAAAAACAGTGAAAAACCCATGTCGACCTTATGACCAGTCGACCTTCCTCATGTCGACCTTTATGCAAATTCGACCTTAAGTCATGTCGACCTTGGCCCATGTCGACCTTAAGTCAGGTCGACCTTCCTGCCAGTCGACCTAGTGGGGTCGACCTAATGACTGTAGACCTAAGTTCATTCTAATAGATGACCGCTTCCCGATGCAATTGCCATCTGTAATATAAATGAATGTGGCTATATTTGTATTTATTTATTCAGAATTTTTTTTTAAACAATCAAACTGTCCAATGAAATACATGCAATACAGTGCATTAAAATAATTTAAACCACAGCAACTGTGAAATTTATATGAGTTTATATGAAGTAATGGAAACATTTATGGAAGCAATTTATCAGTTAGAATACAGGTGCCAACATTCCAAATGGGGGTATCCAGACAGCATTCCAGTAAGTATGCTTACTTTAAACCTGCCCCACCAACCCTCCCTCCCCACAGCCAAACCCTAACCACTGACACTCTCCCTCTCTCCCCTGACACTCTCTTTCTTTTTCTCACTATTGCTATCCCTGACACACTCTCTTTCACTCTCTCTCCCCCTGGCACCCTATCTCTCCCTCTCTGTCTCACACTGACACTCTCTTGTTCCAATCTTTCTCCTTACCACTCTGACACTCTTTCACATATACGCTTGCACACTCCCTCTCTATCTCTTGCTCCTGTCCTCTCTTTATCTCTGACACCCTCTTTCTCTTGCTCCTCTCTCACGCCCTCTTTTCTCATAAATCACCTTTCTCCCCCCTCCCGAACCCCCATCTCTCTTTCTCTACCTCTCTCTCACTCCTCTCTTTATCCCTTTGGCCCCCCACTAATATCCACTTGTTTGCCTAAGACAGGAGCATTTTATTAGCATGTGGCTTTCAGGATTTTGCTATGAGGCCCAAGAATTTCTAATAACACACCTGATAGTATCTATATTTGCGTGAGAGAGAGAGAGATGTTTGGTTTATATGTGTGCGTGAGAGGGTGTGGATTGAGCAGGGCAAGGTATATGTATACGAGAGACATGTAGTTGGGGTATATATATGTGTGTGTGTGTGTGTTTTTATGAGTGAGGTTGAGTTGCCATGAGGACATTTGAACAACGTAATGGCTGAATAGACCATGTAGTGAGTTAAACATGATAAGCTGGGTGTGTACCTTGAGAAGCATGTGACATTAAGGAGCCTATAGGATTGTTGGGAATGGCCTGTTAGCTGATTATATTAGCACAGGAAAAGGAGGAGTCTGCCTCTTTTTCCTGAGAAAGTTTCCCGCCCACCCTTCCCTGTTATTTAGTTGTGGGTGGTGGTGTTAATCGTGTTAGCTGATAGGCGGGAAAGAACGGCTTGTTGATAGATTTTGAGATGTTCTTTAAGTTATGTTTGCAGCGTATTTGGTTTTGTTTCGGTGCGCTCACCTCTCATTGGCTTATGCCTTCGCTGGATCACCCATTCGGGGACAGCGAGCCCACCCGGATGGGTGGGTAGTCAATGCAGTAGGTGGGGTGGATACCGCTTTCTGAGTTAAGCCGAATAGTGTATGCTAGTTTGGGGTGGAGTTTAGATAATAGTCGTTCTTTCTGGCCACCATTAAATGATTTAATTAATTAATCAAAAACTAAAATTAGTTTAATAATTTCTTAAATAAATTAATTCAGCTAACAATTTCTGCCAAACCTAAGTCTCTGTGTCTTTATTTCTGATGTAAAGTTGTTAAGTTATAAGTTGTCATCATACACATGCTAGAGGTCACACATCTGTTATTACAATGTTTAATAAGTGCAATAGGAAGGCTGGGACAGGAGCATATATGTCTGATAGGTAGGTGGGTGGGGTATATTTGTGTGAGACAGTAGTTGTGGGACATCACAGGGTATATGTGTGTGAGAGAGAAAGGTAGTTGATAGGTAGTCTATAACACCCTGTACAACAAATGCATGCATCGGCAATGGCCTTATGGTTGGCGTGATCTCACTTTGGAGAGAGATAGAGCTGCCATGAGGGTATTTATAGATGTGTTCTTATTAATTTTACATGTAATACCTTGCATCATCCCTGCAAAAAGGCTGCAGGGTGATGATGGATACATCTATACCATCATACTGAGGTGGCTGAGACAGGGCTAAGGCATCATATAATTTATATGATAGACTGTCATGTTATAATAACATCCACCCAAACTTTAACAATTTTAACAATAAAAGAAAAAAAAAGAAAAAAATTGACACTGTAATTGAACACGGGTTTCCAGCACGCAGAGCAGCACAGTTACCCACTACCCTACACCACATGGTGATGTGTGCAGTTTGTAGAGTGCTCCCATTCAGAGGCAGCCATAGTGCTGTTGGAGAAACATGAGTTGCGGGAGCATCTCTGACACTCCCAATATTCACTGTTTTACTACAATACTGTACTTTACTGTCCCAAAGTTCTACACTACTTTAATGTCCCAATGTTCATGTGTTCAAAATATTCAGCATCGGCTACCTAAACGTGAAGGTTATTATGTGCCTATGGGACGACCCATTTGCTTGTATTGTACAGTACAGTTGGAGCCGCAGCAATGTTCACAGGAATGAGATGGATGAGCGTTTCCTACTGTATGTACTGTATACTTCAGTATAGTATGTGTAAGCGTGCTCCACTCGGCGAATGGCGGGGTTCCATTGGTATATCAATCTGAAACTAGATTGGTGGAGCATTAGCCACCCAGCGGTGGTGATTTGTATTACAAGGCGAGCATCCATGCCCCTTGGTGCACGGGAGCGCAAGCAGAAAAGTGGATCACCAAAACCTTCACCATGGCGAGCTGGCAGCAATAATGAGAGGTGCTCCGTCTGTAAATGGAGCTAAGTCATCACTGTGAATTCATTTTGGCCCATTCTCTTTTGCAGAATTGCAGGATAATCATGCATGAAATGCTCATTTAATGCCCTGACACAACATCTAAATTGTAAATTGAAGACAAGGTCATTTAAATTTGTGTCTTTTGGGTCACTAAGAGGTGAACTTGCTTTTGTGCTTTGGATCATTGACTTTCTACATAACCTAAATGCATTTTCTATCAGATTCTGTCAATTTGCCCAGGACCTGACGCAATAAACCATCCCAAAACCATCACAATACTAACACTATGTTTAACTGTTGGTATAATGTATCTTGCCATGATAGCTTTATGCCAAATTTAACAAGACCCATATATTCCAAAGAGTTTTAGTTTTGACTCTCCAGTCCACAGAACATTATCCCAGCAGGCTTGGGAGTTATCAATGTACAGTATTTTTTGGCAAATGTGAGATGAGTCTTTATGTTCCTCTTGGTTGTTATTATTATTATTATTATTAGTAGTAGTAGTTGTAGTATTATCCTTTACTTTTATGGCGCCACATATATCGTTAGCAGCTTTCCCATAGATACCATTTATGGTGGGATCTTGAAGACTCAAGTTATAACTTAGGTAAATCTTATCTTTGTGAATTTCTAGAGGAGTTGTCAATGCGCTCTTGGAGCTATATTTTTAGGCCGGCTGCCCCAGGCTGAATCCACCACTGTTCCTCTCCAAGGGGGTTATTCTAGTCCATTCTTTCTGACAAAATCCTTCTTAGATGGACAAAACCATGTGCACTGCGGGTGGGGCAGATGTAACTTGTGCAGAGAGAATTAGATTTGGGTGGGGTTTTTCTTCAAAGTGAGATCTATATTGAAGTGTAAAATCATGCAGTCAGTATTTTCCCTGCACATAAACAAAATAACTCACCCAAATCTAATTCTCTCTGCACATGTTACATCTGCCCCCCCTGCAGTGCACATGGTTTTGTCCATCTAAGAAGGATTTTGTCAGAAAGAATGAACTAGAATAAACCCCCAAGTTTTCTCCATTTGGAAAAAATAGCTCTCATTGTGGATAACTGGAGTCACAGAACCTTAGAAATAGTTTTGTAACACTGTACATAATGCATACTGTGCTTCTTGTTGCTGGGATACTTCTATATAGGCCATTGGGATTCAACATGGCTGGGAGTAATCAAGCATTACTGTCTATAGCATGGGTCTTCAAACTGCGGCCCTCCAGATGTTGTGAAACTACAAATCCCAGCATGCCTTGCCACAGTTTTGCTATAAGGGAGTGTTAAAACGGTGGCAAGGCATGCTGGGGTTTGTAGTTTCACAACATCTGGAGGGCCGCAGTTTGAGGACCCATGGTCTATAGTCTAACTGAACCCGGTCATTGATTAATTTAGTTCATTGAATGAATGAGTAATGGCCAGTTGGTGTTGGATAACCTTTTTCATCACTAAATTACATGATCATTTAAATGCAGTATTTTGTGTACTATCAGATTGTCTTTGTCTTGTGTCTTGTGTTTTTTTGTTTTTTTTTCTCCATGGTTGTCAGATCTTCAAAAAAATCAGGATGGGGGCAAACACTTTTTTTCATGACACTGTGTAAGTGTATAGCTTTTAGTCCACAAATACATTCCATTTGTGTCCATAATTACTTTCTGCACCCTCATTAGGTACAATATTGTGTGTGTGAACATTGATCAGGAGAACATGGATTTATGTTTTCTTCATTTACTTTACATACAATAAACACTGAATAGTAACTATGATTATTCAATTTCAGGGGTGAAGTAGATTTCTCATTTACAATGGAGAGTGGAGATTAAAGAGCCAAGAACCACTGGTTCATGAGAAAAAATGCCAGAACTTCCATGATGCTTCTGGGTATACATTTTCTTCATACATTAAACTTCTGCACCATTAAGCTCCTCCGAGCAGGGCCCTCTTCCCTCCTGTTGTCAAAGCCCTCTTCTCTTCACATTTCACTCACAGCTCTCCCATACTCAAACACTCAGTGACCATCTTTGTCCACATACTCATCTCCATCATTGACCACCAGCCACTAGTAGTATGTTGATCGAGTCCTCACTACTTATGTTTAAGCTGTAATGTGTGTTGAACTGTGGCGCTCTTTACCTTTACTCTATGTTTGTTATGTATTCAATGTAATGCTAAGTTTTGTCTCCCTGTACTGTTCCTTTGTACGGTGCTGCCAAACACTTGTGACGCCCTATGAATAAAATGATAATAATAACCTATTTGTTGTCAATGCTACTCACTTGCACTTTAATAATTGATGTTATGACTGCAGATACTACCAGATGTAACTTTCTCCTGGACACGTGGGTTCATTTTATGCAATATAACCTCTCCCCTGATGAGCAGAAGTATAAGGTATACATATATATATATATTTGTTGTTGTTGTTGTTGATCTGAAAAAGGAAAAAGGGGAACAGCGCCTCACTACTACAATGAAAATCACACAATTGGTAAAATATAAAATTTATAGGTTTATAAAAATCACACACAATAATTACAATACAATAATAAGGTATGGAAAATAAAAAATGGAATAGGTAATTAAAATGGTTGAATTTGCTCGCTCCTGGACATAGAGATAATATTGTAGCTGACTGTATGACGGACAAAAAGAGTATATTACCACATGGTGGATGGTGGGTCACTGTCCACGGGCCAGAAAAGGGGGGGGGCAGGGGAAGTTCACAGGTCCTCTCTGGTGTTGCGGTGTCCTGAGGTATGGCCGCTGGAGGTTTCTGTGTATTGAGTTCTGGAACTGTGATCTTTATTCTCCCAAAGGTCCTCAATGATGGTGCGGTACCCCTGTAGCTGCTAGAGGATTTAGCAGTGGGATGGCAAGGTGGAGTTGGAGGTGTCCTTGGTGTTTTTGGAGACCATAAATCGAGTCCACCAGCGATTGGTTTGCCTTGGATTGTCCAGATTAAATTTGGAAGATTGGGGGTTCACTGACAGATCGTATGTGAGTCCCCACAGTGTAGCAGTGACAGCAATGAGTCCATGCGGTGGATGGCCGCCTTAGAGTCAGAAGTGAGTCCAGGAGTGGGTGGCACCTTAGAGGATCAACTCACACTAAGGCGCCCTAGTCCCGATCTCTGGGAGACCAGGACAATTTGCCTTTTTTTGTTGTTGTTGATCTGTCTAGTTTTATAGAGGCATTACTTTGCATATGGTGATTCATAAACTTGTTCTATAATGCCAGATGTACTAAGCTTGAAAAGTGATAAAATGGAAAATGATAAACCACTAGCCAATCAGCTTCTACCTGCCATGTCGCAGGCTGGGTTTGAAAAATGACAGGTAGGAGCTGATTGGCTGGTTGTTTATCGCGCTCCATTTTATAACATTTAAGGCTTAATCCATCTCGCCCAAGGTTACTGCATTGTATTTGATGGAACACTCACTAATTGGAGAAGGCAAGCGGATGACCTCATAGACAAGTCAGTATTTATACCTATTGTACCTACCTTTCATTGAGGTTAATTTGTTGTAAACCTCTCATCTGCTGCCAATATGTTGTGCTATTGAATTGTCAAATGTAATGTTACAGTATTTTTTTCGTAACTGTTTTATTATAACATGGATACAAAAGACCTGTTTTACAGTAACATTTTCTGGTCCAAAATCAAAGACATGTGGGACAGATTGCACAATACTTTGAATCACATTACAGGAAACCGCATCCTGACATTACTTTCGTTGGGAAGAAACGTATTTTGAAGCTGAAGATATAGCACATTGGGGAATAAGGGTAAGGTAGAAACAGAACAAAATAAATAGTAGGAGTGAAGACAGCAAGAAATGCCAAGTTTTTCAAGAATTTACATAGAAATATATCTTAAATTGGTTTGCCTTGCAATTTCATAATATAAAAATGTTTTCTTCCACAGACACAGTGGGTCCCCATTGGCCTTTTATGTAAGACCCTGTGCACTGGAAAATCCACTAGTAATATTGGGTTTGCTAGAGAAGAAAATTAACTTGTGATCCAGGACTGAATTGAACTGTATTTTGAGCTAATACAGGATACGGCACACTTTACAACTGTTTTGCTGTAAAAATGACTTTCAGACTTAATGCGTTTTTTACGCAGAGTATTTACAAAGGAAGGAAACAGAAAGTTCAATTTCAACATGATTCCCCGCTTTTAAGACACAATTATATTTGAGTACAGTCTGAATTCCTAAGGCTTATATGTATACATACATTAATACTTTCATTTGTATCGACCTTCCTGTATTGCTGTTTCCCTACTTTATGTATTTTTATATATAACTCAGAAAATATTCTGTATCCAGATATTAAAAGTCAACAGTAATAAGGATGACAATCAAGAGATCAACCATTATTGGTCGAGAGTGTGGATAATTAGGTCGACAGTGTCTAGGTGGACAGTCAATAGGTTGACCACTATTCACAGGCAGTATGTCAACACGTGATAAAGTTGACATGATCTAGGTCAACATTGACAGGATCGACATGAGCAAAAGGTCGACATAGAAATGGTTGACGCATGAACAGTTTGAGGATGGGATTTTTAAGTTTTTTTGATGTCTATGTTGACATCTGTCGACATGGACACTATAAACTCTCACAAGCAGGGCCCTCTCTCCTCAAGGGCTTTTCTTGCAATTATCAGGATAGCAAAAATATATTCTGTCAGTGACCTGATCCCTGATGTAACTGTCTTTATTTAACATTTACTTGTCCTAATTCCTAACTGTAATTCATTATTTCCTTGGTTAGGTTGGTTAGTATTATATGGAAGATTCCCTGCTGTGGGTGTGGGAGCGGGGGTGGTATGGGTGGGGGAGGGATGGGTGCGTGGGTACTGAAGGTGGGGGATGGGTGCGGTGTTGCCGTTTCTGGATGCAGGGGTACTGCGGGTTGAGGAGGCTCCGGGTGCTGGCTATTAGTACCAGGGGGGGGGGGGGAGTGGCAGATGCGGAGTTGCAGGAGGTAAGGGAGGGTTTCCTGTGGTGCTGTGGGTGTGGGAGAGTCGGGTACAGGTGTCTTGCAGGTGGTGGAGTTCATGGGCAGATTTAGGGGGGCACCCAGGCACATGCCCCCCTATCATTCCTGCCTACAGAGACAGCCGCCACCGCTGCTGCCGCCGGGAAGGACTGTATGCATAATTCACTGACAGAGAGACGGGGACTGCCCGGCTGTATTCACAATGCTACATGTCCCGGACTCCCGGCTATTTGAAAACTTGCCCTGCCGCAGCCTTTAGCATGCGCAATACTACATCCTTCACATTTGATGCCAAGGTGGGCCTGTATACTTTAAAGGCCAGGGTCTATGTATAATACCACCCCCCCCCCTCCCTCTGCTCTCCTCCACTCTCTCTCTCCACTGGCACCCCCCCATCCCCTCCCTCCCATGGTGCCCCCCCTGTCATTTTTTCCTGGATCCGCCCCTGGTGGAGTTGCAGGTGCAGGGGTGCTACATGTGGGTGGTATGGTTGGGGGAGGGGCAGGTGCAGGGTGCTGTAGTTGGGTGGGGGATGGTCGAGGGCTGGGGTGCCACTGGTGTTGGAGGGATGGAGGGATTGGCGTGGGTGAGGGACAGGGTCTGGGCATGCTGTTGATGTGGGAGAGGCCGGTGTGCAGTGGGTGGGATGGATGTGGCCATACTCCCGTAGGGGAGGGGCTGTTGTGGTGTTACCGCAAGTGGATAAGGGGGTGCTGCGGATGGTGGAGGGGTGGATACAGTGGTGTTGCGGGTGGGTGTGGTGGTGGAGTGGGTGGGTGAGGTTCGGGTGCTTGAGGGTGGTGTGGGTGCACGTACTGGGGTGGCCCATGTGGGTGGTGTGGGTTGGTCAGGTGCGGGAATGCACCGGTTGAGTGACGGGAAGTTGCGGGGGTGCTGTGGGTTCGGAAGGGATGGGTGCGTGGGTACTGCGGGTGGGGGATGGGCAGGTGCAGTGTTGAGGCGGCTGGGTGCGGGGGTACTCTGCAGGTTTAAGAGGTCTGGGTGTGGGGGTGCCATGGGTGGGTGCATTAGTCCCATGGGTGGGGGAGTGGCGGGTGCAGGTGGCCGCAGGTGGGGGGGGGTACGATAGTGCTGTGGGTATGGGAGGGGTGTGGGTGTACTGCAGGTGGTGCTTACTTACACTGCTTTATTACTTGCAAGTGATGCTTTTTTCCCGATGAGTGATTGGGGAGGGGCGATCTCGGCAAGTGCTGTGCTGATAGGCTATTAGCCCCGATCTAGCACTCTATGACTCCGCCTAGTGTTATACACACAGTCACAGAGCAACAGATCTGGGCTATTATATTATATATAATATATACTGTATGATATACAGTATTTACATTTCAGCTTCTGAATTTTAGGAAGGAAACATATTGCAGGGTTGCCGACCCTCCCGGAATTTCCGGGAGTCTCCTGAAAATCGGGTCCCCCTCCCGGCCCCCCGGAAGGGTGGGCAACCCTCCCGGATTCAGGGGGGACCCCCGCTGTCCCCCGGATTGCGGCATTAAAATGCCGCAATCCTCGGGTCTCAGAGGAGGGGGCAGAGCTAAAATGACACAATCGCGTCATTTTAGCCCCGCCCCCTCCACGGAGATCCCTGAATTCGCTGGTTTACCAGCATGGGGGCGGGGCTTAGTGATGACACGCTTAAGCCCCGCCCCCTGAGCGGCTACTGAAACTCTCCTCTCCGGGCTTCTCCCGGAGAGGAGAATAAGAAAGTCGGCAACCCTGACATATTGTAAGCTCTGCTGGGGCACAGACTGATGTGACTACAAATTCAAATGGAAAGTTAGAAGTTTATCCCCAAAATGTGTATCTAGTAAAATGAATCCTATGATTAAAATGAGAGCCTATTGACTTAACTCATTAGTCCTTCAGACAACAAGCCTGTGCTGTGTTAAATCCACTGCTGTTCAGCTACTTGAAATTCTTTTCTAGCGGACAAGGTTAAGGGACAGTTTTCCACTGTCAGAATCGAGCTTTCAGTGTAGAAGCTCAGTTGATTTTGATTTCATGCAGAGAGAACAGGGAGTACACCCCCTGCTGCTACCACTGTTTACCTCTTTTAGGGATTATATGATTAATGGATCCTTTAGACATCCTTTTTCCACTGGAAACAGGGAGAGCCGCAGCTGTAAAAACACCACCCCCTTTATTCCATGCTTGAATGGAAATACGACTGCAGGTAGCAGATAGCAGAACTAGATTTATAGGGACAGGGGCAGCCCAAACCACATACTAACCCCTCTGCACGGGATGATGAGGCACCGTAGTGTGCTAAGACACATTGACAAGCAGTGTTACCACGATTTCAGGTGTTTGTGGCATATAGTGCTCTGGGGCTCAAGCTAAAGTTGTCATAAAGTCTCACAGAGATGCAGAAAACGTTTAGATAGCAGCTCACTTTATGGTCATTCAATATAAATAAATAGTAATAAATAAATAAATTATATTTAGCTGCTCCTTACAATCAGTAACTAATCTTATGTATTGCTGTTTTGTTTATAGTAGGCAGGGAGAGAGGTATTAAATAGATTAAATATTAAGAACAAATGGAGCTCAATAGAAAATATGGGTGACATTTAATAGGATGAGATATTTCGACTTATGCAATTTACAGTGAAAAAAATGTCAGAATTTGCATGTTTTTCCGAAATCGCCAACTTAATAGGGTGTGCATTGCACTGTATACAGTATTGCATTTTTCCCCGATAATTCCACACATGATTACCTGTCTGGTTGAATTTACATCCAGATGTTTTCCCATTCAAAAGTATACAAATCGCAGATTTAATAGGATGCTAATTCGCAATTCGCCAATGAAATTTTACTAAAAACCGCCACCGAAACAGAACAGGTTGAGATGGGCGGTTTTGAAACAGACCAACAAGAAATTTTTTTAACACAGGTGTGCCCTACTATCATCAAAAACACCCCTACATATACCCCAACATCATTCAGGGCACCTGTGAGGGTTTGGGCAATGGAGTTTTTGCAGTCAGGAGTTGAGCTGTATGTCTGTGATATTGCGTGTTTGGAGGAGCTGAGCAGAAGGAGGGAACAAGCTGCACACCAGATCCAGGTCCCCAGACCACTTTGTGCTTCAAGTAGGTACCGTGTAAGGGTGTACATGGACTCCCTCTCAGATCAAGAGGTGGTGGCGATGTTTCAGCTGAACTGCACAAACCTCTTGAACTTATATGAGCAGGTAAGAAATGATTTGGAGCATTTTGGGGCTGCCAACTATGCGGTGTCTGGGCAGCAAAAATGTATGTATGCCCTCCACCCTGCACTCAGTCTGTGAGCTCATGGTCGTTTCACAAGCCAGTTTCTCAAAGCATTTTACTCAAGTGTTATATGCCTTGAAGAAGCTGTTGCACACATATATTACATTCCCATATTCTAAGTTCAAGTTGCAGGACCTGAAGGTGGCATTCTATCAGCTCTCAGCATTCCCTAATGTGCCGGGAGACATAGACAGCACCCATATTGGGATTTGGGCACCACGTGTGAGGGGGTATGTCTTTGTCAGTAGACGTTGACATTACTCCTTCAATGTATTGATGGTGTGTGACACTAACCTTAGAATTCTCAGTGTGGTTGCAAGCTACCCCAGGAACTTAGGCCTCTGGGACTGCTTCCAGCAGCTCACTATGCCCAACTTGGTAAGTATATTCCCACTTTATATTCATGTGTTTGCCTCTATGTATAATGTAAACGCCAATTGTTTAACATGTAAAAACTGCCAAAACCACCAGCATATTGAGTGATGCTATAAATCATGTATGTACATGTCAGTAATATTTCAAATGGCAAGTGGCTAAGGGCAACCAATGTGCATGTCACCTTTTCATCTAGGAATGTGCATCAGATATAAAACATATGTTGCTTGCTTAGCCTGTATCAACATTCCTTGTAAAACTTAGGGAACATTATCTTCTATTTGGGCCTTATTCTAGTTCTCTCTGACAAAATCCTTCTTAAGGAGCCCATACATTCTCCGTTGTGGTCCGGCTCCGTTCTGTTCTATGCGATGCGCGCTCCCACGCATCACATAGTACGGTACAAAACGTATGTGCTGCACATACTTTTTGTACTAGGCAGAGGCGTAACTAGAGCTTTGTGGGCCCCATAGCAAACTCTTGAAAGGGCCCCCCCCAATGAAAAAAAAAAAACATAGGCCTACACTTAAAAAAAAAAAAAAAAAAACCCTCTGCACAGCAGGCTCACCCCTTTCCCACTACACAGAGATGCAGGACAATAGGGAGGAGATAGATAAAAGTTGGTAGGGAGGGGATACAGAGACGCGAGACGGTGGGGAGGGGATACAGAGACGCAAGACGCTGGGGAGGGGATACAGAGACGCTAGGCGGTGGGGAGGGGATACAGAGACGCTAGACGGTGGGGAGGGGATACAGAGACGCTAGACGGTGGGGAGGGGATACAGAGACGCTAGACGGTGGGGAGGGGATACAGAGACGCGAGGTGGTGGGGAGGGGATACAGAGATGCTAGACGGTGGGGAGGGGATACAGAGACGCTAGACGGTTGGGAGGGGATACAGAGATGTTAGCCGGTGAGGAGGGGATACAGAGACGCTAGCCAGTGGGGAGAGATGTTAGATGGTGGGGAGGGAGACACTAAGGGGTAGGGAGAGAGGATAGTGTGATTCTGGCAGTCACACTCTAGTAACCAACACCAATAAACACTATTTACATACATATGATAAATTATTTGAAATGATACGTACAGTACAAGTGGGGTAATTACATAAACACATTTACTCACCTCAGACTGCCTGCAGTTGCTCTTCTAAATCATCCTGGCTGTCAGGCTCTCTCTGGCCATGTTGTCAGACCAGGATAGATAGATACCACCTGACCTCATCTCAACTGGCCCCCTGACTGTTGAATACCCTGCCTGCCCTGGCCACCAGGACATCACCCCGGCATGCCGCTACGTGGGATCAGCGGTCAAGCATCCCCCCCCCACGGACAGTGCCCGACATTAGCGGTGCGGTCCCCCTTAACTCCCCCGCTGGCCGCCCCCCCTGACATCAGCGTCTCCTGGACTCCCCCCCCAGGTCTCTGCCCGGCATCAGCATCGCGGTCCCTCATAAGTTCCACGCTGGCCGCAGCCGCCACCACCAGACCCGCGACTCCCCCCTGCACAATGGCGCACATGCATCAGCGTCAATTGACCCGCCCCCTCGCACAGCAGACGTCCGGACTCCATCCCCATCTGTTTGTCATCACCGTGGCCGGCATCTGCATGACCCGGACCCCCGCCGGTCACGCTGATTGTCAGCAGTCACACAAGTCAGCCTCCCGCAGTAGATATTAGCAGTGAGCTGACACTGCTCCCTGGCCGGCAATTATATGGAAAAATGAAAAAAACATCTTTATGGTGCAGGGGGTAGCATGCTGTGCCAGCGGGCCCCCCCAGCTGCCGGGCCCCATAGCAACTGCACCCCCTGCACCCACTGTAGTTACGCCACTGGTACTAGGTACACATCGTATCGGATCGCAGTGCATGCACAAGGCATGCGATCCAATGTGTACTGTAAAAGTACATAACGGAGCCGCAAAACGGAGCGTGTATGGGCTCCTTTAGATGGAAAAAACCATGTGCACTGCAGGGGGGCAGATGTAAAATGTGCAGAGAGAACTAGATTTGGGTGAGTTATTTAGTTTCTGTGCAGGGTAAATACTGGCTGCATTATTTTTTACACTGCAATATAGATCTCACTTTGAAGTAAAACCCCACCAAAATCTAATTCTCTCTGCACAAGTAACATCTACCCCACCTGCAGTGCACATGGTTTTGTCTATCTAAGAAGGAATTTGTCAGAAAGAGTGAACCAAAATAACCCCATTTATGCCTAAACATATTAGTGTTAATATGTAAACTAACATTACTGTAATTATGCATTATTTGTTTAGTGAAATGTGGCTTACTTTAAAATTCAATAGTGTGATTTCTTACCTTCCAAACATATCACTTCACATGGTACATTATATCCTAACACCACAATTATGTTTTGCAGGTGACTCAGGATATGGGTGTCTCCCTTGGTTCATGACACCTCTGCGTAATCCACGAGGCCCTTCACAGCACCACTACAATGATGCACACATTGGGCGGTATTCAATGTGAATACCTGCGAGGTGCAGCGAATCCTTTTTTGGATTCGCTGCACATTCGCCACGTTCCGGAGCCGGTGGGCTCCGGTATTCAACGAGTCAGGGGCAGCGAGCCCCTGACTGGCGAATATGAGCTCCTGCGGCGATTGCCGCAGGGAGCCTCAGGACGGTGCCAGGCAGAGAGATGGTAGTCTCTCTGCCTAGCCCAGACCTTTGTGGGGGGTTAGGTGTGCTCCCCGGGTGCCAGGCAGCACAGGCTGCCCCCCCGGGGGTGCCAGCAGGCGAGCGTATATTCACTACACACGATCAAAATGATCGTGCAGTGAATATATGAATATGTAATGAGCGGCTCCGCTCTGGCGCCACCTGCTGGATGCTGTGTAAAAAAATAATAAAAAAAAATAATATTATTTTTAAAATTAAATATATATTCATGTGCTTACAGCACATGAATAAAAATAGCATGCCCCTCCTCAGAATAAAATTCCTGATTTTTTTACACCAAATGTAAAAAACAAAACACTTTATTTTAAAAGTTCACATTCCACTTCACCATAAAAAGATAGCGATTGCTACTCGGTGAATCATGGCGAAAAAAACCTAGAAATGTATTCGCCATGTGGTCATTGAATAGGGTGATTCACCGTTTTTGACAGAAATTCGTCAAACAGCACAAATTCGCCATAAAAACCTGGCGAATCAGGCTCATTGAATACCGCCCATTGTCACCCGCAGTGTTGTGGAATGCACCTTTGGGGTGCTGAAAAGTCATTTTAGGTGTTTGGACCGATCATCCGGTATACTGCTTTATCACCCAGCCCAAGTAGTGATGATCATCCGGGCTTGCTGGACCTCCGACCGTCTGCAGAAACCACCAGCACCGGCCAAACAACAGCGCAGCACCTGAGACTCAGCGCAGCGGGACGCCGCACTTAAGTTACCAACACCAGGCAGCCTACCTGCGCCCCCCTGAACTTCATCCCTACGGACGGGCTACCACCCCAACTTCCCCTTACCACCACTGGACACCGGGCTCTAGGAGCCAAGCACAACCCCACACCCCCCCCCCCCTTTTTAGTGCTATCATCAAGCACTCCACTAGATTGATTGATTCATCAATTAATGCATTTGCCTATCATGATATGTATGTATACCATGTCATGAGAGATAACGCTTGCTAAGCATTGTTACAGTTTATGTATGTACATTTGTATTACCTAGTAAAACTTTCGCATTAACATCTGCCTATTCTTCATTTCATTTCGCATACCCTACCGAAACTCCGTTTTCTCATACACCCTCGCAAGCAAAAGGGGCAGAGCGCTGCACTAAACCCCTGTATTACATACCCACTGTCATGTTTTGATGAATTATTCACGTTGTGATTAAAAGTGCAGAAAAAGAAGACCGGTGAGTGCGTTTGTTTACGAACTGTTTGATATATATATATATATATATATATATATATATATATATATATATATATATATATATAGCAATTGATGTCCGGCACTCCGTTACCAGAATGTAACTTGCTGGGGTGCCATCTCGATTTCCCTGGTGAGGGGATCCATATATACGCGTGAAAGAGAGTCACTCCACAGGCTTGCTTCAATATAAAATTCCTTTAATGACGCCCGACGGCGTTTCGGGGAAAAGTTCCCCCGTTTTCAAGGGCACAGGATACAGACTAACATGTTCTACAAACAACATTTATACAGGTGGAACAATGCAATCAATTAAAATAATTAAAATAACGTGGTGCTCACCTGTCCGGCGCCGCCGCTCTGCTGAGATCTCCACACGCTGAATTCCACGTGTCATACGTATTTTGCATGATACGGAGGCGCCGGCCAGTGACATCACTGCAATGCCTTCAGTTGGTTGCCAGGTGACCGCTGTAAACAAAGATAAGACATTACTGATGCGGACCTTGGTGAGGCAATTTGCTGTTTTTAAAAAACATAAATATATACAATAAAAACAATATCTACAACAAGCGAAGCATATGGTCCAAGGCACTGTCATAATTATAAGTAATAATATGATCATATGGAGTGGAGGGGAAGGAGGGGAAATATAATGATGTGCCAAGAGCAGCAAGCCATGTTGACCTACATCGACATAGCCTCTGAAGAATATAAAAACTCATGTCAACTCTTTTCATGTCGACCTATTTTGTGTCATCATTGTGCTTTTGTCAAGCTTTTGACCATGTTGATCTAATGTATTTTGACCTTTACCATGTGTTAACCTACTGCTTGAGGACCAACCTAATGACTGTTGACCTAAATCTTGCCGATTTAATAATCCATTTCTATTTAAACTACTAGTTTTATGTGGTGAGGTACTAATACAAACACACATCAAAGGCCTAATAGGCATATCAACAGTTTTAGCTCCAGGCCCATTATGAAAAGTGGAGCAGGTAGGGTCAATGTCATGTAAGCATGTGGAACTCATACACTATGGGCCTTATTCTGCTCGATACGGTGGGACCGTATACGGGTGGATCGGGGTTTTTTTTTCATCTGCGCATGCGTAGCTTTCGCAATTCACAGAAGCGGCGACCTCACACCACGTTGACAGCTGGACAGAGAGCGGCCGGCTGCACAGCTGTATTTAGAGCACTGCAAGTCCCGGCTATTTGAAATATTGTAATCAGGAGCTACCATTGCTGCTCCTGATTGGCTGCTGGACTGCAAGCTCCAAGTGTCTGGTGGATCCGGCAGGTGGCAGCGTGAGATTTCAAATAGCCAGGACTTGGAGTGCTCTGATTATAGACAGGCAGTCCCGCTCTCTGCCTGGCTATTAATGACTGTCACTTCTGCCTGGCAGCATCTGTCCCCCCATTACAGCGAGCATGTATTCCCCCTTGGCAACGAGCATGTTTTCCCACATGGCAACGACCATGTAACCCCCATGGCAATGAGCATGTAATCCCACATGGCAACAGGCATGTTATCCCACATGGCAACGAGCATGGAACCCCTAGCACTGAGCATGTAGGTAAACAGCACTTATGTAGCATCATTTGTAATAGGCATTACAGTGTTTGGCATAATATGTAATGGACATTATGGTGTGTGGCTTAACATATAATGGGCCTTTGGTGCGCATTCCTGTTTATGGAACATATTGTGAATCTTGGCTTAATCCATGTAGCATTATGTGAATTTCGCTCAATACGTGTAGCATTACGTGAATTTTGGTTCAATCTGTGTGGCATTATGTGCATTTTGGCTCAATCCATGTGGCATTATGTGTAAGGGGCAAGTATAATGGGGTCTACTATTTTGTTATATAATGTGTAGAAGTGGTGTATGGTGTGGCAATCTATACATAAGGACACATCCCCTTTTGAGTGACCACACCCCCTTTTCTCGAGCATGCGCGCAAAACTATATCCTTCACTTTTGATGCCAAGGTGGGCTGGTGTACTTTAAATGCCAGGGCCTATTTTTAAGCCCATTTCCGCCCTCTTTCTGCTCTCCTCCTCTCTCTCTCCACTCTCTGAGTTGCACACTGTAGTAGGTAGGTGGCACTACTAACACCTTCCCCTACCCATCCCATCCTCTCTCCTGTCATTTTCTCCTGGATTCGCCCCTACCTGTGTGTATCCAGCCATGGCTGAGAGTAGCAGCTGCAGGGTAATGAAAGTTAAGTGAAGCTCTTCATAGTTAGACTTAAGGAGTTGTGTGGTTATTTAAGTCTGTGTTTAGAACAGTTTGGGGTCCCCCACTTTATCCATTCCCCTATAATTTGAGGGTTGAGACTGGGAACCATTGATCTATACCATAAAGGGGATGGGTAGCAATTGTTCAATTTAGTGGTTCCCAAGTGGGGTCCTCAAGGTACATTCAAGTTTTAGGATGCAAAAGTGTCTTAATTAGTACCTCAGTCAATTTGATTTAAACATCTGTTCTCAATTATGTCTATCCTTAAAACCTGTTAGAGTCCCTTGAGGCCTGAGATTGGAAATCACTGGTTTAATGTAAGGAGTTATCAGACTGAAGAAAGTCTGGCCAGGACTTGTGTACTAAAGGAATACAAAAATGGTAAATTAAAAAGAGCTTCAAGCAAGAGTCAGAGAAGTCACCATGGGAAATGTGAAGGCCTTTGCTGCAGAATGTGCTCATTAATCTGTAGTTATGCAAACCGAACTTCCTTTTCTGTTTGCTTTGGAAAATATGTTTAATGATACTTTAGACTTTTAGCAATATGTACACTTTAAGGGGATTTCTACTTTAATTAGTAGTTCATAACACATTTTTCTGACCATGCAATGTAGATTACTGTACATACCCAACAGCTGATAATTAATGAAATGTAATATATATTACATTATTCAAAAATATTTTGTTCAAATAATATAATTCCATTCTATCATATGCCCCTTTTGTCAAAATGTGACCCAGCTATGTAACTATTTTGGTTTCCTCTGTGATTTAAATATGGGATTTCAGATGTCAGATCTCCAGAGATACAGTATACAAGGTGGTAACGACAAGATTAGAAAGTTTTGCTATTGAAAATATTCTTATCTGTACTCTCCTTACTATGAAAATCAGTAACTTCCCAAAAACTATTTGCCTTTCTCTAAAGTAATTCTATACCCCATTATAGATAAGAGTGGGAAAGGAGATCAATATTATCCTTGTAAATGTTTTATATGTCTCTGGGTCTTTTCTAGATATTATTCACATTAAAGTTTTAGTTATTGTGAAAACAGTTCAAAATTCCGATCAATGTCCAATATAATGGTGCCATAATGACTTCTTGTAACAGTCACTTACCATACCAATAGCAGTTGCTTGACTCTTACCGTTGCAATTAATTAATGCATCAAACATAGGCTTCATACCTTTTAAGTTAATTAAGTTTGTTGAATTTATTTTTATTCATAGACAGGCTTTGGTTCAAGACTCGGGCCTGAAGGAGATACACAACAATCAATAAACTATCTTCTGTATTCACTGGTTTCCGGAACTCTTGGCTCCAGCACTGTTCCGGATTATACATTTTGCCAGATACTCAGTGGTATATACAACGGCATCCCAACAGCTTTCCCCACCACCACCTCTACCTAAACTGTGATCACCAAGAGCCTGACTACCTCCCACAGCCTAACCAAGCCCTACTGCAGCCTAAATCCCCCTGCAGCACTTAAACCTCCTGCAGCCTGACTACTGTCTGCAGCCCATCTCTACCCCACAGACTAACTGAGCCCTACCACAGGCTAATTGAGCCTTCTCACAGCCTAACTTCCCCAAAAACCTGGCAATTAATTTATGCATCAAACATAGGCTTCATACCTTTTAAGTTAATTGAGTTTGTTGAATTTATTTTTATTCATAGACAGGCTTTGGTTCAAGACTCGGGCCTGAAGGAGATACACAACAATCAATAAACTATCTTCTGTATTCACTGATTTCCGGAACTCTTGGCTCCAGCACTGTTCCGGATTATACATTTTGCCGGATACTCAGTGGTATATACAGCGGCATCCCAACAGCTTTCCCCACCACCACCTCTACCTAAACTGTGATCACCAAGAGCCTGACTACCTCCCACAGCCTAACCAAGCCCTACTGCAGCCTAAATCCCCCTGCAGCACTTAAACCTCCTGCAGCCTGACTACTGTCTGCAGCCCATCTCTACCCCACAGACTAACTGAGCCCTACCACAGGCTAATTGAGCCTTCTCACAGCCTAACTTCCCCAAAAACCTGGCACCTGTTTTCTCCAGATTAAAAGAGGTGTCAGACCATCAGGTGCCAGAAAATCGGTGGTCAACCTGTGTCATCATAAGCATAGTATCATAAGCATATAATGCCACAGGAGGTCTAAGGCAAAAGACAGCCACTGCCCACACCAAATGTTGTGCCTACAGATCACCAACATGCAAATAATGGCCATACAGTATGTGTAAGTCCAAGCTTACTCAGAATCGTCACCTCAACTCCCCTGCCAGCACCAGGAAATCTGTGTCAGAAGCTGCAGACCCTGGTGTCTCTCATTTTGTAAAACAGTGCCAATGCCGCCTCTGCTGTGGGCACTGCAAGCAAGATCACAGATCAGTATCTGAACATGCACATTGTGACTACTGCATGTGTGCAGCTTAAAAAACATGTAAGCATTGTGATACTATGAATCTGACCCATAGTTATCTCTTCATGGAACCTCAAAACAATACACAAAAGTTGCCATTATAAGCCCCTACTCTTTCCAATGACCAGCCTTGTCTTGTTTCCAAATACGCTCTACAATCTACTGTAAATCCAGATAGACAGAGATGTGCCTGCCTGTCAAGAGCTGTTTGTTCTGCTAGACCAGGGCTGGGCAACACCGGCCCTGCAGATGTTTATGAACTACACATCCCAGCATGCATTGCGTCAGTTTCAGCATGGCCACATAGCAAAACTAATGCAAAGCATCCTGGGATGTGTAGTTCATTAACATCTGGAGGGCCGGTGTTGCCCAGCCCTGTGCTAGACGTTACGAAAATATTACTCGTTGCATGTCATAAAACTTGTTGATATTAAGACACTTTAAAAAACTTGCTGCATATGATAATTGTTGTCATTTTTCAAACACATGACAGCTGTGAGATTATTGGCTGGAGCTCCATTTATCGTACACAATACATTTTTTAAATTTGTTGCCTTTCATAAAACGTATTGATAAATAGGGCCCCAAATGAGAATTTCTTTAGCAAGTAAATGAGCACATACAACATTATTATAAAGATTCTGTTAAAATAGTTCTGAAAAGAAAACATGGGAGACAGAGAGAATTAGGTAATAGCCCACAGCATTTTATACAAATGATCACTGTAACATTAAGCTATAGTAAATGAAACTTGGAAGATGGCCACCTTTGGACGGAAACTGTGGATTAGGTGTAATTCGGTATTAATTTCACCTTTATTGTTGCTCTATTCCTTTGTGTTACAAATACTACGTATTCATGGTTTTAGGATATTTTCTTGCCTGAGCATCTTTAATTACCTCAAGTGGATCTATTGCCAGTAAGCTGTGTAGGTGTTCTATTAAGTTCTGCTGTGGAGCGAGAGCTTCCCCCTGAGAGCTGCGTGTCCTGTTCACCTAGGGTTGATCTGAGGGGGTGTGGAATGAAATCCGGCTCCTGCTTCCGAATGAAGAACTGCTCTGTGGCTTTAATATCAGTTTGCACCACAAAGATGACTTTCATCCCTCGAGCACTGCTTGCTTCTCTTACTTCATCCCAATCAGAGAAAGAGGTAAAGTTTCACATTTGCTTTCTGTCACAATGTCAACAAAGAAGTTAATTACAATGTATTATATTGCTTTAATAATCTACAGGGATTTAACCCAAAGTGACATCTTGCATTATTTTAGGTTATTGGAAATCACAATTCACTTATTTCCTGAAGTATAAAAACATGAGCGGTTATAATATTTATATAGGTCAAGCACAACTCTCAAAATAAGCTGGCTCTTTAAAAAAATTTTAAAATGTTTTATAGAGGCTCAGTACCGAGTTTCTGACTGTATTAATATTACTAATACTGGATTTGAACTTCATTTCTGTGCCTGCGAGCTCAGTCTCGCCCTGAAAATTAGCATGAGGATCTCTTACTAATTATTCCTTTTGTGTCTCCTTTCTTACAATACCCCAGGAGCTGTCAATACGAATAACTCTTGGTAATTGTTGCTATTACTTTGCAAGTGTCACCACTACTGGTACTTTATCTCTCTTCAAGGACTTTTTCTTTTACAGACACCCAACATGACACCTAAAAATGCTGACACCACCAATATTTATGTAAACTCCATTGGTATGTGTACTAATATCAGCAACGAAGGGGTTCATTTAAATGCAACCGGCATAAACCGTCATAAAAAAGGCACAATATACAAAAGTGGATCCAAACGTCCAAGTAGTAGATGTTGCCCCATAATGATTTTCTGTATGTACGTACTAAAAGTCTTAGTAGAACTCTGCGCAAAATCTCAGCACTTTTTTTTTCAGAAATTGAGGGGTAGATTTATTAAGCTCAGTGAAGTGATAAAGTGTCTGGTCTTTATCACCGTCCAATCAGCTCCTACCAGTCATTTTTCAAACCAAGCCTGTAACTTCACAGTTAGGAGCTGATTGGCCAGTGATAAAGTACCAGCCACATTATCACTTCACCGAGCTTAATAAATTTGCCCCTGAATAACAAGCGAAACTACTGTACATTGCTAAAATGTGAGAAATAAATAATACTGAAATTTAAGCCATTATTAAATATCTGTAAATGAAGAAGATGCCTAATAAAATGTGTACAGACTAGCAAAACACATTAGGGGAGTCTGCTCCATCATGTAGTGCAGTGAATTTAGATGTAGAAGGCAGTCATGCAAAGATGGTTCCATAAGTGTGAGACCTGGGATAGTGAGCACTATGTCAACAAATTCTAGGACCTTGTCATGGCTGACCATTGACTGACAATCTGACATTTACTGTAGAAGAGGTGACTGGAGACTCATCTACTCTAATTAAGACTATATTGATTGTATAATTTGGGGCTGCACAAGGTGTCAGAAAGTTGGTTTCTGAAAGTGTTGACGTCTGATCAGAAGTGAATTCCGTTGACATGATTCAATTTTGTGGGGGCTATCTATGCCTACTGGTTTTGGAATGATTTTTGACAATGGACAACACATGGATTCACTATTTTGGATCCAGATTTGAAAAGACAAAGCATGCAGTTGGAACACTCGACCTCACCTCCACCAAAGACATTTCAGATTCAGCCATTTACTGGAAAAATCATGGCCTCAGTTTTTTGGGATGCAGATAGAATTGTGTTTGTTGATTATTTGGATCATGGAGATGGTGCCTGCCCTATGACGTGACCCGCTTCATGAACAAGTCACAAGTGCGATGCCTGCGAGGACTGGTTCCACTGGAGCTGTGTGTGGACAAAGACAAAGCACCCGATATCGATATCTACCACTGTCCAAACTGTGAGAAAACCCATGGGAAGTCTACATTGAAAAAGTAAAGAAATTGGCACAAGCATGACACAGGACAGACTACAGACGTGTAGCCAGTTCAAAAGGGAAGTCAAAGACCTCCGTAATTGGACCTTCCCAAGAACTCTGAGTCAGGTGATTCCCAAAAGAAACCTTTATACATCTGGCATTGCTGCATATTCAGGTTGGAGAACCATCCATAAAGAGTGAAGAAATCGCCAGGATATCCATTGAATTCACCTTGTTATTTTAGGTTGTGAGCACAGTATGTGACAGATGAAGTTATTTTGTGTTTTTGGATAATTATGTTGAAGGTTGGGAGACCTGTTTCTTCTCTTGTCCATACAGCTGCTCTAGAGTGCGCAAATAGGGTAACTGACTTCCTTTCTGTCTGATACTATAACTGATAATTACAGTACTACATAAAACTGATTCCAAAAGTTTGCAAGGCAATCAAGGAGAAGAGGCAGGGCAAACTGAAATGTGGGGTTCACCAAGGCAATGCACAAGTTCACAAAAAGTCTCATTTGCGATGGTTGCCATTGATGCTGAAGAGTTAAAATTCCACCCTATTAACTGGACCCTCTCCCCACTTAAGTGCTATAGACCCAATTCCCTTTTATTCTTTACATGTGACTTCTTACTCTTTTAAAAACTTAAGGAACTCAATTCTGGAAGGACTTTTGTGCCTGATGATGATGTCATGACAGTTGTACAGCTGGTTTAAGGACCAGCCGCCAGACTTTCTCCTGAATGGAATCAAAAGGTTGGAGCATTAATGGGAGAAGTGTGTTGAAGTACATGAAGACTATAATGAAAAATAAATTCAAACTGAACTAAAACATCTCCATTATTCATGGTCAGGACAACAACTTTTGGATCCACCTTAGTATAGGTGTAAGGCAGGTGACAGTCAGACGGAAAGAGGAGGAAATTCAGTTGAAGTCAGGTACCTGATCATTTTTCTTCACTTTATCACTTCACAAGCCTTAGTACATCTCCCCCCATACATTACCTCCTAACTGCCATGTTATAGGCTGTGTTTGAAAACTGACAGAAACTTATTGGTTGCTAGTTTATCTCTGTCCAGTTATAGGTATATTGTCATATTCAATAAATATTCATTACTGTCAAGCAGAAGCGTTTCCATAGAACAAAACAAATATGCTATTGTTGGGATACTTTGTCTATGATAATGTTTGAGACATTAATAGGGATTACCTTTTTTCTCCACAGATTTACTAGTTCAGAGGTTTCCAGAGCCAACCTCTTAGTCCACTGTCATCAAATAAGATGTATAGGTGGAAGCATCACCAAAGTGAGACAGGTAAAAGGCATTTGTCACTCAGAGATGTACTAACAAAAGTTAAAGAAGGTGTTCCATCCAGTGTCCTTATACATCTAGCCTCAGTTGTTCTAGTGTAGGGGGGGGGGGGACTTCCCCCCAACTGAATAAGTAGGCAAAAACTGGTCTGTAACAGAATCACTTTCTAGCACTGAATGACGACAGTGGCCCTCTTGTCATCAACACCAGGATCAGGATGTGTCCTGTCCACACCATAATCAGTGGGTGTACTGTCATCAGCGAGAAAGCTGGAATCAGAGGAAGCCCTGCCATCAGCACCGGCTGCCCGACTGTAGCAGTGGTGTATGAAGGTGTCAGTGATGGAGCACTGTGCTTAGAATTCTCCTCACCAGTACAGGTGGCACCTCCAGTCCCCTCTCCTCTTTACAGACAGAATCTCCGATTCCTCCAGCACAGAGTGTAGAAAGTGGCAGGCTTGCTATGTGGGTGTGTTAAGGGACACTTTTTGGATATTTTTCCAGAGCCACTTTAGATTTACAATCTGCGCATGACACCAGGGAAGGGCATTGTAGTGGAATTGCAGACACTTTAGATTTAGTAAATTGTTAGGATTGCCACCAAATGGTTCTAGGTAGCGCTGTTACACTTGCACGGTAGTCTTCTAGCCTCCTGCTAACTAAACCTTCGCCAATAACAGCAGCCTTTCCTTGGATTAGGTCCAGCAATTACAGAGACAAGGTTGCTATTGGCAGGGCCGAAACTAGGTGTTTCGGTGCCCGGGGCGGCAGTCATTTGGTCACCCCCCCAAAAAACCCCCACCAAATCACTGACTTGGGGACAGGCAGCGGGGGTCCGGGGACTGGAGAAGGTTAACTCCGGCTCCTAGCGCTGCCGGGTGGTGGGCGGGAAGTAGATTTTGAAAAGACTTGCCGGACGCTGATTGGCTGAATTCAGCCAATCAGCGTCCGGCAAGTCTTTTCAAAATCATCAGCGCTTCCCGCCGCCAGGCAAATAGCGAGCGGCTGTGTATGTGAAAGCTGCCGCTACACCAGTCCCTGGACCCCCGCTGCCAACATATCTGTGTGCAGCCAGCAGGGGTAGGCAGCGTCCAGGGGTCCAGGGACTGGTGTAGCGACAGCCTTCACTCACTCCATCTCCTAGCGCTATCTGCCTGGCGGTGGGAAGCGTTGATGACTTTGAAAAGACTTGCCGGACGCTGATTGGCTGAATTCAGCCAATCAGCATCCGGCAAGTCTTTTCAAAACCTGCTTCCCGCCCACTGCCCAGCAGCACTAGTAGGAGCCAGTGTTAACCCACCAGTCCCTGGACCCCGCTGCCCATCCCCGGGACCACGCTGCCGGGACCTCACACTAGCGCCCCCACCCTCCAGCGCCCGGTGCACGTGACCCCCTAGCCCCCCCCCCCCCCCCCCCTAGTTACGGCCCTGCTATTGGAGACTGTGCAAGGTAAGTACAGAACTGGAGTCAGACAGGGACACAGTGGAAGAGGAAGAACCATACACATGAGACAAACAGATCTTTTGCGCACTACCATGTAAAACTGGCACTGGACTACGGCTGCAGATGGTACACACTAACCCACAGTACTGGAGATGGGAAACCAAGCACTAGGTACTGAGCCACAATGGTCAAGGTATAAGCGTTGCAGTCCCTGGTAGAATCTAAGTACAATAAAGGCAGACAGAAAACAGGACCAGATTGCACACACAATACAGGTACTCAAAAATGGAATTGCTGGAATGGACAGCTAAGCAGCGCCGGTAAAGTATAGGCAAAAGGACAGGATTAACAAGCAGATTAGTTGCTAATAGTGACACCAGAATATACACATAGATCTATATACTGAAGCTCAGCAACAGTGCGTAAGAGCAGGTTGGATTTACCTGCTCAGCAAAAGCAGGTAAATCCAAAGGGTCAAACAGAAGCTCTATCAGAGAACATACATTTGGGACACAGGTGCATCCACAGGGACACAAATAGAAGATCTATCAAAACAGGTATATACAGGCTGGAGGGCACATAAAATGCACAATAATAATTACATGCAAAGAAACAGAGATTCAGAGAATACAGGAGCAATCAGGTGTGACCAGCAATAGAAATTGGCAGTATAACCAGCACAGTGCTTAGGACAGGCTGGGTAATATAGGGAGCAGCTCCCTATAGAAACAACCAGAAAGAACCATCCTCCTTATCACCACAGCTGGACAGCCAAACACACAGGCAGAGTGCTAATAGTCTAATTATGACAGGTGAGACTGCACATACAGAAGTCAGGCTGCAGTAACACGGACTCGCAAGAGGCGTCTCGCAATATAAATTTACAAAATGTTGGTTCATAGCTCTGTAAAAATGAGAGTTCTTTTGAGGCTTTAAAACAGTAGTGCCATCTAATTGTCATGTTTAGTAAAAATTACATTTATTTAATAAATGTATTGCATAGAAGAAGAAAAAGCTAGGATTATTGAAATAAATAAAAATAGACATGCATTTATTCAAAACATATTCACAGGAAATTCCTTTACAGACCCTCAAACATATTGTACCGAGGTACGGAGGTGATTCAGACTCGCTCGGATCAGGCCAAATTCAGTCCCCCGACCGATGGTGGGGGTCTGCACATGTGCAAACCCCCTTTGATAACACTTATGGCAAGTATCACACTCGCAAAGGTGTTCGCACTGTCAGGGAGAGAAGGGGGCAGGGGACCGCAGGCGTGTTGATGCCTGCTCAGGGTGGGTGGCTGATGTCACATGACATCAGTGCCCGACGCAAACTCGGCCATATATGGCCAAGATTAAAGTCAGGTCAGACAGGGAAAAAAAAATCATTAGAAGGTCAATACCAATGGAATGATTTTTCTCCTGTGCAGCTGCATGTCAGGGGATGTTTAAGCCTACACATCCCCTTGCATGCAAATGCAGGGATTCACGTGGTGGTGGGGCATTCGGTTGACTGGTGGGCAGCATTTACCTGTTCCCTAGGCTGCGAACATGCACAACTAGATGTAGCCACGTGCTTTTAGCATTAAAAGAACAAGCTTTTAAATAAAAAGAAAATTATGAACTTGACAATGATCTTAAATCGATGAGAAACGGTTATTATTTGTCTAGGGAACCCTTTTTATAGTCATGCATCTAATGTTACATACAGTACATAAGTGTATGCTTTAGAATCTAAGATCGCATAAGCAGAACCCTCCATATTGCATGTCTAAATAACATATATACTAAGCCAGTGTTGGCATCATAGGTGTTCGCAGAACATTTTATTAGGGGTGCACTGTCAAAGGTGTGAGCCTAGCACCACCTATTGGGAGTGTCTAACATCGCTCATTGGGTGTGTCTAATGCCACCAATCAAGCATGTCTACCATCATCTATTGGCACTCACTACAATATAAAACGTCTCTCAGTCTTCTGCCTATTTCAGTTGTAATCTTCTAATTACTCTGTGTAACAGTACATGCAAATAAAGTCAAAACATATATGGATGATGCAGGTATGTAGTGATATGACAATGGTCTAGTACAAATAACAATTCAAAATGCACATAATTGATGGATGGGCGCTTCTTTTAATGAAATACAGTCTAAAAAGTAAAAATCTTTGGTAAAAAGTATTGCTGGTATTGCTAGCGGCAGGGAGGTTTTCTTAAGGGTGGACACAGCATTAGTTGGTGCCCGTGCACCCCTAATACTCAATGTGCGCACACCTGTGGTTGGCATTAATATCATTTACAGGCTGTACACACAAATTACATAGGCAGAGTATTATTTCCCGTGCTTAAAAACTATTTTACTAAAATTCCTCTATGTGGAAAAGCAGAAAAAATGATTACTGTGGTGTTCATGTCAGTAAGTGGTGCATCAGTATTTATCTAGTGAGCGCTACAGGGGGTATGTTAGTTTGCATGAGATACCGTCTGTTCTCTAGAAGAGGAATAAAATGTGTGCTGCTTCAGTCTGGTGTCTACGTTAATAACTCCCAGGGGGACCAGGCCATATACCAGTTGCTGGACCAGTCAGCACTGCACTGTGTCAGGAGAAGCGACCTGTCAGCAAGTTATACAAACAGACCTCACACTCTATTGTGTCCTAATCTTCCCCTTCACACAGCTCTCTCCCCCAAGACATGTGACTAAAGATAAAGTTCTGGCATTTCACCAGGTCTTCACTTATAATCCTTTATTACAAAGACATGTTATGATATGGGATAAAGCCTGTTTTGCTGGGTAAAAAGGCATATGGTTGAACACACAATTAGTTCAATGAACAATATTGATAATACTACAGCAGCATACAAGAACTGTTTCCAAGTACAATAGTTTAATAAATTGTATTGTAGAATATTAATGAAAGCAAAAATGGTACTCTTTACTTAGAAGGGCGCCCATCTCGGCCATCTCGGGCATTGAATGCACTAAAAAATCAGGTGCGATGCGACAGACGAGATGCCCGAGATTTCCCATAGGGAACAATGTTAAATGTCTCAATTGACCCGATTTTCCTGTTCAATGCCTCAATTGACCCAATTTTTCCATAGGAAACAATGTTAAATGGGCCACAGAGGCCAAATAGGCACCCTGAAGTGAATAATGGCCACCCGAATTGTTAACGCCACCCCACGATCAACGTCAACCCGAAGCGTGGCGAGCGCAGCGAGCCCGCGAGGGGCGGCGGTACGCGTCCTACGACCTTTTCATACCCCCACTATCCACGTCGGCGTGGAGTTGAGAATAGAATAGTGTGGCGAGCGCAGCGAGCCACCGAGCCCGAAGCGTGGCGAGCGCAGCGAGCCCCGCGAGGGGACGCGGATACCTTCACAGGTATCCGCGTCCCCTCGCGGGCTTCACAGCTTACCGTGTACCCTCGCGGGGCTCGCCACGCTTCGGGCTCGGTGGCTCGCTGCGCTCGCCACACTTTCTATTCTCAACTCCACGCCGACGTGGATAGTGGGGGTATGAAAAGGTCGTAGGACGCGTACCGACGCCCCTCGCAGGCTCGCTGCGCTCGCCACGCATCGGGTTGACGTTGATCGTGGGGTGGCGTTAACAATTCGGGTGGCCATTATACACTTCAGGGTGCCTATTTGGCCTCTGTGGCCCATTTAACATTGTTTCCTATGGAAAAATCGGGTCAATTGAGGCATTGAACAGGAAAATTGGGTCAATTGAGACATTTAACATTGTTCCCTATGGGAAATCTCGGGCATCTCGTCGGTTGATCGCACCCGATTTTTTAGTGCATTCAATGCCCGAGATGCCCGAGATTTTTTACTAACGATGCCCACGATCAAAATCGTGGGCGCCCTTCTAAGTAAAGAGTACCGCAAAAATTGTTTTCATTATAAAAGATCCTTCAATTTATTGTTTAAACAAAAAAATTACTGTAAGTCAGACTGCATACATGCACACACACATGGGTACACAGATACACAATGATTGACTAAATGGGCCTACACCAGGGGTGGGCAATTATTTCAGCTATTTAACACCTCCAGGTCCGGACTGGGACCAAAAATCGGCCCTGGCATTTTGAGCACACAGGCCCATCTGCAACATGTCAAAAGGGGGTGTGGCCTAATGGAAAGAAGGAGCTGCATCACAAAGGGGTGTCGCACATTATATTACACATTTTAGAAAACCATAATACCAAATACACATAAAGGCACATGCTGTAATGCCAATTACACATGATGACACATACCGAAATGCCCATTACATATGGCTACACAATTCGTGCCTCCTCCTGGGTTGATCTTGAAGGCACCCATGTGCTCCGGCTCCACAAAGCTGTTCTGTGCCAGGCTCAGCTCCTGCATCTCTTCTGCGGCTGTCACTGCCACCACTGCGTGATGGTGGTGCCGGGCAGAAGAGCTCACACCCAGGGCGGGGAACTGCGGGCCGACATTCAGCAGCATCTCCGGGGCAGTGAGGAGATCAGCTGTGACAGGCGTGCGGCGTGTTGGGCGATGGGGCTGCTCACATACAGTGCTTTGCTATTGCTGCTGTGGGTGGTGGGAGGAGGGGGCTGGCGGGGGGAAAACATGTAAAAGAGCCGCGGCTGTGGGAGCAGGACCTGCGGCTACTGATCGGGGGGGGGGGTCCCAGCTGCAGGTCCCCACTCAGCATCCTCTCCATTCCTGGTCATCAATGGGCAGTACTCCACTCTCAGTGGGTCGGGCTGCAAGAGCTATTGTTATGCTACTGGATGCAACTAAATCTAGCTGCACAAAATCGGCCCACAAGGCCATCGGCCCTTCTGGCATTTGCCAGAAGTGCCAGATGGCCAGCCCGGCCCTGAACACCTCCAGTAAATATTTAAGGGCCGCGCTCAGAAAAAAGTGTGGCCACTGAAAAGGGGGTGGTCACTCAAATTGGGGGTGGGGCTTGAGTTTAGTGTACCAAACCATATACCCCCTTATACACATTATGCAACACAATAATAGACCCCCTTATACAGTACTTTATTATTATTATTATCCTTTATTTATTTGATGCCACAAGGGTTCCGCAGCGCCCAATTACAGAGTACACATAGTCAAAACAGGAAAACAGTGACTTACAGTTGAAGACAATACAGGACAAATACAGAATAAATATTATAGAAACATCAGCCGATTACTGCAACATAAGTGGTGGCAGCATGCTTTGGTGCAGTTGAAGACTAGTGAAGTAAGAAGGGATAAGCATATGAGGTAAGAGGTCCCTGCTCATGAGAGCTTACATTCTACTTGCCCCATATGCCACACAAAATGAGCCAAAATTTACACATAAGGAGTAAAAATTCACATTATGCCACACAGAATAAGACAAAATTCACATGAATTGAACCAAAATGCCCATTATGCCATATAGATTGAGCCAAAATGCACATTATGCCAAACGGATTGAGCCCAAAGTCACTCACATGCCGGGGGAAGCAATCCAGCCAGTGAGTCCCGGTAGCAGGCATGACCAACCTCCCAACTTGGCAAAAGACAGAGGACACCCCACTGGCCTGGGGAGACCCCTGACTGAAACCCCAGTTGGGGTAGCATCCCGGCCTGCAGGATCCCTTGGAGCCAATTTACCTTACAGCGGCCCTCACGGGGAGAACCCCCATAGGATGAGGTAAGGCTCTTGCCTCAGGGGGGTAGCTGCGATGGGCCCGCATCTCAGCGAAGGCCCAGCTTTAGCCCCAGCCTCACCTCTCCCCCCACCTGCCACTCCAACCAAGGCACCTGGACACTTTGGCCGCCCCTCAGCTTCCCAGAAGATAGAAACTCGGTTATAGAACATGCTGAATAAGAAAAAATGGCCTGATGGTGCTGCTGATGGCTGCCTATGTTTCCCGTCTTATACATATCTGTAATGTCACAGTTTATTTGTTACCTGTCTGGCTGTTGCAACGATCAAGTAGCAATGCTGATTTGGCTGCCTGGGTGCTGGGCTCGGCCAAAATTTGTTCCCCATATGTCCCCTGTACTTGTCCTCCATCATCCTCAGGATGCATCTAGTGTATAACTGTATGTGCTATGTATATCTGTATTGTCAATATTTACTTGTTACTTACCGGGCTGTTGCACAGCAATCCATATCTAATTCCTAGAAGCAGGGGGTATGGAGACCTGCGCTAATAAAATAACGGATTGTGTGTTCCCCTAAATCTACTGGTAACAGTAAGTGTAAGTGCTTGGCTGTACAAATATGTATACGTCAGGTAAATGAGATGAGAGGGTACTTGTAATACAAAGAAATTTATTGAGAATAAAATATAAGGGGCAGTGAAAGCACAGGGGCTCAGAAGGGGTAGGAGAAGGGGTTCACTGTTAGAGCACTCTGTGGTGGTGCTGAGAAAGTTCCACAATTCCCAGGGGCGTCACAAACTGCACTTGGGTGACAGCAGGAGCAGCTCACCCAATGTCACTGGCTTGTAGATGGTAGCAGATGCCGGGGAGTAAGGGACACAGAGTACGGGGCGCGGGATACACTACACCTGGGTGGCAGCAGAGGCTGGGCACCGTGTGTAGGATGCGCTTAGGAAGTCTCGATAACAGTGGTGGTGGGAAAAACTTGACACAACATGTGTGGACCCACCTTTTTTAGAACAAAATGCAGGGGCCGAACCCTGCAGAAAGACCCACGAAGACAAATCACCATTACCAATACCGAACACACAGGGGGAACAGAAAACAAACAAAAGAAAACTTATAACACTAGAAGAGGGTGTAGAGGAGGGAGACTCACCAAGAAAATACAAGGCACACAAAACCAACACAAACCCAACACAGACAAAGCAGACAAAACTGGTATTTTCAACCTCAGTAGACTCACACTTGAAGACAGGCACATCAGTGTCCTTAACAAAGGACTGAAATTCGCCCCCACAGCCAGACTAGACAAATTCCACTCATATTTAGACTTACACAAATTCACCAGAAAACTGACGCTAGCCAAATACTACCACAAACCACTACCATACCAGCCCAAACCCAAAACACAGGACATATATAAACATTCCGACCTACGACCCAAATCCAACTTCTATCCCCAGTACATGAGAGGGCATCTCATTGATACATTTGAAACAGTAGTCACACGGGACCTAGAAAACCTTGATTTGAAAAAACACAAAAAGACCCTCAATTTGACCAAAACAGAATTGACAACACTAAAAGAATTGAAAGAGGACGATACCATTACAATTAAACCAGCTGACAAGGGGGGGGGGATTGTAATATTGAACACAGACGATTACATCACAGAAAGCAACAGGATACTCAATGACACAGACACATATCAAATTCTACCATCCAATCCAACAAACACCTATCAAGAAGAATTAAAACACTTACTACAAAAAGGAAAAGACTTAGGCATACTCACTGACAAAGAACACTCTTTCATAGACAACCCCAACCCAGTCATCCCAGTCTTCTATCACCTGCCAAAAATCCACAAAGACACACAACACCCACCAGGACGCCCAATAATATCTGGGATTGGTTCACTCACCTCAAACCTTTCTCAGTATTTAGACAGATTCCTACAAACATACGTAAAAACCCAACAATCATACATAAAAGACACTACTGATATTCTAAGGACATTACAAACGACAGAATGGCAAGACAACTTCTGGTTATGTACTAGTGACATCACTTCCCTCTATTCAGTAATAGGACACGGCCAAGGTATAGAAGCAGTAAGACACTACCTAGAACAGGACATTGACATACCACCAGAGCAAACACTTTTCATAACAGAATGCATCAGGTACATATTAGAACACAATTTCTTCTGGTTTAATGACAATTACTACAAACAGACAACAGGCACCGCCATGGGCACTAGATTCGCCCCGAGCTTTGCCAATCTCTTCATGAGTAAGTGGGAGGAAGAGAACATATGGAGGGGTGGCGAACTCGGGTCGAATCTGGTGCTCTGGCGACGCTACATAGATGATATCATTTTCATTTGGAGCGGCACCAAAGAAGAACTTGACACATTTAACAGTAACCTGAACAATAACAACAATAATCTAAAATTTACCACACAATGCAGCCAAGAAACAGTTAACTTCCTCGACATCACCATATTCATACAAGACGGCAAAATCAACACCAAAACATACCAAAAACCTGTAGACGTTAACAGTTACATCCTATCAACAAGCGGACATCACCCCAATTGGCTCACTAGCATCCCCACCAGTCAGTTCCAAAGACTACGCCGCAATTGCACTAATCTGACAGATTTCCAAACCCAAGCAAAAGACCTCAGTACACAATTCACAAACAAAGGTTACAATGAAAACAGAGTACAAGAAGCCTACACTAAAGTAGAAAAAATAGACAGGGAAACCCTACTGATACCCAAGACAAAAAACACAGACGAGCATAAAGACTTTAAATTAGCCTTCATAACAAAATACAACGACGACAATAGACTATTCCAAAAAATCCTACAAAAACACTGGCATTTACTGCTGGAGGATGAAACCCTAAATGACATCTTACCACCTAAACCCACAATCATATACAAAAAATCAACCGACCTTAAACAACAGCTGACCCATAACCACAGTAGACAGACAGAACCAGTTCAAGACAGCAAAGGGTTCTTCCACTGCGGATCTTGCAAATACTGCACCAGTCACACAATAACAACCAAAAAGACAGACAGATTCTCCTCAAAAGTGACAGGTATAGAGTACAAAATCAATGAACACATAACTTGCAACCACACAGGGGTCGTATACCTGGCAAGTTACCCCTGTGGGTTGCAATACATAGGAAGAACCATCAGGAAACTCAGGGTCAGGGTGGGCGAGCATATGCGGAACATTGCAAAAGGTTCAGACACACACAGCATCTCCAGACATTTCAAAGAGACACATGACTGTAACCCCAAAAACCTCACAGGAATTGGGATAAAACTAGTAACCAAGAACTGGAGAGGAGGAGATTACCTAAAAATGATAAATAAAGAAGAGCTAAAATGGATTTTTAATCTCAAAACCCTTACACCAAGAGGCCTTAATGTAGACAACGAGGTCAGGTCAATCAGTACCACGTAGTAAAACCACAGCTCCACATAGAAGGGCATAGTGCCCACGACCATTATGGCGACTCCTACAGTGTAGAATCTTGCTTTCAGATTCCCATTCAGAAAGACAAGCTAGAACACTGTCCTGAGCCCAACATACTGTAGCAGAGCTATTACAAGATAATAGTAGACGAACCCAGGTACGACAGATACCAATTATACCCAATGGAATTATACAGAAACTGACAGGTTTCGATACAGACTTGAGGGCATGTTTGCCCATAACCAATATGGCCGCCTCTACATCAGAGACCCGCCCCCAGGATTACAATAAAAATACCCCCGGCCACCACATCTAATACACAGCATCTCCCTGAAGAAGGCCGCAAGGTCGACACGCGTTGGAGGACATTTACCCACCAGACACCCACCCCAGTCTCCTCCCGTCGGGAGTAGAGCGCACGGCAGACGCCAGGACTTTAGACTTGGGTGCAGGGATACCGCGTCATCCGCGTCATCCACATCCCGGAAGTCTAGTCCTGTGCGAATTCCGTGGAGCCCGGCAGGACGTGCGGACACGGCGCCGACCTGATCTGCGGCGGGACTGCGGGTACGCACGGAGGGAACGAGGACCGGAACCATCACCAACCACAGGTTAGAGGTGTACTGCGGACGGGACGGGACGCCAGCCCCCCGCACCACCGGCCTGTGACCGACTCATCCCACCTGCATATCAGACTGTTTTCCCTTTTTCCCACCACCACTGTTATCGAGACTTCCTAAGCGCATCCTACACACGGTGCCCAGCCTCTGCTGCCACCCAGGTGTAGTGTATCCCGCGCCCCGTACTCTGTGTCCCTTACTCCCCGGCATCTGCTACCATCTACAAGCCAGTGACATTGGGTGAGCTGCTCCTGCTGTCACCCAAGTGCAGTTTGTGACGCCCCTGGGAATTGTGGAACTTTCTCAGCACCACCACAGAGTGCTCTAACAGTGAACCCCTTCTCCTACCCCTTCTGAGCCCCTGTGCTTTCACTGCCCCTTATATTTTATTCTCAATAAATTTCTTTGTATTACAAGTACCCTCTCATCTCATTTACCTGACGTATACATATTTGTACAGCCAAGCACTTACACTTACTGTTACCAGTAGATTTAGGGGAACACACAATCCGTTATTTTATTAGCGCAGGTCTCCATACCCCCTGCTTCCATTATTACCTATTGGAGGGTGGCCCCCCTCCCCTGGAGACCAGCAGCTGCAACAAGATCGCACTGGTGAGCGCAGTGTCTATACGCATATCTCCATATCTAATTCCTAGTATACGCAAATATACCTATATAGGCCAATAAAGCTGATTCTGATTTTCCTCCGCCATAGTCCCCCCAATGTGTTACTGCTTTTTAAGTGTTCCCATGCATTGATACCCACATTTTCCTCTACCATAGTTCCCCCAATCTGTCGCTTGTCACTTTCCACAAGAACACTTGTTTAAATTTAGATATAAATCATGTTAAAAAAAAGAAAAACACCATAGATAAAATCATTATTTTAACCATAGCAATTAATTAAAAAAATGTATGTAAATAAAACAATTTTTACCATTTTTTTTTTTAATGATAAACATACAAATGTCAAAGATTATCTTGCAGTTATGTCTCTGAAAAAAGATGTTGACTTTGTCACAGGATTCATTGATTGATACAGGTGTTATGAATGTCACATCCTATGATTATTTTAAGAAGCTGAAGAGGAGTGCCATATTAGAGGACATACTAAAGTGCAGCAGGACCTTCTACACCTCCACAACCACAGACTGGGTCCAGAAGAAATGGCAAATCTCCAGACTGTGTTCATCAAAGAGCACAGGAAGGTGGAGAATTCTAAGAGGTCTGCGGCAGCCACCTCAGAAATCTATAAGCCAACGCTGTGGTATTTCCAACAACTCATGTGTCTGGTAGGGTGTGAAGCTTCCAGATCAGGAATCACCTCCCACTCCAGAAACAAAGAAAGTGGCAACTGAAGTGGGTGAAAGTTCTCAGGCCGCCTCTGTAAGTACATATTAAATTTCTTAATAGATACCAACATTTGTTTTTAAAAATGTCCTGTAACACGGTGCCTGTTGCCTTTTGGACCCAATTTGGTTTAAAGACTTTTCTCTACACCAAAGGACCGTCTTTACCTTCTCATCAATTTGATCAGACTTTGTTTATTTCTGGAAGTCCCTTGCCCGAATTAATATGGACACCTGACCACTCGCAGCAGTGAGGACTCCCGAGTTGGCTAATTACACCTCGTGCCATCGGTTGAGTCCATTACAAACATCATCAGGATACCATAAAGTGGCTAATAAGGACTCCATTCTATATATCATCAACTGGGATCAATGCAGGTCAAACTATCAATTTATTGGTGATTATAACCATTGGGTCCAACAATTATTAATTTATTGTTTTTAACTTATATGTTTTATGTGTATCATTGATATGAAATAATTTTCATTGATTTAATTGATATTATTAGCGCTGCTTTTTTCTGTTATTTTTATTATTCTTACTTTCCAGGGAGCTGACTATTCCCATAAGCAGCAGCTTTGGGTTAACAACTCACGGAAAGCGCTCTATACTAACCGTTGGTTAGTACTTTTTCCTAATTTTGCTTGAGCGTTCACCTTGGGGATGGCCACAGGTGTTTGCCCAGACTACAGATGTGGGGGTTTTTGTTTGCTCGGAAGAGGGCAAACACAAGACAGAAAAAAGGCTTTTGTGGGCGCACTCTTGTTTTTGTATATATGAAGTTAGTTTAAAACTTGGCCATACAAGCCGGGTATCCAGTCAGCTATTAATGCTCTAACCGCAGTTAACCAGGCAATTAGAATTTTGGGAAGTAATCCTCAAAAAAATACCACCATACCTCACTGGAACTGCCCAAAAACTTCCCGAACTTGGAAGCTAAGCAGTGACGGGCCAGAATAGTACTCTTGTGGGAGACCCCTGAAGAACACCTGGGCCCTTATTCTGATTGACGCGGACTTTACCGCATACTTTCGGATCGCGTCTTTAAGGCGTCTGCGCATGCGTGGAGAACGCAACGCGCATGTGCCACGCCTTGACTCGGTACCAGTTCGGCCAGATCCCGTCCAGAACTGTTCACCGCTATCATTCGGGAAATAGGGGCGTATTATGGGCGTCATGCGGAATGACACATGGGCGTAGTTTCAAAGTGGGCAAAACGGGGCGGAAACATGGGCGGACACGGGGGAGTACACTTATGTTGGGGGGCGTACATTCGGAAACCACTCCGAATGCACGCGATCAAAAAGGGCAGAAATGTGCGGTGTCCACAAGTGTACTATTGCTTTGCGGACACCACTCGTTCATGCGGTAGGCGAACGTACGCCTAATGACTACAACCATTAACACCTGAACCCAATAGAATCTACTCCTTTACTCATTACTCACTAATAGGCCGCTTGTCAGTGCTTTAATTGAAACCATTGCTGCTTCAAGGAAACCTTACTAGTCCCCCACATATGCTGTACTTGTCAGACACTTTCAAACTGCTAACAATGGACATGACAGAATATTAATACTAGCAATACACATGTGTATTTGACATGTACTCATGAAACCACACATTTTGGGTAAAGTAAACACATTTATTTATATTCATGTCACAGTCAATGCCAGTGTGATGCAATGACCATAAAATAATACATACAAACAATAAACAACATGGCAGGAATGCAGCAAAATAAATAATAATACAAAACAAATATAATTGCACACAGATGGACTCCAGCACCTCCTATGTGCCACTGCACATGCAGCCAGTGGGAAATGAGGAGGCTGCTGGCCCTTCTACAGCAGGGCAAGCTGCACCTGACCATTCAACAGCAGGGCACCCTACACCTGGCCCTTCTGCAGCAGGCCAACCTGCAGCTGGCTCATATGCACCATCAGCAGAATCATTTGGAACACAACCGGGGACTTCACAAGATAGTACCATGGCCATCACTTCAAGTACAGCTGACAGTAATGGCAGGCAAAAGAGGGCAACAGGGGAACCACAAAGGACATATGAAGCAAGGGCTCAGCTGGTTACCCTCAGCACGTGATTGGACACAAGAAGCTGACACACACAGCACAATGGAAGATTTGGGAACACATAACGGCGGAGATTAATGCAGCCACAAGTTCATTTCCGACCACGTTTGGCCTTGGTAGGCTCCTTGGCCTGTGCAGCAGCTCTTCGGGGACGGCCAGATGCTGGGGCAGGTGGAGCAGATGATGTGGAGGGGTTGGCTGGTCTTCCCCTCCTGCCAGCAGGGAGTGTTGCCGGTGGTAATGCACCAGAAACGGATGCCATTAGGACCCTGTTGCTGGTAACCAGCTCCACCATAAGCTCATTATGGTGGAGGAGGAGATCATTTTGGCGGGTGGCTTGCTCGGCCAGCACCTGAGCACTTGCAGCCATGGCCTGCATGCTCGCAGCCATGGACTGCTGGGTGCTGACCAAGCTCGCCAGGATCTCCTCGGTCCTACGCACCCGTTCTGATGCCAAGTCTCCCTGCTGGTTGATGTCCCCAAGCACCTCGGCCAAGGCAGCCAAATCGGCTTGGCCCGATGCCTGCTGCTGCACAGGCCTACCTCTGGGGCCAGGTGGCACGGACTCCTCCACCTCCTGAACAGAGTCGTCACCAAGCGGTGGGGTGTCTGTGGGAAAAGATAAACACAATTAGGAGACATTCTACGATAATTACTTGCACAAGTTTATGGCATGACCAATATTTACCTTCCAGAAAAGACGCAAACACTTCAGCTGGGGCCTCGCTATCCATCGTGCTCACCCCCCTGATCTCCTCAACTGATATACAGCTCTCGGCCATCACCTCCAGGGGGGTGAGCTCTAGCCCTGATGGCATGGGGCCGGCCCCAGATGTCTGGCTGTGTTCCCACCGCTTGGTCATCTTCCTCTTCAGGTTGGTTTTGAAGTCCTGCCACCTGCAATGTAAGTTGACATATTAATACATGTCACTCCCAATGTTAGCTGTTGCAGCCATTGCTCTGTGCTACATATTACAACATGTGATTAATGTCCCATATATAATATTACATGCAACTATGATATCAACCGTTACAATACACATTCACAATCACCCTACTCTAACTCTCAACGAAATAACATGGCAATAATGTATGTGTATCGTAACAACCTCACGGCCCATTTGCTAAATGCATCTAAGCATCAATTCAATCATTACTTGGCTATTACTGGCCACATGTATCACAAAACAACTTGCCTCTTCTTCACATGGTCCGTCTCACGAACTTGTGGCGCTACTTCATTAATCTCTGCCGTTATCTGTTCCCAAATCTTCCATCTGCGTGTGTGTGTCAGCTTCTCGGATGGACACTCTATCCAATCACGTGCTCGGGGAACCAGGATGGCCAGCTCCTGTGCTTCATATGCCTTATTTTTTTTGGGTGGTTCCGCTGTTGCACTGGCTCGCCCCTTGCCACGTCCCTGGCCACGCCCCCTGGCACCAGTCGCTGCACTTGAAGTGCTGGCCATGGTACTACCTTGTGAAGTCCCCTGTTGTGTTCCAAACAATTCTGCTGATGGTGGATATGAGCCAGCTGCAGGTTGGCCTGCTGCAGAAGGGCCAGGTGTAGGTTGCCCTGCTGTAGAATGGTCAGGTGCAGGTTCCCCTGCTGTAGAAGGGGCAGCAGCCTCCTCATTACCCACTGGCCGCATGTGCAGTGGCACATAGGTGGTGCTGGAGTCCATCTGGTCAAATAGTTGCTGCAGCACTGGGTCCACCTCTGGTTGGGATCCAGACATGTTAGCAACAACATTGTCACCTTCTAATACACCTTTATATACTGTTTGTGTAATCTGTTTGGCGGACATCAGCGGCAGCTGCGTTCCGTGCGTGAGCGTACGTCGCTGTTTTTTCGCGCCGCATACGGTGGCGGAAATTCCATTGTGTAAAACCTGGCGAAAGTTCTACATGAAATACTGGTCACCAATGCTAACATTGCATAGAATCTTCTGATACACCTGTGACTATTGCACAATACACATGCTATTTGCTAGCATGACATGACATTTCATTCATGACTACTGTGGTATTGTGGCGTTTTAGTGCAAGCTAAAAGTAGCCCAATCCCTTAGAGAATCCAGCCCACAAGTCATGCAATACTCATCTCTACTGTTATAGACCACACATGTGAGAGCCCTATAAATAGTGACTTCCTGCTAGAATCATTTGTCTCCAGATCTGGACTTGTCAGGGTCTAAGGTAAGCTCTTCCATGCTCCTTGTAGATATGATATCCATTAACAATGTAAGTGTATGAATGTATGCACCATTGCCTCACTGACTACAGATTGTTGGGCCAGCAAAGTGGTGTATCATTATTGCAACATGTCACATGTTCACTATTTCACTCACAGGTCTTCAACCTGTGTGGGTTCATCTATTGCAGGACAACATGTCCCAGCAATAGATGAAATGTGTCATAGTACATGATGTCGGCAAAAAATGCTGACACCTTTATCTGTGTGTTTTGGACGGTGTGTATTGAGTTCATATTATTGTGTCATCATTAGAGAGTCAAATGGATCTGCGGGATTTCACGGGGCGGCCATCTATTGTACGTATTGAAGGCTACAAATCTATTTGTAGTGGGATATGGCCATTATGTGCATAGGTGCATCAGTATTTATGTTCATTTCTTTATAGGTTGCTGAAGCTATTATGCGCTACATGGAGAGGAGGCTAAGGGCACTTGCGGCTCTCCCCACTCGTCGGCCAAGGAGGCCAGGACGTGCTAGAATCTATCGCACACGGGTGACTCTGTTTGCTATGCCCGATGATGAGGTACTTACTAGGTACCGGTTACCGCCACATGTAATTCTGGATCTGCTCACCTTAATTCAGAGCGATCTGGAACCTCTACACGGGATCACGACAGCAATTCCGCCTCACACACAGCTGCTGGCGGTGTTGCATTTCTGCGCCTCAGGATCATTCCAACAAGTAGTGGCAGTACTTGCTGGAATATCTCAGCCGGCCTTCTGCCGAATCCTGAGGCGTGTGACGTCGGCCATGTTCAGGCACAAGGGGCACTTCATGGCCATGACATTTGCCACCGAGACCCTGCGCAGAAGCCAGCAGGCCTTCCATCAAATTGCTGGCTTCCCTAATGTGATAGGGGCTGTGGATGGCACCCATGTACCATTTGTGCCTCCATCTCGAAGTGAGAAGATATATAGGAACCGCAAATTGTTCCACTCACTGAACGTGATGGTGGTATGTGGCCCATCCATGGAGATTCTCGCCTTCAACTCGAAGTTTCCCGGAAGTGCCCATGACTCTCATGTCATCCGACAAACCGGGATATGGCAAAGACTCCAAGAGCTGGAAGGCCGTGATGCGTGGGTTCTGGGTGACTCCGGTTACCCATGTACGCCCTGGCTACTTACGCCGTACAGCTACCCAGCACCGGGCCCACAGGAGGCATTCAATCGGGCGCATGTTGCCACCAGGCAAGTGGTGGAGCGCTCAATTGGCCTTTTAAAAGGTCGATTTAGAGTGCTCCACCGCACTGGTGGTGACTTACAATATGCGCCTGAAATGGTGTCGAGGATCGTGGGCCTGTGTATATTTTTCCACAACATTGCTGTGCGGCGTGAGATACCCTTTGATGAGTGGGAGGTACCATCTGAGCCGCAAGATCCGCCCATGCGCCCATCCCGCGCCCCTGAATGCCGGAGGGGATACCAGCTGCGGGACTCTGTGGCGCAAAGATACTTCAGGTACATGTTATCGAGTTGACAGAACACACCAATTATTGTAAAAATCACCCCTTCAAATAAGTACAGTGTGTTAGTTGTCAGTGTTACAACACGAAAATTAGCCAGCCTGCCCTCCTAATGGCAAAGAAATAGGAGATATTTATCATATGTGCTTAGTTTTGGGGGAAGTTAAATATAGGTGCTAATTATTATACCTTGTTCAAGGGATCTTATGTGTTTGTTATATCTTCATTATTGTAGTTGATACTATCCCTGATGACTGGTGAGTACATTGATTTATTCTGTAATGTGTTTGGGATTTTTTCATGTGTTGATGTCTGATTTGTTTGCAGATATATATATATATATATATATATATATATATATATATATATGCTATTAGAATTTATTCACATGTTTCAACATTTCAAGGAGCAGGCAGCCAGGCAGGCAGGCAGGCAGGCAGCCAGGCAGGCAGGCAGGCAGGCAGGCAGGCAGGGCTGGTGTATAATGCTGGTCTCAGGATACCTGCAAGTGTGTGTATGTGTCTTTTACACATAAATGTACGCATACACATAGATGCATAGAGTAAATAATGCTAAGTACAGCTAGGCGTTGCTAAGCTATAGCACGCGTTGCTTGGCGGAGCGAGGCGTCATTGGATTTGCTAAGTGCATACACACTGTGTTTTATATATATCAGATTTGTTCATTGCCATACATCAACACTACTGTTTTGAAGGCATGCGAATTTGTCACCATTTGTGTTGGCGCAGACACGCTGTTCATGTAAAGATGAACAATAAAGTTATTAACACAAATAACTGTGATCAACCAATGCCACCACCTGATTGGTTGATAGATGCCATTGTCAACATGGCGGAGACACGAAGGGCAGAACCCTTCACACATGCGGAGCTGAGGGTTCTTGTCTCCGTCATGGAGACAAGGCTGGGCCGTGCGGGGCCGTTTATCACAAACCGCCATAAGCGGAGGGCCTATGCTGCGGCAGGGCGCCGAATTTACGCCCGCACTCGGGTGCGGAGGTCCCTCGGGCAGCTTGAGAGGCGGTGGTCGGACCTCCGCAGGCGCCAGCCCCAGCTGCTCCAGCAACTCAGGAGCGAAATTGCTGATTGTGAGTATTTTAGCTATGAAATTTCGCACTTACAACATAGCATATATAAACAATAAAATGTGTCTCATGATAACTGGGTGTCCATGGGTTTAAAAGTCCATAGACTGTTATGTGTGCTTCTTCCTGGTTAACATGCAGTCATGTGGCTTTTATATGTAATGCCATAGCATTGAGGATTCTGATGCATACAATGTGCCAGATCTAATATGTGTTACACATTGATAAATGCCTGGGTTGTAATGTGTGAACAAATTACTAACAATCACATAATAATTTACATGTCACAATTTGGAATCCATGAACAGTAAGGAGCTACTTTCCTGCATCGTTTGCCATCATTATCACCCTTCCATGTATGTCTTGTTATGGATTAATACATGTGCCCCAATGACCCGACATTGACCATGATTTTTTTTTCTACCACACAGCACGAGCCCAAGCCCGACAGGCCCGTGAAGAGGCGGAGGCAGCCCTGGGCCAGGAGGAGGCCCAAGACCCGGAGGAGGAGGTGGCGGCAAGGGTGGAGGAGGAGGAAGTGGAGGAGGAGGAGATGGTGGTGGAGGAGGAGGAGGTGCGTGAGGAGGAAGTGGAGGAGGAGGAGATGGTGGTGGAGGAGGAGGAGGTGCGTGAGGAGGTGGTGGAGGAGGATGTGGAAGCGGAGTTGGTTGCGGAGGAGGAGGTGTTGGTGGCGGAGGAGGAGGTGGAGGAGGTGGTGGTGGTGGTGGTGGAGGAGGAGGAGGAGGAGGAGGAGGAGGAGGTGGAGGAGGAGGAGGTGGAGGAGGAGTTGGAGGAGGAGGATATTGTGGCAGAGGAGCTGGCGGAGGAGGGGGCTGAGGAGGCCACGGTTGCCCCGGAGGAGTCTGATGATGAGGGGGAGGAGGCGTGCCAGGCCCCGGAGTACCATCAGATCGGTATGTTAACATAATGCATCATTAATGAAGTAGTTGTACTGGTATTTGTTATGTAGCACTGGTGATAACAAATTTTTGGCCCATACTATTCATATAGACCCCAAAGTGGGTAGCTACAGATACAGGTACGGGTTAGATGGGGTGTCCAAGGCATCCCTTTCATCCAGGACACCTCTGAATTACACAGGTTTGTGGGATGGGTTGGAGCTCCATTTTGACTGCCACATAACCGTAGTAGTTAAACAGGATCCTGGAGTAAAGGGATGAGTGGATCATTTGTGGATGAAATTCACCTGCTGCAAGTGTTGATTATGACCCATCAAATAGTGGAATCTATATTGTTGGTGAATGTTATTTCTAAACTATAGGATGTATGCTATAAATGGAGTATGGGCCGGCCTACCTTGGAATGGAGTCAGAAGTTGCCAGTGTCCCAGGAGCCTCCTCTACCTAAACACCCCCTGTAGTTCAGATTGTTTTTTTGCCCTCACAGAATTGTAGGTTGGTTTAGACAGAATTATGATTTTGAGGATGTGTACTGTGCATTCCTGACATTTGCATAACTCCCATGCCACGAACCATCACTGAACTTAGACTGAGCAGATTGTGACAAGTTCTTATTGACGGAGGCCATGACATGCTTGTCATTGGTTAGTCATGGGTGGGTTGTGACTGAGAAGAAACAATATGACTGTTATGTCTTCTGCAGAGTAAAGGGTAGAGGCCAAAAAAGACAGTATGTAGTAAATAAGTTAGCATGTATGTATATATGTATGTGTCATATCTATTTATCTATGTGTGTCTCTATCTCTCTACATAGATAGATATATATATATATACACACATGTCACCTAGCATTTGTGCAATTTATGTCGCAGTATGTGAAATGTATGCATGAATAACATGACTAATTTTTGCCCCTTTGACATGCCCACAGATGACACCACACCGGCAGATGAGGGGGTGCGTGGGGCCGTCCTGCGAGCGGAGCAACATTTAAGGCTCCTTCTAGCAGACCTGCAGGACATCCGCGATCTGCTGCTTTGATTTATTATATTTTATATTTTATTTTTTATGTTAATGTTGATTTAAAATAAATTCTTTATGCAAGTTCACAGTTGTTGGTTTTATTTGCACTTGAAACAGTATATGTGTAGATTGTTTATAATCTTTTACACAGGGTGTAATACAAACCATTGCACTTACATTGCTGTAAGGGTTAATGTGTGCAATGGATGTGTTAGGCATGCTTGTAAGGATATATTGGCATCTAATTGATTCCAATTCCAAATAAGCTGTTTTTTATGAGGATAGGTAATTGAATAAGTGGGTCATGTGATGTATTGCAGAATTGACATAATAGTGGGTTGTTTGGCGTAAATACTCCGCTTACGGGCGGTAGCACCGCTTGGCTCCCGTTCGGATGCGGTATTTCCGAGCATACTCTGTAATACTCAGTAATACCGTGCAGAATCGGAGTGTTTCTCCCGCACACGCATGGTTTGTATGTCGTCCGTAAACACGCCCTGTTCTTAAAGAGTGAGTCCGTCCGAATGCGGAGGACACGTGGGCGTTTCTACGGACGATGGCCGCACGCGGCAAAACACCGTGGCGTGCGGACCGCACCGTAAGAATGCGGGAATATCCGCACCGATCAGAATAAGGGCCCTGGTGTGGTATTAATAGAAGGTAGAGGTATCCCTAAGTAAATTGCACTGGACACGCCTACTGCATGAGCAATACAAGCTGTGAAAATACCATAAGTACCGTTGCTGGGGCAACATATATCCCTACAGGTTATCTAAACCTACGGGGGACTAAAACCATTCATTTTCGCCAATAATCACATTGTCCATATATCAGTGATGATAAGGACGTAATGCGCTGAATGGAGAGTAAGGTGTGAAAAGGGAAAAGTGCCATCACACAACATTTTATGTATTACATGTTTCATACAATTGGTGCCCTTTCCTCACCCTTTGTACTGTCTTCCATATTTTTTCAAAACCTTGGTTATTCTAAATTAAAAGATCGAAATAAATGCTAAGTTTTAAACTAACTTCATATATACAAAAACAAGAGTGCGCCCACAAAGCCTTTTTTCTGTCTTGTGTTTGCCCTCTTCCGAGCAAACAAAAACCCCCACTCAGTTGCCATACTGAAATCGTGGGTGCACCACCAATCATTGACTATTAGAATTTACTCATTATAGTCCCTATGTTGGTCATCTAAATAATAACAACAAATTAATAGACGTCAGTGCGGCTCCAAACCCTACCCTACATTCCAGAGTACAGATGGACAACTTCCTCTAGTCGGTGGGGGTCTTCTATCGCTGCTACTGTGACCAATGTCCTATGCTGGGTGACTCTGTGGCATAAAAAGTTAGGAAGGACACAACCTGCAGGTTGATCACAGTATTGAAAATGCAGAAGCGTATGGAGAGTATTTGAAAAGCATTTTCTACAATACAGCATGCCCTTGATAACCTGTAGTTGTAGATCTGCTTTTCCTTTGTAAGTTGCCTTGTGGAAACAGCTTCATAATGTTCTCATGTAGCGCAAAGGCTTCATCTGCCACTTTAGGGTCTTTTCAGTGAGACTCTCATAGAAGGTTGTATTTTTCAGGGAGCCACCATCTGGGGCCCATCTATCCTTGCCAACATCGATGAAGATAAACTGCATTCACCACCAACAGCACAATACTGAAGTACCCCTTAATTATAGTACATAGATCCAGTGTTGGCAGGAGGGTTTATACAGACGTTCTTTCTATCAATCACTCCACCACAGTTAGGGAAATTCCATCTGTTATCAAAATCCTCTGTCATGACTTGCCACTCCTCCACACCTGCAGGGAGCTTAAAAAAAAAGAAAGAAAGAAAAATGATAATTAAAACATGTAATGATAATGTTTTTATTCTACATACAGGTGAATGACCCTAAAACTCTGGATTTGACATTCCAACCAGAAATAGATGATTCAAGTACTCCTGTTCCTCCAACAAATGAGGAAAATTCGACCCCAGCGCCTTCTCCACGGCAACGTCCTCATGCTTCAAGGAAACGCAGCCGTTAAGAAAAAACACACAGGCCGAAGACTATGCCATATCTGAGGAACTGAAGAGGTCACTGTCCAAGCCACCAGATCGTTTCGCCAATTTTGGGGTCTAAATAGCGAACACTATGACCGAACTCCCCACCGAGCAGGCCCTTCAATTTGAGTGCATAACATGCAAATGCATGTACAAAGCTCTCTCTGGATTTCTCGCTTCTTGCAGCACTGTGTCACACCCTCTCACCCAACCCCAAACCGTTTCTACCATGCAACTCCAGCCTACACCCCAAGCTACCTGTTCCTCAGCACTTTACAGGGCCATGTTGGCAAATGACGAGTTGCCCGATTTTTCATTATTGTAGATTTTAAATAATATCCTAGAAATATGGCTCACTCTTGTATACAGTGTATTGGTTGTGGATTTTCAACGTATGGATACGCACATGCTGTAGGTGCATAGTCATGGCCCCCGGGAACATATACTCTGCACTTTACAATATGTGTGTATTCTTCTAAACCAGTCTGCAACCAAAACATTGTATACCCAACCCAGTTTTGGGTATAATTGCACAAGATTGTGTATAATAGATTTTACAATATTTTTAGGCCCCCTGTTAATTATTGATATGAGTCTGTAAAGACAGGGTCCAATTAGAGGTGTGCTACGACAGACAAGTTACACATGGAGTAATTAAAGAATGAAAGAAAGGATTTGTAGCGAATCCCGCTCATTAAATATGCACTGCACTGGGTCCCCGCTCATTAGATATGCAGAGAGCGGGACCAGCTCAGCACTCACTGCTGCCTGGGTCGCCTGTCAGCTCAGCCATAGTCCTTCGCTTCTCACCTTTTTTGGGGGAGGAGGGGCGCCAGAATTTTTTATGGCAGGGGCGAGAAAAATTTCTAGCTGCGCCACTGACAATAGTATGGGCAGCCTTTTATTAATTTGCATGTAACGCAATGAAGTATAATGAATGTAAGGCAATCAAACAGCCACAAATAATTCTCACTTCATGATTTGGTTAAAATAAAATGTACATGGTAAAGTTAATTCCACTACTGCAAAAAGGTAAATATACGATTATTTATTCAGTTTTACCACGTTCAGTACCACTAGGTGATTTCATTATCACAGTATGATGATTCTGTCATTTTACACAAGCGGTCATACTTTTACCAAATGTATGTAGATGTATCCACAGGATGTCTACAACTTGTAATAGAATTAAGATGATAAAAATCTATAATTAATTCTGGATGCTGAATTTTTCAATTTGGTGTACACACGCACAGGGGGTCTATGTACTAAGCCTAGTTGAGAGCTAAAGTAGATGGAGAAAAAGTACCACCCAATCAGCTCTAATTGTCATTAGCTGGTACTTTACCTCTGTCCACTTTATCTCTCTCCAAGGCTTAATATAAAGACCTTATAGCAACACATATGGGGCCCTAATTTAGACCTGTTCACTAGGCTGCGCATACTTGCAGCCTAGCGAGCAGGTAAGCCCCACCCCACACAATGTCCCGCCCTCAAATCCCCTTCGGTAATAAAAGTTAGTCTACAGTAAACTGACTTTTATTTCCGCCGCTGATCACCGAATACAGGGCGGGCACTGAAGTCATGTGACAACAGCCGCCCGCCCCGAACAGGCAACACCACGCCTGCATTCTCAAATTAATGCCCACCGTTTTTATGGGGATGCCCACAGTGTCCTGACTCCCCAAAGTGCTGATTGACAGCTGAGCCACCGCCGGTGGCCTTTAGCAGTACAGGGCACCCGAGTGATGGCTCAGCTGTCCAATAAAGCAGCCTGCGACTCAGTCACATTCTCGAGGAATGTTTCCTGGACAAAAGCGGAACTATAGAGACCACTGCTATCTGCTACCACTAAGATGCAGAATGAGCAAATACAGCAAAGAATATCTTCTGTGTATCAAGGTTCCTGGACTTGTGGTATTTTTTAGCTAATGATCCCAATAGGATGGTCAGAAAAATCAGATGCTTCTCTACAAACAGAACACAATTTATTACAACTAATAAGTGCACATAAGACCCACTGAGGTCATAGGTTCGATTCCCAACCCAGACCTAACTGTGCAGAGTTTGTATATTTTGTTTAAAAGAAAGAAGTGTTGTGGTTGGTGGAGCGCAATGAATCAGATAATTAGTGCAGCCCACTCCAATATAATGTGGGGGTACACCACCCCCAAAGATGAAATACTGAACAAAAAAGTTATATGGAGTGTGGCGCACTATACCTGAAAGATGTTGTTAAACACAAATCCAATTCATTTCAACAGGATTTATTTATACACATAAAAGCAAAAAACATGTAGGGGGAAAAAGCAAGGGAAATACAACACTGATGCAATGCTCCTATGGAAACGTAGATACACTCTGGTCTCAGATGTAGTTTGACAGTCTGGAAATGAATGGGTATCTCACCATATGGATGCACTGCGGTGGGCTATACTGAAGATGGAACCAGTCTGCGGCACCACCGCAGTGAGCTTACTTCCAAAGGCCTCCAGAGTCCGAATAAAGTGCTTGTGCGTCTCCAATAAAGTGCAAATGCAGTAAAGTGTCAAGTGCCAAGGTGCTTCAGTCAAAAAGTGCAGTGGCTTGTAGTCGTCAGCAACGTGTTTCGAGGACTTCAGTAATATCCTCTTTCTCAAGCTGGATATAATTGATATGAGCCCAGGAGCCGTTTTTATACCTGCTTTCTGGGCTCAAACTGGCTCAGAAGCCAATCACTGTTCCGCGATTTTCACGGGCCGGAAGTGCCGTGCGTTCCACACGGTACTTCCTGTTTGCGTTCCAAGTCGCGTCATGTCACTTCCGCTTCCGGTTTGTCGCTATTGTGCAGCGATCTTATATGCTCTTTTTTTTTTCTTTGAAATGCTCCTTGGAAACATGAAAAACATCTTGACTGATTTTTAAAGACACCATGGTTATCCATTTGTAGCCGGGATTCGCTCAGCTTTTCCTCTGAAATTCCGATATAGGTTTTCGGCCATCTTTAATCAGGGCAAACTTGCTGGTAAATCTTCTCTCAGCCCAATTCTTTATTTGTTTCAGGGGGGACTGACATTCCTCTTACCGTCTATACCGTACTTTGTATTCCGGTAATGTCCCTAAGTACCGGGAATGTCAGCCCCCCTGATTTTGTACAGAAGTAAGCCACTGCACTTTTTGACTGAAGCACCTTGGCACTTGACACTTTACTGCATTTGCACTTTATTGGAGACGCACAAGCACTTTATTCGGACTCTGGAGGCCTTTGGACGTAAGCTCACTGCGGTGGTGCCGCAGACTGGTTCCATCTTCAGTATAGCCCACCGCAGTGCATCCATATGGTGAGATACCCATTCATTTCCAGACTGTCAAACTACATCTGAGACCAGAGTGTATCTACGTTTACATAGGAGCATTGCATCAGTGTTGTATTTCCCTTGCTTTTTCCCCCTACATGTTTTTTGCTTTAATGTGTACAAATAAATCCTGTTGAAATTAATTGGATTTGTGTTTAACAACATCTTTCAGGTATAGTGCGCCACACTCCATATAACTTTTTTGTTCAGAGTTTGTTTATTTTCCCTGTGCTTGCGTGGGTTCCCTCCAGGTGCTCTGTTTCCTCCCACAATCCAAAAATATACTGGTGGGTTAATTGGCTTCCAAAAAAATGAACCAAAGAATGTCTTTGTGTGCATGTGGGGAATATAGATTGTAAGCTCCACTGGGGCAGGGACTGATGTGATTGTTCAAATATCTCGGTAAGCGCTGCAGAATATGTGTGCACTGTAGAAGTAATTGGTAATAAATAAATAAGACATGCACAGTAATATTCAATTAAAAAAATTACTTAAATGACTTTTTATACTAAATGTTGACTGACTAAATACCAGTTATGGATAATGTGAGTATTCTTTAAACAATTTACCTTTTCAGTAGTCCTACAGATGTCATGCTTCAATAGCAAACTAAAGCACTATCACATAAGAATCCCAACTAAATGTCCAAGACACTTGTGGAGATTAATATCTAACTTGGAATGATTAAAGTCATGGCACCAATGTTTTACAAATCGGGCAGCACGGTGCACATTTCCAGTACATGTGTGATGTATGCAACAAAGGAGTTTTCATGGATTGTAGCGCTGGAACAGTAGCAGAAGATTGCTGAGTTGTGTGCAACTCAGAATCAGGCAGTTTGGTGCACAGATTGAACTGGTTCTATTGGAGAGAGTTCTATATACAATTATTACTATAAGAATGGATTCATTTAACTCTACAGCTCACCTTCAAACAAATTGGGATGGCTAGGAAAAATTATTATGGGCCTATTTATCAAGTGATAAAACACTGTGAATGATAATACTTGTTGTGTATGATAAATGGTGCTCCAGTTAATCAGCTCCCATCTGTCATTTTTCAAACATGACAGTTAGGAGCTGAACATATGACAGTTGGAGGCTGATTGGCTGGAACAAGTTTGGTCACACAAATAGGGCCTATTAGGTCCGAAGGGTGCAAGGTGCTATTCGGGTGCCATCTTCATGCTTTAAATGCACGACAACAGCACCCGATTCAGCCCGATCTCGCACCCTTCAGTGGCCCAAATTCACTTAAAATTGCTCGCAACCCTATGGAGTTGCGAGCGCTTTCAAGCAAATTCAGCCCACCGTAAAGTGCGTCCAACTAGATGTCATACTACAGGTCTCCTAATCAGCCTATAAAATGCCAGTTAAGAGCTTTGATAAATTACAGTTAGGAGCTGGTTGTGGTAGTTTATCTCTTTATAAACTTTTATAAATCCCTCTTGTCACTTACCGGGACAATATTCTATGGGCCGGATTCAGAGATGTACGTTAATGCCGCCACAACTGAAAGTGTGCAAGTAGAGACTGTGCAGGACTCCAGGTTTATTCACAAACTATTGATTTTTGGTTATTTGGCTGCCTAAAAGTGTAGGGTGACTTAAAGGCACATGTGTGTCTGGTTCTTCTAAATAATGGCAAATGATACATAAAACAAGTAACAGTTTACTGTGTTATCATTGTGCTAACTGACTTTGACTTGTGTATTGAATTGTGTTGGCCAGACTCTGATTGAGGATTTTGAGTTGCAAACTAAGCTCAGGATATAAATATTAACAAGTAATATATCTCCTTTCTCTTGTACGCCAGAAGAGAGCTGTCAGCGTCCCTGCGGATTATTATATTGTGTCCCTTTTTATGCTTGGGTAAGATGATAAGTAAGTGGTCTGGGCTTCATTGTAAAAAATAAATTGAATTTCACACACAATGGGTTTGCAGTTGGCCTCGGATGAAACACTTGAGTTTAGGGGAGCGTTTTGATCCATCACACCAAAACAACATGAGGTTTGTAAGTCACATGGTAATTACCAAGTAAGTGCTCCATTAAGAAGACCAAAATCCCTATGTTTAAAACATGCCTGTTTTATTATAGAGGGTCACTAGTAATCGTATGAATGACTGTTGCTGAAATGCTCCGGATTATAGGATTTCCCCCTGTGACAAAGCCCTCGTTTATAACCATGTAGGATTTTCTGCACATGGGAAGGTGTGAGATATAGCTGTATGAATGAAAGTCCCTGTATCTGTCAATCCCTTCAACTCTGTCTCTTCTTGATTTGTTCCATGGTGTGCTGAGGATAGCTACAGACATTGTCTGTGTGACAAAGGAATTCATACACCCAAAGCCATGGTAACAACGTTTCATTTAAAACTCCGTATAGCAAAGCCATTCATTGTGGAGTAATGGCTTCACAACTCATAGGATTATATTGCTCCCATATGATATATTAATATTTTGCTGCTGGATACGTTGCCATAAGATTATCTAGTTGTAGAGGCCTATAACTTCTTAAAGAAAAGTACTGTACAATTGAGGTTACCAGAATGCAGAGGTGCAAATGTGCAGAAACCCTTCGCAATCAATCAAAAATCGACTTCATTGTCTAAAGGAAATTAAATTCAAGGCCAGATTAACAATGGGCTACAGCTCCAGGCCTCCATATAAAAATAGGCCAAACATCATAACAGCATGATGATCACAGGATGACACCAGTTGGCCCAAAATTATCACTATGAAAATTGTATTTCTATTTTCCACATTATGCTATTTTTTTTAGTTTTATATATTTAGAGAGCCATTGGGTCTTATAGTGTATGTACAGGCCTACATAGCATTGGCCTCACCTTCACCACATTTCATAATAGGCCCTGGAACATTTTCTGCTCCAGGTTCATTAGGCCCTTAACCCGGCTTTCAGGATATCACAATTAATTGACCAAAACATAACGAGATGTTACTGAAATTATTCTACATGAATTTTCATGTGTTCAATGCTTATGTCAACAATGTGATACTTCCCTGTAAGTATCTGTTATCCATGGCTACATTTTAGATCTTTTTTATTTTACATAGCTAATTGTGACATTGTTGAAAGTATGTACTTGGCATGGCTAGCAGTTGTTTGTCCAGATTATGTGGATTTAGTATATCCATCTATGGAAAGAAACTAAGACTATGAATAAGGAAAACATGGAATATGGAAAAAAGTTCTGCTTCATGATTAATGTCTTAAACCATTTTTTTATAGTTTAGCCATATACTTTATTAATAACTGTCTGGAACCATAAATCATCATAGTATCTGTATGCATGAACAAGCACTGCAACCAATAGATACAATTGTATTGCATTACCATGTAGACTGGTGTAGCCACGCTTATTGTGGCTACATCGTTCTACTTATATGGCAGATGCATGCTGGCACATGTATTCATCGTAGTTGCACCCGTGGCCGATTACATTACATTGGCTGGCAACTCAGCACATGAGTAAGAAAAAACTAAGATGTTGGATTTTAGGAAGGCTGACTGCAAAAATGGGGAGATGTTTACGCGACTCATTAGCGGATTGGAGGAACTTGAAAGGAGTGCAGGAGAGGTGGAAAAAATTAAAAAGTGCTTTACTAAATTCAACGGACCATTGTATCAAAAGGGTTATGAAAAGTACCAGGAAAAGGAAGCCAGTGTGTTTTACTAAAGAGGTATCAACTAGTGTAAAAGCAAAAAAGATGGCCTTTTAGGACATACAAGCAGACTCAAAATAATAATAAGTGTATCTTGCCAGACGCAAAGAACCTAAGAAAGTGATCAGGCGTGCCAAGGCACAAGCTGAGGAGAAAATGGCTAAGTCAGTAGATAATGGAAACAAAACTTTTTTTTAAGTATATAAGTGAAAGGAGAAAATCAAATGGAGGAATAATAAGACTGCGGACAGACACTGAGAATTTGGTGGAGGGAGACAAGGCAATTGCAAATCATCTAAATAATTACTTTTTCTCTGTATTCACTATAGAAGGAGAAGGGAAGGGACCACAGTTAAGTTGCAAGGACATTAATAAAAATAAGGTAGATGGAAGTACATTTACTAGGGAGAAAGTCCTAACAGAACTTTCAAGACTGAAAGTGGATAAATCAATGGGGCCAGACAGAGTGCATCCAAGGATACTAACAGAACTAAAAGATGTGTTGGTAGCACCATTAACAGATTTATTCAACCAGTCAATAGATACAGGTGCAGTTCCAGAGGACTGGAAAAGAGTAAATGTAGTTCCACTGCACAAAAGCGGAAGCAAAGAAGAAGCAAGTAACTACAGACCAGTGAGCCTCACATCAGTAGTAGGGAAATTAATGGAAACACTATTAAAATTAAGAATAGTGGAATATCTTAAATTAAACAACTTACAGGATCCAAAACAGCATGGTTTTACTGCAGGGAGATCATGCCAAACAAGTCTCATTGACTTTTTTGACTCCTTGACCAAAATACTAGATGAAGGAGGGGGCTGTAGACTTTAGTAAGGCATTTGACACTGTCCCACATCGCAGGCTACTAAATAAACTTGAAAGTGTGGGATTGGATTATAAAACAATTAAATGGATAAGAACCTGGTTGCAGGATAGGAAACAGACAGTTGTAGTAAATGGAGTGTATTCTATGGAGGGACATGTTACCAGTGGAGTACCCCAGGGATCTGTACTTGGATCAGTGCTCTTTAATATCTTTGTTAGTGACATTGCAAATGGTATTGAAGGGAAAGTATGCCTTTTTGCAGATCACACAAAGATATGCAACAGAGTAGACACACCAGGAGGGGTAAATCAAATGACTGATGATCTAAGTAAACTTGAGAATTGGTCAAGAGCATGGCAACTACAGTTTAATGCTAACAAATGCAAAATTATGCACTTGGGACTCAAAAACCCAAAGGCTCAATATAGTATCAAGGGAATGGAAACTACTGAGGAGGAAAGAGATCTAGGAGTCACTATTTCAAGTGACTTAAAGGCAGGAAAGCAATGTAGCAAAGCAATGAGTAAGGCTAGTTAGATGCTTGGTTGTATAGGGAGAGGAATCAGTAGCAGAAAAAAAGACGTAATAATGCCACTTTATAGGTCATTGGTACGGCGTCATCTGGAATACTGTGTCCAGTTCTGGAGACCATATCTTCAGAAGGATATAAATACATTGGAGAGTGTACAAAGAAGGGCAACTAAAATGGTGCATGGCCTACAGTACATCACAAAACTTACCTGGATAGACTAAAAGATCTTAACATGTATAGTTTGGAGCAGAGAAGGGAAAGGGGGGACATGATATAAATCTTCAAATATATCAAGGGTTTTAACATAGTGCAGGAGGGAAATTTTCTTCAAAGGAAAAGAAGTAATAGAACATGAGGACATGCACTGAAACTGGAGGGAGGTTGGTTCAGGGGAAATGTTAGAAAGAATTAAACAGTAGAACAATTTAAACATGCTGGGGATAGGCATATGAATATCCTTACAAAGAAATAAGGATTAAAAGGGGTTGAGATTACCTGAAGGGTAAAAAAAGGGGCAGACTACATGAGCCAAATGGCTCTTATCTGCCGTCAAATTCTATGTTTCTATGAAACATACAGGTATTAAAAAAGTCCCCTTTCCAAATGAATTCTTGACTCTCCATTAAGGTCAGATGTTTTTATTTTGTTATGGATTCATCCTTGTGTTTTGGTTTTGCAAAATCACCCTCAAGTGTTTTGGTTTGAATTCAGATTTTGTTTTGGTTATAAATCAATTTTTACAAAATTGATATTTAAAAAAAAAAACACACAGCTAAAATCGAGTCATTTTGTATTCCAAAACCTGAAATTTGGATTTAAAACCCAAATTCCAAACCACAGAAAGAATCAAACCAGAACCAGGTTTGGATCAACCCTCCTCAAGATGCACAAAATTCAAAGAATTTTAAATTTTGGGGGAACCAAAACAAACACCTCTAGTTTTTTTTTTTATTTTTAGATGAACATATCCAAAGTTCCAATATTGTACAGATAATGTACATTCAGGGGTAAATATAACAAACAGCCTGCAGGTATCCACAGTTTACCGGAAGTCTGTCCAATGTTTTACAGTAGCAATCAATAATCTGGTTTTGCCTTTTTAATGTTTGCCCAATGTTTTAATGTATGTACTGTAGCTATATAATTTACCCCTAATTATCATTTACCCCTTTTGTGTCTGATTTTTTTAAGGCACTTGTAGGCCTAAATTACTCCAACCCAATATTATGCATTAATATTTGCCAAGTGGAGGGTGAAATTAATAGTCCAAAATTTAAGACTAACCATCTAACCAGCATTTAACCAGTATCTGTTATCTCTGTGATGCATCTGTCACTTCTAAATACTGTTACCTTAGATATGGCATAACTTGTAATTTCACAGATCCCCTGGTGTATATAATGGTCTATTAATATGTTCCACTTCTTTAGAAGTGGAATCTTTTCAAATTAAAAGCAGTGTTGTTGTCAATAACTCTCACATGTGAAGCCATTTGCATTGATAAATAGATCAAGGTTGTGGGGCCTTGTCCCATTGCACATAACTGGACTGTTACTGCATTGAATCGTGTTAACATTAGACTATAGGTAAACCACTATCTCAAAACCAAATTTGTAATTTTGGATAGAACTTATGCTACAGAATCTCTGAGTAGTATAGTTGTGTTTAGCTCAGGATTTCACAGTTAATTGAATAAAACATTCTGTGCCACAATTGTGCCAGTTCCCTGCAATAAACTCTGCCTAAATACCATAATCAGACAAGTGGTCTCCACACAACAAAACTGTTCATTCAAGCAGAAAGTATCTGGATCAAAACTACAGGGCATTTTCCTTTAAATACAGAAGGATTACTGGACATATCCTTTGCTGTTTTATATTGCAATTAAAAAGAGCTTTTATGCAAACTGCAAAACAGACATAAACACTGTCATTCAAATGTAATAAAACGTCTTCTCGGCCAATGGCCACATCCTTGAACGAGGCAATATATAGGAGAAATAAGAAAAGGATTACAATGCAGATAAACATTATTCATGATTAGAGCACGATGTAATAAATTGGCACTGATTTCATGGGTTATTGCCAGTGGTTTTATTAAAACTTCTTGCCAGTACAATCTATAACTATAAAGTCTCCGTCCTATGTTCTGTAACTGCTTAGCTGCACATGACATGAATCCAACAGTGTATTGTATTAAGTAAGCAATTAAACTCCTTGTAATGGAATCCGGCTCAGGAAGGCATTGGATTCAAGGTTAATTTGGAAAAAATATGAAGTGTTATCAAGTTATTTGTGAGACAAAGCAAACACCCCCTGAATACACTCATAACAGAGGTCTGATTTCATTACACACCAGACGTGTGTTGTCTGAATATTTTTGAAGACAGGGAACAATGGTTAAGTGTCGCGATAGCACTCTCCTAGTTGCCTACCTCCCCGCAATTAATGTGTCCATAGAGGGACATGTAAGGTCCATGAAAAAGGGTATGTGTTTTAAGGCTTAAAAACATCTTAAAAACATCTTAGTAGACTTCCAAGTTCTACAAACAAATGAACATAGTGGGGTAATTCAGACCCGCTTGCTGCGTGCTGAATTCACTCCCCCTGCCAATGTTTGGGGTTTACGCATGCGCGAATATGCTCATGTGCTAACCTCCGGCATGAATGTCAAGTGTTAAACTCGCCAAGGTATTCGCTCCAGGATGAGCAGGCAGGGGGCGGAAGTAGGGGAACACCCAATGATTTATGGCCAATGTCAATCCAATGGTCCAGAAACATTAAGCTTCAATCAACTAGGAAATATCTACCAAAAGGTCCTAATAGTTCTGTGTACATTCTCCATAATCTGTCCATATTTCCTAAGGTTTATCCTGATTACCCCATCCTTCCTGTGGGCGGGCATATGCAATTACAGTATGGTGTGGCAGAAAATCTATAACTTGCAAAATAAAAAAATAACATAATGTGTGCTGCCAATATCGGGCCCTTCCACTTGCTCAAAATTCGCTCTGAATGTTGAGACAACAAAAAAAAATTAAATAGTTTTTGCTGTACCTAGTTTATGTACTGTCATTAAATCTATATTAGCTATTTGATATGAAAGCAAATGCATACATATATAGTGTAGGTATAGAATCGCAAAATACTGCCTCTAATTTTCAAAAATTTTTAAATAAAAAAGCACATGTCACAGCGCAACCCATATATACACAAATACACACAATGTCTTTAACAGGGAAAAAAAAGCATTGACCCTCATGGGGGAGAATAAACAATAGCCCAAAACAATAGAAAAAAACACACACACATTGGCCTAATCAAAATATGAGACACCTAAATTTAATGATTGCTCCCAAGGAAAAAAAAAACAATTGCCCCAGCCAGAAGAAAATTAAACAAACATTGATTCCCCCAGCCCCTTACAGAGGACTGACCTCACCTGCTGGGCTGTCACTAATAGCTGCAGAGCTTCCAATTACTCCAGAAAGTCCATTCCTCTGGAGTCTTCCTCCAGAGAGTTCACACCAGGCCAGTGGTTTGAAACTTGGTCCAACACCATCCTTATCTCAGTCCCACAGCACCTCATCACCTTGGCCCTTCAACACTGTTCACAGTCCCTCAACATTGTCCTCCATCCCTCATCACCTTCCTCAGACACAGCCCTCATCACATACACAGCCACAGCCACATCACATTCCTCAGCCACAACCCCATCACCTACCACAGCCATAGTACCTACTACATTAATAAGCTAAAGCCCCATCACATTCCTTAGCCCCAGCTCCATCACCATCCTTAGCCCTCAGCCTCATCAGCTACTCCAACCCCCACCTTCCTCACCTTCTTCAGACACAGTCCCATCACCATCACCTCAGCCCCTATATCCATTACCATCCTAAGCCTCCTCTGCCAAAACCCCATTACCATTCTCAGTCCCCATCTCCACCACCATCCTCAGACCCATAAACATGCTCAGCCCCCATCTCCCTCACCTGTTTCTGCCACAGCCCCATTAGCTTTCTCATCCCCCAGCCTTAACACTTTCTTCAGCCTTCACCTTTCACTACACCCTGCTCCAGTGCAGATGTGAATGCACATTGATTAGGGTCAAATATGCTAGTCAGTGCCCATGCACATACACAAATTGTTCAGAAGACTATGGCAAATATCTAGTTATATATGTTTTTGTTTTGTGTTTTTTTAATCATTTTTTCAAAAAGAACATACATCAGGCATGATCATATATAGTTATATATGTTTAACAATTGTAACTTAATTATGCTCTAAGTCTAAATAAATGTAGTTTTATTTGAAACACTAGAATTGTCAAAAATAGTTTTTCTTCATTCCACTCCATGGTATTTTCTCAAAATCAATTATTTATGTATTTATTAACAGTCTCTTATATAGTGCAACAAGTAACATTACCCGGTACTTGTAATGTACCCCCCAACAAAAAAAGAAAAGCTATAAACTACAATTTGCAGGGCATTACATATTTATCTATTTATCCAAATTGCAGTTGTTCTTGATGGGCTTTATTACATGTTGACCCAGAAAAATTAGCCAGGAGGAGGGAGGAGGGAAAGGTGAGAATGGTGTGGAACACTGTGTTTTAGAGATTTCTTGCAGATGTTTAATCTGTGCTCTATAAACCAGATTTTTAACTTCATGTTATTCTTCCAATGTACTGTAAGGCACATGGACATAGAAGAACAGGTACTTGTGTAGTTTCACGGCGCCCATTGAAAAATGGGCGTGGTCAGGGGGTGTGACCAGGGCGTGGTCATATGACACTAGGGGAGTGGCTGGAATATTGCATGCCGAAGGCACTTGGCCAAAGTTTACACAGTAATGCCTGTTACACGTCACACACCCAATACATATGACCCATGCCATAATGCCCGTTACACATTATTCCCCACACCATAATGCTCATTACACCGCACAACTGATGCCCATTACTAATATGCCCACACAGTGCCAGATATGCCCCCACAGTGACCCAGTGCCAGATATATGCCCCCACAATGCCACACATATGCCCCCAGTGCCAGATATGCCCCCACAGTACCACACATATGCCCACAGTGCCACACATATGCCTCCAGTGCCAGATATGCCCCCACAGTGCCACACATATGCCTCCAGTGCCAGATATGCCCCCACAGTGCCACACATATGCCTCCAGTGCCAGATATGCCCCCAGTGCCACACATATGCCCCCACAATGCCACACATTTGCCTCCAGTGCCAGATATGCCCCCACAGTGCCACACATATGCCCCCAGTGCCAGATATGCCTCCACAGTGCCACACATATGCCCCCAGTGCCAGATATGCCCCCACAGTGCCACACATATGCCCCCAGTGCCACACATATGCCCCCAGTGCCACACATATGCCCCCACAGTGCCACACATATGCCCCCAGTGCCAGATATAGTGCCACACATATGCCCCCAGTGCCAGATATAATATGCCCCCACAGTGCCACACATAAATGTCCCCACAGCAGCACAACTCACCAGTGCTGGCTGTGTCCAGTCCAGTCAGGTCCTCTCCCCCCTACAGTCCCCTGCTGTTCTGCTTCCCTGGGGAGGGGAGGGGAGGGGGAGGGAGCGCATCTACCGTCCCTTCTGCCTGGCTCTCGCTATCTCGCGGGCTGGCTCCTGATTGGCTGCCAGCCCGCGAGCTCTTATTGGCTGTCGCCTGACAGCCTAGTCTGAGTGACACACTGAGGGGAGGGAGAGAAGCGCAATGCGCTCCCCTCCTCTCCGCTAGCAATCAGCTGTGGCGGGGCGGCGAAAACCATGCCCCCCGCCACTTACATATGCGCGCATGCGCAATAAACACTTTGGGGGAAGATTTGTTATGGCGGTACGGGGTATCGGCAGTATTTCTTTTAACGGTACGCCGTACCACCCCGTACCGCCAAACTTGCAGCTCTGATGGTGGCTAAATCTTGAGGGATGTGTAAAATCTGATAATAAGTACAGTAGATATGGCACTCCTACCAGACGTGGGCCTAAACAAAAGCACTTCTAAGGCATTGGTCCGATTCTGAGGTGTGAGGTGTTTGAGAACTGAACTTGCATAATGTTGGGCTTGATACATAGCCAGTGTCTGCAATTGGGGAAGTGTATATTCTGTTAGGTCTTGAACCCTCAAAGGCGCTGACGCTGTGTTGTTAACTAGGGCCTTCATGTGTGATATGACTTTCGCTTTCCATGATAGTAAGGGCTGTAAAGCTCTTCAATTCTGAAACTCTTGGTTGGCTATCAACGGTAAGAATATTTACTGGTGACTGTTAAGATTGTGTTTATGTCTTGCCAGACGGTTCAGGGTGTCATTAATAGGGGATTTTAAGCTACCGAGTTATTCCCTGTCTGTGACTTTGTAAAAATGACATTAAGTGTTGCTGAGACAACACAGGAGAGATTGATATAGTTTTGTGTCAGTGTGGTTTATTGTGTCATGTATTCAGTCCCTGATATATCTATAAATACAAGCCTGGTTGTAGATCTGTAGGTTAGGGAAATTCCTTACTCCATTAGACACGGGTTGCTGGAGTTTCAAAAGGCTTACTCATGGTCCATTGTTTTGCCATACAAATTTGCGGAACGCCTTGTATATGTTTTTTTGGGCTGTGGTGGTTAGCATAAGTAGTAACATTTGTAGTGGGTACAAAAGTTTTGGGAATGTAATCATTTTTAATATATGAATGCGGCCCAACTAGGATAGCATAAGATGCTTCCACTTCATTTATGGCGGACTGAAGTATTTTAATAATATTTAGCCTATATCATGTCATCTAATGTTTTGGAATATAAATCCAAATAAATTTTATTGCACTTGAAGCCCATTTAATGTGGTGTCCTCTTGCCCTCGGGGTCCGCTCAGGGGGCCTTGATATAGGCCCTGGGACTTGGATCAACCTGGTTGATATTAAGCCAAAATTGCTCAGCGACCATATTTCACCATGTGTACACACCTTTAGTGTGTGCATCCAACTCAGAATCAGAATCATACTGTAATAACCAATCGCAGAGAACTCTACAAACCACACTCCCTGCAAAGAGAAGCAATAACATTGCTAATATTTGAAACATTTTATTTTCTCAAACTTTGTGTAATATGTTCCTAGCAACACCTACAGTAGTGCTTATTTTATTGTTATAATGCCCACACAGGATCTTATTTTGCTCTTTTGGAGGTTTGATACAAACTTGCAGCAAGACCCAAGCAAGGACTCGGTTTGGCTCAAAAGTAAACCACAAAGTTCTGGAGTCTTCCGAATCGCTCACCTATACCAGGAAACAGCTAAAAGGAGGTCATTTTAGAAATGAAAAAAATAAGAATCTGAAGACTTTGTCAAAGCATGGAAGCTACTATACATGGAAGCTACTATACTATACTGGTATCATCTGGTAGGGAAGCACTGGTACTTTATTTAGAATACCACTATCTACACAGGGAGAAAGGCACAGGATATACCCAAGGGCCATAACCAGCGGCATGCAACTAGTGTCACTGCACAGAAAGCAAGGGAGCTGTGGGCAACACCATTGCAGCCCCATGGTACTTGCTTTTGTCTAGTAGGATACCTGGAACTGCATCCTCCATCCAGGATTTCTGCTACAGCGCTGTTGGTGCAACCTACGGAAGCTCCTGACAGGCATCATGCAATCAGTGCAGCCAATTGGATAGCTCTCAGGACACCAGAGTGAATGCTGCCGGCCCTGCCACCTCTGCCCAGCCAGGATGACAAATCCTTCGATAGCAAGTGAATAACAAAGTGTTTTTTGTATGTGTGGGCGCTTGCGAGCGAATGTGTAAGCGTACACATCCACATCCATCCGCATCATAGCAAGGGGATTCAGGTGTGGGGGGGCGTGCGTTCAGTGGGGCAGCGTTAACCTGCTCACTAGGCTCCGAATAAATGCAGCCTAGCGAGCAGGTCTGAATTACCCTCTGAATGAATCTGTGAATGTATTAGTGTAATAAAATATGTAGTGTTCCAACCATTTGTGAAGTAAATGAGCAATCACCTCCTAATCAGCTAAAATAATTTAATGGGAGTATTTCAATGTGCACTATGCATATATGCATTGTATACATACCTTGTATACATACCTTGGAGCAACCCCAGACTACTCCATGTGGCATATCAGGACCCACATCTCCTCCTAATATGGGCTTCATTCTGCCTCTAACAACATACATACAGATAGTGGTAGATGCTCAATTAGTTCAGTAATATTACTCAGGTGCATGAGGGAGGGGTTAATACTGAGTAAGTAAAACAAGACATTTTTCCCTCCAGCTCACTGAATAGTATTAGTAACCAATCTTGAACACTACATGATAATAGAATTCAGAGATATTGGTTACATATACCTGCGCAGGTGTATGATATGCCCCCAAGCCGTGTCAAGGCTTCTCTGTATATTGGGGTTCCCTAGCGCTACATCTCGGTGCAGGGTGCGGCACCCCAAAAACTATCATAAGCTAGGAAGCCCAGTGTGGCACGCCAGTGAGATACTATAGTGTTAATAATTAGTGATAGGAAGCCGAAGCTATACATAAAGAGAGAGAGATAAAAGAAAAAATGAAATGTAATTAAAATGAGAGATATCTGCATTGTATAACCAATATGAAATGAGTAAAAACATGTGATTATTTAGTTCAATAAATGTGTCCTATTATTATCATTCAATATTGCTACAATTTACAAATTACTATTGTGCTAAGTAACGGAAACTACAGGTATTTATAAAGCTAATTTTGGAAAAGGAGCATAAGGATTCCAAAATCTTGTGAACACTGCCATCTTGTGGACTAAAAGACTAGAGCATCGCACTTTATATTGGTAAATTAAAGTGGTATAATGTTTCTAAATGTTGATCTACAAATAAGACACAACAGTGTTATAAACATAAATTAGCTGTTTTTTTTTTAACAAATCACTTACTTGTGATATTATATATTATTTTCCTGCAGATTACAATATAATTTGTAATTAGCATTCCTGTATTAGGCATGTGGATGATTAGATAGTGTCTAGATAGACTGTGAAAAGGTCTACCCCAAAAGGTCAACATGCAATAGGTTGACAGGGTCAAAAGTTCACAGGGTCAAAGGGTCAACCTGGGAAAAGTCAACATGGTCCCATGTTTTCCCATGTCAAACTTTTGCTTGTGTTGATAAACTGTATAGTAAAAACTGGCGCTTAGCCCTGTTTGCCCAAAATACTATGTTACTGTACTTAATAGTGAAAAAAAATAATATATACCAAGATACACACAGAGGAAGATCAGAAGATAAATTATCTAGAAGATATCTCCCATGTGTACAGGGTTCAATCAGCGTGGAGGGGAATTGCCAATTCCCAATATGACTGCAGAAATAAAAGTTGTATGTCTCTGGTGCACCAGTGATTTCAGCCCAGACTATCACAAATTGAACCCTCACCACATGGGTTCATGGAATACAAAGTACAAACAACAAGATTGTGCAGCCCTGGTGATATTCAATACCAAGTCGCCCTAAAAACGTGGAAAAAAGAAACAGACCATTGTGCAAATATTGCAGTGCTAGCAGAAGCACCTGAATACTTTCACTGGGATAAAACTTCCAGCATATATCGTCTGCAAGCAGAATTTTATACATAATTGTTTGAAAAAACTTCCTCTATTTTCTATACAAATTTTGTTGTGAGGTCAAAAAACTTCCTTGTTTTTCCAGGATGCCTCTGGATTTCGTTTTGACTTCAAAAGACCCTTTTATATGCTATCAAAATTACAGCTCCATGTGAGTGTAAATAAATACCAAATAAATTGGTTACTGTGAACTGCAATATTTGCACAATGGTCTGTTTCTTTTTTCCAAGTTTTTAGGGCGACTTGTTATTGTATATCACTTTCAGAACTATTGTGTAAGTTCATTGTGTTTTTTGCCAGGGCTGCACAATCTTATTGTTTGTATTTTGAATTCCCAATATGACAACAAAGTGATAGAGGTATATATACACACGCTGGAAACAATGTATGTAAAAAAATTAATTTAAGAATTTATTATACACATATATTGTACTGGCAAGTGATACTTAACATTTGAAACAACAGATGGTTTTGTCCATCTAAGAAATATTTTGCCAGAAAGAGTAAACTAGAATAAGGGCCTCAGTTCCTGCTGGAGCCTGCTGAAAAATAGCCCTGTATATATATAGAAACTGGAATAGACAGCGGCACTCCAACAGACTTTTCTTGGCAAGTAAAAAACTTTTTATTACGGTCCTATGCCGTTACGAGGTGGACACCTCGTCATCAGGGACATAACATAACAAGTAAAGTGCACACATATAAATACCATACAATGTTCCCGCCCGCACGCCCACCTCACGAATTAACCCGGTACCTGCTGGTCATCTGCTACAGCTGTCCCGTCACTGCACCCGCCATCACAGTAGTCCTAAGGTTCCCCCAGCTCCACGTGAGGACGCCGGCGGAAGTCGCTCTCACCTGACTTCCGACTGGTATTACCTCACCGTCAGCTGGCTTCTCCCAGAGCACGTGATCCAGGAAGTGCGGTATGCTGAGCCGGGACCACCAGGCTCAGCATACCGCAGGTTACGGTTTCTATGGAAACAGAAATACAAATATGTAAACAACATTAAAAATTACATTTAAAAACACAGGATCGATCAATTGCAATAATCCATCTGACAGTTATAGTAAATATAGACATTAAGACAACAATTGTGAAGCAATGAATAAACGATTATCAACAATCAAATGGAGCAATACAAATTTAAACGCATGATAATTTTATAAGAAACACTGGAGCCCCAGTGTTTCGTTTAACCCTCCCGGGGCAAGCGTTTTTAATTTAAAAATCCAGTGACTCTCCTTTTGCATAAGAATTCTGTTCCTATTTCCTCCTCTTAATGAAGGCGGCACATGGTCAATAAGCATTGTCCTTATACTGGCCACACTATGTTTATACTGTAAACAATGCCGCGCTACCGGTTGGTCAGAATGACCTTTGTCCAGTGCCTGATGGATAGCTGACCTATGTTGGGCCATGCGCTCCCGAAAGGTGCACTGGGTCTTCCCAACATAGGTCAGCCCACACGGACAGGTCAAAGTATAAATAACAAAGGTAGTAGTACAAGTTATTGGAAATTTTATAGGGATTTTTACACCAGTATGGGGATGGCAAAAAGTATTTCCCACCGCCATGGATCTACAGGTTATACACCCCGGGCATCGGTGACAACCTTTCTGCATGGTACTAAACTTTTCCCAAGCTATACTCGCGGTAGAAGTATAAAAGATAGAGTGGTCAAGTTGGATATAACGGGGTGGGATCAGGTATAACCATCCCATACTTTGACAAGAAAGAAAGGTTGTCACCGATGCCTGGGGTGTATAACCTGTAGATCCATGGCGGTGGGAAATACTTTTTGCCATCCCCATACTGGTGTAAAAATCCCTATAAAATTTCCAATAACTTGTACTACTACCTTTGTTATTTATACTTTGACCTGTCCGTGTGGGCTGACCTATGTTGGGAAGACCCAGTGCACCTTTCGGGAGCGCATGGCCCAACATAGGTCAGCTATCCATCAGGCACTGGACAAAGGTCATTCTGACCAACCGGTAGCGCGGCATTGTTTACAGTATAAACATAGTGTGGCCAGTATAAGGACAATGCTTATTGACCATGTGCCGCCTTCATTAAGAGGAGGAAATAGGAACAGAATTCTTATGCAAAAGGAGAGTCACTGGATTTTTAAATTAAAAACGCTTGCCCCGGGAGGGTTAAACGAAACACTGGGGCTCCAGTGTTTCTTATAAAATTATCATGCGTTTAAATTTGTATTGCTCCATTTGATTGTTGATAATCGTTTATTCATTGCTTCACAATTGTTGTCTTAATGTCTATATTTACTATAACTGTCAGATGGATTATTGCAATTGATCGATCCTGTGTTTTTAAATGTAATTTTTAATGTTGTTTACATATTTGTATTTCTGTTTCCATAGAAACCGTAACCTGCGGTATGCTGAGCCTGGCGGTCCCGGCTCAGCATACCGCACTTCCTGGATCACGTGCTCTGGGAGAAGCCAGCTGACGGTGAGGTAATACCAGTCGGAAGTCAGGTGAGAGCGACTTCCGCCGGCGTCCTCACGTGGAGCTGGGGGAACCTTAGGACTACTGTGATGGCGGGTGCAGTGACGGGACAGCTGTAGCAGATGACCAGCAGGTACCGGGTTAATTCGTGAGGTGGGCGGGCGGGCGGGAACATTGTATGGTATTTATATGTGTGCACTTTACTTGTTATGTTATGTCCCTGATGACGAGGTGTCCACCTCGTAACGGCGTAGGACCGTAATAAAAAGTTTTTTACTTGCCAAGAAAAGTCTGTTGGAGTGCCGTTGTCTATTCCAGTTTCTGCATGTGAACCTGCGGGTTCTGAGGAAGGCACTGCAGCAATTATAAAGTTTATTTTGGAGTGTCGGACCCTGATCAAGTACCTGTATGTATATATATATATATATAGAGAGAGAGAGAGAGTCACTGCAATAATTACAGGCTGTATGATTTTAGACAAATCTAATATAAAAGTACAATAAAAAAAATTTCCCTCATTCGTCATGATTGGAGTTCAGCAGAAGGAAAACAAACACCCAATGCGTTTCATCATAACGACTTCCTCAGGGGTAATGTTCAAAATGTTGTTAAAGAGTGAGATCAGGTTATTTCAATCCACTATAGGTGTACCAGCTTCAGATTAGAACAGGCTGGAGTGCCTTTTTAAACATCCTTCGTTTACAACCAAATCCAATCAATATGGATAAAAAGCTGCACGTAAACATAGGCAATTCTGGAAGGAGACTACAATAACTTTATCTCCCACAAGTAGAACCTCTCAGAGAGTGTATCTAGCATGGATCCTTCCCAGGCTGCATATGCTTTTTATCCGTATTGATTGGTCGTAAATGAATGTTTTTTCCCCTAAACAAACCCCCCTTCCCCCCTCTCCCCACCCCTTCCCCCATACAGTTTCACCATTTAAAAAATATTTTCTTTTCAGCAACATCTTTTAATTAGCACAACTCAATTGTCTCCAAATACTGAACTCTTAGTACGCATCAGTCAATTATTCTTCTATTTTAATATCATATATATTGGTACCCATGTATTTAATTTTAGTCTTATATTCATCCCTATATTTCAGGTTTGTCTCTTTTTCAATTTATTCGACCATGTTCTTTTTGTAATACTGATTAAACATCTCAATTAATCGATCCCTCTCTCCAGTGTCTATGATCAGATTTACTCTTGCCCGCTAATTGCCTCTACACAGTCTAGTCGCATTATACTCTCTTCATACACACACACACATGGGTTTATTCAATTAGCCAGCAATGGCCAAGATCACCAATCACTCTCAGCTGTAACATATATTTAATCAGCTGCACATATATACCCGACACTGCGCACACCATGTGATCAAGCCCACATGGTGAAACGCGTTCTGACGTTGCATGGCTACAGCAGCTCCCTGATTCAATGGGGAACTGTTAGCCCTGACACCGCTCCAGCCACCCGCTGCTGCCCCAGGTATCCTCCCCGTTCCCCTCTTCCTTCTCCGTGTGTGATGGACACGCTGGCGGCGCATCTCTGTCCTGCACTACCTCGGCATCAGGTCAGACCTAACACCGCGCTCAGCTTTTGTCCCCACACACCTCTCCTATCTGTCTCCCGCACAGTGTGCCGGCTTCATCACTTTCACCTCCCGCCCGCTCATTGAAGACGGAACGGTAGTGATTGATCCTGGCATTACAGCACTGTTCTTTTCTTTCCCCTCTCCTCCTTGTTAAATATAACCTACATCATCAACTTACTCATACCTTTAATTGGCCTACTCTTAGGTCCTATTTGGATGTGTATTGGTGTGCCTAAATGTCAGATTGACAGGTGTTCACATAAGCAACCAGCAACACACTTTTTTGTGTGTATATCACTCATATTCTGCTGCCTAGTTACAATAGATATTGTTGGCTAATATTTAGATATGTTTTGACTGATAAGCCTCCGCAGCAGAGATATTGTTCAGTGTGTTGGTTTCCTTTTCTTTAACCCAATATCCATATACAATGGATTTATCCAATTTGAACTGACATCTGTCACACAATTGTTTCAATTACTACCAGCTTTTCTTTACTCCGTGTAGGATAGACTTTCTGGTGGCAAATTTCAGCCCTGCTATGCTACAGTATCAAGGCTGATTTAACACCACATACAGAAGTGTCCTCCTTACATTTGCTATTTTTCTATCAGTGTGTCAATCTCTTCTCTCACCCTCCGTCCGCTCATTTCCGTGAAGACGTTGGGCAGCAGA